>NC_061135.1:5575607-5894976 GCF_905220365.1 Vanessa cardui
GGGCTATAACTACTAAAATAGGTATATTTTAATATTAGCGCTTTTTATACGGGTTAGCATTAACTATGGCCAATACAATTTTTCTATGAATACTATGAAATGGAGCAAATAATGTATCGACGCATTTTCCACGTGATACACAATAGAGCCCGTCACTGTTCCCAGAGAAGTTGTCAGTCCATTAGATCTTTTGTCATCATTATCCAGAAGGCTCAATAAGAGCAGGAACATCGATGTTATGAAGAGCTCAGTTATTGTATATAATTATCATTTTAGAGAGTCAGGCAGAAAAGCCAACTTTCACTCCTCAGGTAAGAATTAAATTATAAGCCTAAGAAGTCATTCTCATTTTCACAGAGGCAGCTGTTCTCAGTGCAAAATATTATACTCACTCGAAGACCTATTCTTATGCAAAATTATTCATATTCTAAAAGTTACCAAGACTTTAGAGGATATCGCATAGAATCAATGACATCAATGACACTTCGATTGTTAAAACTACAATACTATATTGTAATAAAATTCATTATCACATTAATACCACTGCAGCGATTTTGTTGAGATTATTATCTAAAGGCAAGTAATTCGATTCGATTCGAAAATAGATAAAACTAATATGCAATGCAATTACGAAAACTATAGATAACACAATAAGAAATAAAGAAAAATCCACGTGGGCCAGACAACAGATAAAAATAACTTAAATAACAGAATATTCAAACAAATTACTGATCAAAAATAACGTACGTACAGCACACATACGAAAATTATAGTAAGCATATTTATAAAAGGAAAAATTTATAAAAAAGACTGGCATATAAATGAGTAACCTCGTTATCGTGCCCGTGCCGTAATTTTCTCACTCACACATCGCTATAAAGGTAATAGAAATCGCTATGGAAAGTATGTAGCCTTGGAGCTCTGTACGACGTTTAGTTTTAGCAATTCTACTTCAAGAAATAGAAATTTATGAAATAAAATTTAATTGAGCTTTTAATATTATCGTCCATTTTTCTTATTGCCTAATTGATTTCGTAGATAATTTGGAGATCTTGATTTCAATCTTTATTTAGCTATAATTATCTTTTAAATATAAAAGTTTAAAATGTCTATATTATCACCGTTCTACCTGTGCATGTGTGTATCAATAAAGCACAATAAAATTAGTGTATCCTGCTTTTAAATCATGTCATCTCACATATGTATGCTATATGTTTTTGAGGGCCTGCCTTGTTTATGACTATTCAAATAAGGTTTAAATGCAATATAATTTTTAGTCACGGAAGACTAAAGTCAAAGTTTCTACGTCTGATCGTTGTCTAATTGTATCGGGAAGAAATAAAAAGTGCATCTTTGTTTGTTGAATATCACTCTGAAGGATATTTACACGAACGTGAATTTTTGTTGTACATTTCATTCGTGAAATAAAAAGTTTTCAACGTCATATCGTCTGTGTATAAACGTATAAAAATGGAATAAAAAAAAAACAAAAATACGAATGCATAAATCGTGAACGGACACGTCCTAAATAGAACAAAAGTATTCAATCGTTATATGAATAGTTCTAGTTTAACTTTATTTATTACGGTACTAGCGATCCGCCCCGGTTTCGCACGGGTGCAATACTGATACTAAAAATTCTACAGAATTTGTTTATTTACGACATCATATTAGAAACATCTAAAATTACCAGTGTTTTATTTATTATATTGTGAATGTATTACATACAAAAACTATCCTATCGAATCACTCTTTCTTAAAAAAACGGCATCGAAATCTGTTGTGTCATTTTAAAGATATGAGCATACATAGGGACAGACAGCGGTAAGCGACTTTGTTTTATTTTATGTAATCATAATGTTATACCTAAAAGACAGCTATGTACCATTTGAAAAATGTTTATTAAAAAATATACTTAAATAAACTACTTAATAAATTAATTTGTTAATTTGAATAATAATAATAATATCATAATAATTATAATATTTGTACATGCAACGTATTATCTAAAGAATCTGTTACCTAAAGAAAATTGAATTTATATTTTGACTTGAATAAATTATACATATATCTAAGTGCCTCAGTTAGGAAAACTTTTCAAGTAAGATAGTAAAAAGTTACGTGAGATTATTTTTCCGAGTTGTTTTAACTTGTATTTACTTTATTAGGTACGAACTTTTTCAATAAATAAATAAATACATAAATCGTAATATAATGTTAATATAACATTTATTTCCTTGCAATATTTTCAAATATACAGGGACACCACATTTTCCAATTAAAATGGGAAGTACAATAACGCATTACAATAAATTCATATTAAGCTAACCTAAATCTCGTGAAATTCGTGAGTTGTGAACCTTATATTACAAAGGTCATGATGAAGTCATAATCAAAATATATGTTATACATTTTGATTCTTAAAAGTACTTTTGTATTGACATTTTACAAAAAATATTTTTTCATAATAGGTTTAGAATATAGGTTCTGACGAGTGTAACTAACAAGAAACTCAATAGTTACAATAGCTTGTATTAAATTATTACACTTTGACCATAATATAAAAGTAACTTCACACTTTTTCACGTCTTTAGTCGAATAATATGCCTTATTTGCGTTTTCCTAGTCGACTACTATCCTTTCTTAGAGTTCAAACTTCATACCATACCAAATTTATTTCAGCGGATTGGTTATAAGAGAACAACAGACGGAAACAACTTACTTTTACATTTATAATATTAGTAACGATATTTTAATGTAATTCGTAAGTACCGCTTTCTAAATCGTCGCTCTGTCTAACTAGATTTTAATTTATTACGTCAATTAAGATCACATTCTGCCGTAAAACTGATGTTCCTAGCTCAAATTAATAATATTATAGAGGCTCTTATAGCTTATACACACACGTGGTTACCTCTAAAATCTATTGGCTTACAAAATTGTATTATGATGGAAGATCAAAGCACAAATAAATAAAAAAGATCGGTTTCTGCTCAGTACACATGACAAAGTGATTTTCTTTTTTGTCTCAGATACGTTACGCCTAGAAACGCACTAAGATTCTTTTCGATGCAAATATTACCTACATAAATCACAAGTTCATCTCAGTGCCTCAGTTAGGAAAACTTTTCAAGTAAGATAGTAAAAAGTTACGTGAGATTATTTTTCCGAGTTGTTTTAACTTGTATGTACTTTATCAGGTACGAACTTTTTCAATTTGAGAAAAAAAATTTAAATTACGAGTTTCAACTAACAATACAAAATCAGTTATTTCGAAAGGATAACTTTGTTTTATATATTTAAAATTTGCACATATAAATATCCATGAGCACATTATCTCAAAAAATAAATAATGTATGTTTTACAATATAAATAAATATAATATGCAAATGTTTGTACTCATGTTGTATATGTTGAAATGATGTATATCAAACCTTATTTACATAGCAAGTAGTTAATTGATTGATTACGTCAATCAATTCAATACATAATAAAAATGTCTAAACTGTGGAGCTTAGATATTTTTACATTCAGGAAAACATCGTGGAAAATGTATGTGTTTGATGAAATTCAGTGGCATGTATATACATGTATATATAGGCTTCTACAACATGCGTTGGAGGAGTTTTGTTAAATATATTATATCATAAATATATAAGAGGCTTTTGTCTTCCAGTGGTTTCTTTACCTGACCTTTTATGATATGTGAAATATCTTCTGGCATACTTTAATGTGTGAAATCATTATGAATAAATGACTTTTTATAGTAAAACATGTTGCATTACTTCACTATGTATTTGAACTTTCACCATTTCCTTCACATATCTTGATTGCGGTTTAAAACCACCGATTACAACTCGAAACGCCTGAAGCCGAAAGTAGGGAAGGCTCTAACCACGAACGCGATTCGATGCTAATGGTCCGTATTTAAGACTTAGCTGAAGTGGATTAAGTTTTAATATCTGACATTTATTTAATTATTGCATAACAAAACTTGGAAACGTTTTCAAGTTCGAGTCGAAAAACGTATTTTTGACATTGTATCTTAAGTACAATAAAGTAGTTGTTTTGCTAATTATTTATTTCTGTGAAAAACAATTGAATAATACTAAAACAGCGTGACAGTCATTTCACCACGACTGTTCAATGTGTGTACATATTTCATAGTATGAATGTGCAGTTATATTTCTTTTATCGACCCAAATAAAAAATTGTAAGTTATTAATTACGTTTACATTTTTTGTAGACAAGAAACAGATTCAAGAAGTACTCTGGCTCAATAAAAGCAATAGGACTATGCAGGATTTCTATTTTTAGTGTGTTAAATACAACTATTTATACTTTGATATGTATTAAAATCCATATATATACTCTAAGAAATAAAGGAGTTTTCATATAAATCGTGAAACTGAAATTGTACCACATTTAACTTCCAAGTTCAGCTCGCGCTGCGGGCACGCCAGTTCATCTCGTATATGTGATAATATTTCACTCAAACATATGCATTCACACAGCGTTAACGCACACGTTTTATCATTTGAAACGTTCTCCTTTTACAGCGGCACTTCACTTGGCGTACCATTTACACACACTGTCATTATTCGTCGGAAATAAGCAAAGCTTAGAGGATCTATTTATGTTTTCAATTATTTGCACAAATATGGCGAATACCGCAAATATGTTTCCCTACAGTGAAATATTTGTCCGTAAAATTGGCTTTTAATGAAATTATTTTTTCTTTTATCCCCCACACTTATTTTACCCATTAACATTCGATTTTTAGTTTTTTCACTGGCTTCGCTTTGTATAACTCAGGTAAAATAATTAGAACGTTGTGATCATCAAATATCGCCGTTGATCTGTCACGTCACTACCAAAAATCATTATTTTTAACGATATAAAATTGTGGATAGATTTCGATCGGATCTATCGTAGACCTGCACAAAATAATGAATATAGAATATATCATATGAATTATTGACAAATTCATTACTGTTATTATTAATTACGACTGTAGTCTTTCCGAAAACGCTAAATAAGAGCGACTCAAATACAAGAGAAGTGCTATCAAGATAATATAGTTCCTTAAAACAAACATTAAGATAAATACAATGGTAAGACTGAGGTTATATAAAATTCTCGTTCCATTCCACTTTCCATTTTCCTATTTCCTTTATACAGGAATTTATGTGTGTTTTAATCTTATTACGAGAAAACTCAGTACCCTCTGTACTTAAATATTAAGTCGAGTACAGCAAGTGCTGGCGTCCCGGAATTTTTCCTAGAGTGCACTTACAGAGAACAAAATGATGGAAAAATGAATTTATTTATTATCTTAAAACATCTGTTGTAGACTTAATATGTGCCGTTGAACACAATTCAAGTTGGCAATATGGCGAAAAAATGTGTGTTAAATTGCAATCATATTCCACGGTCCACAATATTTCGACAGTTTACAATCTCAGGAAATAGATTGTAATCTAACGATGTTTGTAATCTTATGGTAACATATACATATGTGTACACACGATTAAAAAAATAAACTAATTGGTTATTAACCATTGTTACGGTATACAATATTAAAATCAGTCCTATTGCTGAGAACTCTGTAGAACAAGCAGAGAAGTGGTCAACAAATGTAAAGATATTGAACTCAAAACAGTATTTCGTTTAGATACAAATCTTAGTTTAATTTGGAAACTTAATATTCTTTTGAATTTATAATGGTAAAAGTTATCTAAATAAAGTTACCATTTTTATTTTATACTTTTTTATTTTAATTTATTGAATTGCTGGTATCTGTTATCTTCTTAGATTTATCCTCCATTTATAGCCGAACATTAGAGTAACACGTGCGTCAAACACTATAAAGTTATAACATCATATAAACTATATTGCATAGTATGTCGTTGGAACATTGTAATAGTAACTCACAACCCAAAGTTTCACGTAGGTGAGTCTGGATCACAAGGAACACGTGTAAATATTCAATGTGACAATGTTAGTTAACAAAAAAGTTATACCTACGTCCGGTTGGTTTGCTGCTACAAAGATGCAGTTTTTTTTTATTTATGGTAGTAAACATAGAACACCTTCTTCTGCTTACATTTTTAATTTAAAATAACATTTCGGCCTTGCAAGTAGAGACTTACTCATTATTAGAAGGTAACTAATACTCAGTGTATTAATTTCGTATTTTATAGTTTTTGATAATTGGTGTTCTTATTTATTTTTATAAATAATTATATATTGTTATCTGTGGAAAAATAAAATTACTTTAAAAAAGTGCGATACAAAATAAGGCATAAAGTTCAAGATAACTGGAAATATAAAGCAATCTCTCTAACTTTTGTATCAAGTTAGCAATTTTTCAAACTCACGGGACGGAAAATCGTGATAAAAAACTTTTATTAAAATAATCGAGAAACGTTAAAATGTGTCACTTTTTATCGCTACCGTATGACCGTATTCATTAATATTTAATAATATTTATTAGGCACACTCTTATCGTTATAACAGAACAAACTTATCATCAAAAGCAATCCCTTCCTTGCAACCATTGTGACAGAAAAGTACTATAACAATTTATTAATTTTATAAAAAAAATTCAGTTTTTGTGATATACTAAGATAACAAAAGCTTCCTTCACATCCGATTAGTATAATAACGAAAATTGCTTAAATGTAACCAAATGAATACACAAATAGGCTTGTTCAAAATCCCTATTAAACATTTCCACTTGAAATACAGCTTAATATATCATACATACGTGGTAAAATAATATAATTACAACGATTTACTCACCCTTCATACTAAAACGTAATAAACCATTGCTCTTACGCGATAGTAGTCCTAATGAATGGATTGTATTTGTAATTATCATAATACGAATCCTCCCACTCGAAAACAAACATTTTACTACAACTAAGAAACAACATGTACATAACATATAGACGTAATAAACTCCATTAAATCAAACCAAAGTGTTAATAAGGTCACAAAAGGAAGAAAATCATAAAAACAATACTAGAGAAAAACTCTATAATAATAATAATCAAATGAGATTCACATCTAAACACACTGTAGCCTCGGTTGAATCAAGATTACTAACGACAAATGTCACATTACAATTTTGTTAAATGACATTTAAATTGCAATAAATAGTACACAGTTCAGTGTATAATTTCAATATTATTTTACCACGTGTGAATTCACCAACCTGCATTGGAAGGGCACGGTGGAATATGCTCTCAAACTTCTCCTCAAAGGCAAAGGAGCCCAGCGGCGGGAAAATTACAGACTGCTATTACTACTAAGGCCTTTATATTAATAATTGTTGTGTAATTCAAAAAATATAAACACTTTTGTTTTAATATAAAAAAATTTAATTAAAAAATCAATTCACGGTAAATTTCAATAGCCGCGTTTGTCAATGATAGCGTATGTAAGCGAGCTTGATTGAATCTCAAACGCTACTACCGCTGACGCTGAAACGTTATTTAATGCATAGGGCATGCCCTAATCGTATTAGTTAGTGTAGCGTAGAGTCATAGTCATATCTAGTTACTTTAAACTCATAAAAGTATAGACTTTTATTACATTTACTTTTAAAACTCGATGATGTTTTCCTACCCGACCAACCATGGCGGCTATTCTCGAAACATATTAACCGACCGAGCATGACACAATATAACAATACAAGTGTAGTTTCCATTTGCGCACTCTCATTTGTTTATTTGAAACAACATCGGCTTATTGACAAAAACAAAGTAATAAAAATATAGGGACTGATGCAGTGTGATAAACCACTAATAGATACACACACATAAACAGATGTTTCAGTAAATCCGACCTCAACTAAGGACCAGAATTTGTGATTAGAGAGAAAGGTTTTTGTATATAAAACATGAACAATATAATAAAGAAATACTCATAATTTTAGATGTTTCTAATGTGATGTCGTAAATAAAGAAATTCTGTAGAATATTTAGTATTAGTATTGCACCCGTGCGAAGCCGGGGCAGGTCGCTATTATTAAATATATTAAAATCACATATCGTCGTTGCTCCTGAAAAAGTCGCTGTGTTTTTTTTTTTATATTTTTCTATTGTTACACCGTTTTAACCATTATTTCAATACGCGCGAACTGTAAAAACAGTTTTGTCATTACTTCTAAAGTACAAAAGTTTACAAATTAGGCTATACGATATTCATACATCGAAATTTCCATATATTTAAATAACGATTAAAGCGGCACAGCAATTGAAAAATATGAAAAAAACACATAGGGACTTTTGCAGAAGCAACGACGACATACAGAAAACAATGATTTTATTCTCTTAAATTGTCCGAGTGAAAAATTCTATGATAATGGGTTGAGCCGTTAAAGCATTCAGTTGAAAACGAAAAAATACCTTATAAAAACAAGACAAACAAAGAAACGATTTATTCAAACAAATGTAGATCCTTATCATTGCTCTGAGCTAACTATAAAATACTCTTGAAATTTATGCCGGGTACAGGTATCTTTGCTGGCTCTACGCGACAATTAACTGTGTAGGTTGTTGCAATTCATTTAGAAGTGAAATGCAGCCTTTCAAGTTTACTGCTTCTTTAGACGAATGGGTATATGCATTTCTGCTTTAAACGCTCTTATTTGTCACAAAGTTTGCATAGATTTTTTTCAATGTTTTAATACATCTCAGTAACATGCTGTGTGTGAAATTATAATTTAAGGGTCGTATTTTGATATGAGTTTTATTATCATTTGGTGACGCGCAGTATGTGTATAAATAAATAAATAAATATTGGACAACATCATCATACATAACTCTAACTCGAATATAAGCTTTTATGAAAATCAGAGGTAACGACAGTACCACAAACACCCAGACATAAGAAAACATAGAAAATCAATGAACTTTTTCTACATCGACTCGGCCAGGAATCGAACCTGGGACCTCGAAGTGGCGTACTCATGAAAACCGCTGTACACACTACTCGACCACTGAAGTCTTCTCTCTCTCTACTCTACGTCAGATCTTGTAATTCCTTTTGTTAATGTGGCTGATGTAATTCATCATTTAACTATTTTTTTTCTGTGATATAAAAATTAATAATAATATGACATCTACATATTGAATATGTAGATGTCAAAGTATTTATATGCAAAATATGCTTAATTCTAAAGAAGTTTAAAATACATGTAGATATAATGTGTTAGGTTAGGTAATATTATTTTGTGCGATTAATTGCCAAAAAATATATTTCCTATACGCAAATTGATTAATTTTTAATAGTCAAGCGCATATTTAAAAAAAAATTACATGAAATATGACATAGTCACTAAATTAATTGTATAAATATTTGCCAAATTTGAATTTACATTTGAGACATTTATGTTAAATAGTCTATTAAAAAGTCTTAAGCTTTGCTCCGGTAGATTTCTTTAGAAAGTATATTTTAGCCCTAACAACGAAACTTCACGTCTTACGTTTAACGAGGAAGGTATTTTTAAGTGAGTTCATAACAAGAGGATATTATGTTAAAACATTAAGGCGTATACCTATATTTCTATATTATTAACACAGACACTTTATATGGTTGAACGCGCTAATCTCAGAGAGTACTGGTCCGATTTAAATAAATCTTTTTATGTTAAATAGCCCGTGCATTGAGAAAAAAGGACCTTTTTTAATCTTCATAGGCTATAAAACTCAAAACCAACCAAGCAAATCGTACTGATAGTTTTCTGCGTGAAACGTATGAAATGTATGCTAAACTATGGAGCACACCTATCCTATATCTATACTGCATAAAGCTCGAGCGCTTGTATGATTGAACGTGCTAAGAAAAATCAAGAGCTATCAGACCGAGTTGAATGATTCCTTTTTATTATAGAAAATCAATTTATTGAAAAATGGGAACCCATCTAGCAAACAAAGTAAACAAGGATGTATAATCGACATTTAACTTGCCACACAGGTACACAGTAAAATTAAAAAAATATATTAATTTTTAAATGGTAGCTATTATCTGTAACTAAAGTAATTCAAATTTCGAATTCATATGCTTAAAAATATCTATAGGTATAAACGATTGAGTCAGTAATATCAGTACTAATAATACTAAGAGTAAAAGAGACAATTAATATTCTATCTCAGAAAGGATTCTGATTGGTGATAGAGAGCGGATGGTTCTAGAAGTATAGGAAATGACGGACGAAGGAAAAGACGATTGCAACGAGCTTGACATACATTGGAAGATGTGTGATAATTCCGTAAGATACTTTTTCCCCTCTACTTAAACTATTATGCTCAATATTCAAATCTGAAGACATCAATATAATGTATTGACCACTGTATCTGACCGTACAATATGAGTAAGCGATGCGTACTCCAGCAACCAGCACTACCCTTTATCACCAATAAATTATTGTCGACATTATTTACTAATAAAAATAATTTGTAAACTGTTATTCGTTATTTCATTTTGACAAAGTTAACTGTTTTTTTAATTTAATAAAGTTTTATAAATACATAGGAAAACCCCGATTTTTTGCTGTTTTGAACATTGCCCTTGGTTTGTACTAGGACAATATTCAGACCCGCAGACACACAAGCAGACAAAAATAAAAGTATTGTTTGTTTTAGTAACATGTAAACAGTCGTACTGACTTTTAATTTATCATTTTTTTGTAAATTAATCTTAGGTGACCTTAAAGATTAATCATAATTAACAATAATAGTTCGTACTGCTATTATGTATATGTTAAACGTATTAAAGAGGATATCATAATTTTATCTTCAACAGATTCTGGTTTAATATCGTGGCTTTGGGTTTGCAGGAAGTTTTTGTAATATTGGGTAAGTTGGGTAATGGCAGACTGCCAACAATAGCGAGTACCCAGCGGGCTATACAAATTATGCCTCCGTCGTCTACACGCCATTTTATACATTATAGAAAACTCGCGTTACAGTTCACAAAATTTATTTTTCTGATACGATGGAATATAAAGTGTGATAAAAGTTTGAATTTCCATTGATTCTTTGTATAACAAAACCAGAATAGAATTTATAACTTCAAATCTATACTTTATATTATCCTTCAGTTATTATATAGACGAACACTTGTGCAGTCTGATGGCAAGGGGTTTTCATGGGCACTGTGAGAAATAAACTACTCCTTACATCGTCATTACGGTTTCAATAATGAAAACGGTATTAATTGGAGATATTTGTCAATAGATTAATTGATCAGTTGGTGATAAAGAGTCGAGGACGGTTGAATCAGACCTAAAAAATGGTTCATCACTGGTTAAAGTTGTTATTTCAATTGAAAGTATGAGGCATCAGTATAATAATTAATATTCAAATGTACAACTAAACTATACAACCTCTTTTCTATGAATTTATTAGTGCAATTATGCATGCAATGATTGTATCTGGATACAGTTATGATTCATGCTAAGATAAGCTTAACATTTGTGTCTAGGAAGAACGTTTCTCGTGAAACCTGAAACCGTTAATCATTTTAATGCGAATTAAGTATAAATTGCGAAACAACGAAACTGATAGGAAATATCGTAGTCATCTAATCAACGTCACAAAGTTACCGAGGTACAGAGTAAGTCACGCAACTCAAATTCATTAGAATTCCTCAAGCACCTTTACTACTTAAACTTCCTCACTAAAGAAAACTTGCATAGCATACTAAAGCTCCTTTTCTTCTTCCTCGATTCATTCTCAATTAAAAAGAGTATGCATTTCAATACGAAAGAATATTTTATATCTATAGTGTCCATGATTATAGATAGAAAATGGATTTCTTAAAGATTACTAACCTACAGATTAATGATTATATAAATTTTAAGCTTCAATCATATATTTACCAGCGGTGAAGGAAGACATTGTGAGCAATTGTGTTCTAAACAAAGAATTTCTGACAAGTAAAATCTATCGCCCAGCAACAGGGCAGCGTGGTGGAATTAACTCTAAATGTACACTTTATGTAAGTGAAAAAATATTGTTGTCGGACATTTAGTCTGTTTCTTATTTCTCTAATATTTAGACGAAAACAATTGGTTAAATTCGAATGTAATTTTATTAATAATATGCTAAATGTTTAACATGATTCCATTATGCAATATTCAAAAACAAAGAATATAAATCAGTGCCTATTCTATTAAATAAAAATAAATTAATAAATTTCCATAACAAATTTTCATTTTTCGTGTTGACATTTGAGTACTGAAATAATTTCATTGGAAGTACCTTATTATATTTTAATAACTGGATATAATACTATATGCTAGTTTTGTTATTGAATGAATTTAAAGTATTTCACACTGTAATAGTTTATTGTTCTAAAATAAACAAATAACTTTTCATAGTAACGTTGACCTAAAATCATTTGTTGGTTACAAACTTAACGCTAAAACTTTAGTTTGTTACAAAATTGCTTCAAATAAATTAAATGCGTATTTTGCTCTTAACTTGTGAAAATTCAAGGAATCGTACACAGCATACATTCTAGCATTAACAATAAATAATACTTTATTACATAAATTTCATGACATCTGTTAACGTAATGTTATCAAGTATCATGAAATAAACATACAACACACTTAAAAACAACTATTTGCCAATATATTTGAAATATATGTTAGCGAAATATTAAAATGATGTATGTGGAAAGTCTAGTTATGACGAAAATTGTATTAATTATTTGTTTACGTTGTAAAGTACGTGAAGTTATGAAACAAATGCGGATCGGCATGACGCAAGACGACGTTTAACCTTCACCTTCCCTCGGGCGAGGAATTTCGACCATAGCGCCCTTAGCCAACCCTTCGCGCCCCTCCTCACCCCATGTTATATCACTGACGTCAATGGATGCAATGTTGTATCCTCAACTTTGGGAAACGAGCACTTTCTTCGATCATGTTATTCTTTCGTCTTTGATTTCGACAAGAAGAAATGTAATATTAAGGAATCTTGAGATAAAATTCAATGACTGTATATTGGTTTCATAATTAAAACTATCATTCGGGGATATTCGGAGTTTAAATAGCATCGACCCAATGTTTCCTTCTATCATAAGTTTTATCACAAGTTCTTTTATTTATTTATCAACGAATCCATATCCATTTTAAAGATATAAGTATTTGTCTAATTTCATACATTATATTATATCAAATTAGCAATGATCATCATTTGACTTCAATTTAATTACTACAATAATTATAATTAAGGATTACATAATGTCCACATATTATTACCAATATTCAATCCTTCCAAAAAATCCAGCGTTATTGATTAGCAAACATACAAAACATTAAAGTTTTACATTTTATATAATACTTGAGATGTTTATGAGATTTTCAAAATTATCTCACTAAGATAATTTTGAAAATCCCTTATGACAACGAAACAAACCATTGGTTTTTTTCATAATTATTTTATTTTTATAAACTCTTCAATACAATTATTCAAAGCACTTATTGTATAACTTAATACACAACCCATGCCCATGATTTTATATAAATATAAAACGTTTTTATAAAAAATCCTATTTAATGTAAAATCAATTTAACGAGAAATACAAAGCAGCTGTGCTATATTTTTTTTCCAGTCATAATTGTAATAAAAAATCGTATAAATTAATAATAGTTACACGTACATAGCGTTTTGTAGCGCTACGACGTAGCACATGTTAATTAGGAGTGTAATAGTTTCCTAAAGGTTTCAGATAGGAGGTTACACGGAAACTTGCTAGTTTTACGGCCTCTTACTTTATCTAGCGATTGAAATCATAAATGATATTCTACATATGTTTAACTCTACTAAAACAACATCCCTTAGTATTAAAATAAAACATATTGGATCAATATATTTCATACTAGATATTTTCTTTAATATGCAGTATACTTAAAATACTCATAAAATAAAAAAATAGCATTCATTTCAATAGAGGTCAGATGGCAGTAGCATTTAAAGTATGAAACTCTCAGAAAAAACACGTGAAAAGCCGACCCTGACCGAGAACGACACAGAAATAGAAATGCGATGACTTATTACGCAACGTTTTAAGTCATGCATAAGAGTTTCGCATTCTGTGACTAATTGGTTAGAGAAAGGTACTACCTGCCTGCTACCTCTAGCTCACTGAAAGCGTTTTGATTTAATAGCGTCATTAGCAGAACACTCGATTGTCAAGGGCATTTAAAGAAGACTTTTAAAATAAATTGGACGTGAAATATAATCTTGATCAGTTGTAATGGGATCCTTATTTAATCTTCCATTGTCTTATTATAAATAATTCATTTAACTTTACTCCATACATTTTAATGTCAAAGTATTATGCAGATCAATAAATTTTCTTTTTACATCACAAAATACGCGCTGATAATATATTTATGTGTGAATACATTTAAGGTATTATACGTTTTTACGTTAATATTATATTCACATATTACAATGTGTTTTATTTTTATAATTAAAATTTTGTCTCGAAGTTTGGCATCGCTGTGGACTGTGGCTTTTAACCTGCTATATATCCTATGCTGTGTTGATATGTTATTCTCTCTTTGTGCAATAAAAATTAAATATATGAATACAAGGACAGCTAAAATGCAAATAATCCAATTTTCTAATGTGTATTTTGAACTGATAAATAATATAAAAAAGAATGTTTTTTTAGTATATACATTCTTCTCTTACAATTCTTTATATTCAACCTTCAAACAAACTTCATATTGCATGAATAATCCACGTGTGAACTACATTTTATTTATATACAAATAATATACATAAGTTTCCAAGTCTAAGCAAAGACACGCTAAAGAAACATAATATTCAAAGTGCATCGTCAAACATCTCTTTGTTTTATATTTGCATATTACAGCATAAAATATTGTATCAGATAAAGAACCTTATTGCATCAAACCATAATATTATCTAAGAAATCGATGCTGTAAATTCTGAGCTTTACGTACGATAGGCACGTTTTACACTATTTATATCTTAGGGCGTGTTGTAACGTTGTGCAACTTAAACAAATATTTTGCTCGTGTTGTTTATACTTCAGATTAATAATATAAAATATGTTTATTTACTTTGAAGACTATAATATTGAAATACAAAATTATAACTATGACTATAGTAACTCTGTAAATCTTGACAGCGTAGAATGGACCTCGTTCGCAATTCGGATCGTCGGGGAAAAAATAACCAGCTCTCCTGTCACCAGTGCTGGCAATAAGAATTACTTCGAGTTAAGATTCAGTTCAATCATCAAAAGAGTTAATGAGCCCATGTGTACGGGCAATGGTGATCATATATCATCAGCCCATTTTCCCATCTATATAACGAAATTGATTACCAACAAGACGTCAGTATTTACTTACCAAAATATATAACATGACGTTTAAACAATCATTTACTCGTTTCTCGTTATAATCCTAAGATATATAACGTTCGTGTTCAGTCGTCATAAATTATACGAAAAAGCTATACATACTACGAGGATTTCATACATTTTAAGAGACTGTACGAAGTCACATGCATTTACGTGTTCAGATTAAAGTACGAACCACTCCAAAATGCCTTAACGATAGTAGCCGAGTGAAATTTATAACACTACAACGTACCTTAAGTTTCATACGTCAAATTTGTTAAATTAAACGAATATCCGCACAGTCATATTTAATATTGTTAAAAGATAAAAGAAGAAACAAACTCCCTCGTGGATCTCGCAGCGAGCTTATAAGGTTGCTGACCTTATAACGTTTATTTGTCAAACAATTCTCAGCATTTCCCGGAGTTTGAAGTTGACAGCATTATTCCCGTTCCTCGGAAAGTAAAGTCATTGGTCTTGCGAGTGATCTCTCCGATCGGGTCGGATTGCAATCCCATTACATTATAAGAGTGAGCAGACAAATCGTGCACGCGTATTTCCACATAAGGATATATAAACGACAAAACGTTCGTTTTTTTCCTTACAGTAAGTATTCGAATTTAGAATAAGAATTACTTCGGAGGTTTTTGTCGGTATATCTACGGTATAACTTAAGAATCTTGTTTTCAAACTGGTCGATATAAATTTTCAAAATAGAAAGAAATTAGTTAATGTCAGATAGTCAAAGTCAAAGTCAAAAATCTTTATTAAAAATAGAAGTGTTTACACTTTCTTATTGATTGTCGAAAATCTACCACCGGTTCGGAATATAATAAATACCTTAGACCTGAGAAGAACCGGCGAAAGAAACTCAGCGGGTTTTTTTTTTATAATGTCAATTTACAATTTACAGTGATAAACATATTCTTGTTATTTGAAAAGATATTATACAATTTACATAATATACAAAGAAAAATACTGCAAGAGCTTGTTCTATTATATTTCACTTAGAAATATCTCGGATATTACCTCCATTGCCAACTCTAGATTCGTCGTCGAAGAAACTATCCTTAATTGTATCACGCTATATAAACAACAAACACAAGTATTTCCTTTGTTAGAGTAGTGTAAAGTAGCAGATAGTAGTGTGGAAATTATGAACAATAATTACGTCACAACCCCAAATCACACGCTTTAAGGCTGAGAGCTAAAGCCAGGCAGTATTTCATACTACGCAGTACCACGCGCACTTGGAAACGTTCATTTACATATTATAGCTGGATTTATGAAGTGACATTGCTTTAAATGTACTAAATTATTCCATCTGTATATAATGTACGTAACCGACTGTATAATTAAGTAGAAACCAAATTAAAATAAATAACATATATGTACAAGAGACCACTGCGATGATTATGTGAGCGATTTAAAAAACATCTTTATAGTGAAAACTACTCAAGAATAAAAACTATTTTAAACTTAACACAATGCTCTATAGTATGCACGAATAAAACGTAGTAAACACGACTATAAATGGAATTTACTGCAGAAACTCGTATGATAACGTCACTTGAAAATAAAATTTGTGAAGTAGTAATAAAGTAAATTTTCCTCTAAATCATTTGATACGCATACAACCTTAAAATACGTTTCTTACGATAAAAACTTTTAACCGCAAAACTTTTGAAGGCGTGCAATTTCAATAACTATTTATATTAACTTTAAACAGAACAAACCAATTTCAAACTTGCTTAGTTACTAATAGCCTTGTTAGGAAAACTTTTTTATTCAAAAAAACCTTGAACCAGAAGGTGAATTCTTTACTCAGATTAACCGTTAAGCACAATGTAATTTTTAACTGAAATAATTCTAAATGAAAGGAATTGAAACGATATATATAGAAAACTGATAATTTACCTACTTAGAAAATAGTATATCTCGCATAACTCGTTTGGTTAATCCTAAATGGCAAATTCGCTCATGAATCTTAATCTAAGATTACAAACTCTGCTACAATTACCGAAACGCTTGGTGCAGCGCGTGGCAATAAGCTCCAAAACCTCTCCCCGAAAGTGTGGGAAGGTGTTTTATCAGCAATAGATAATTTACAAATTGGTATTGTACTGCATATTATGTTTTTCCACAAAATATAACTAATATTCTTTACTAGGACTAAATGTTAAGACACTTTGACCTTTCATAAAGTTGTTAAATGTCAAAGAAAGTTGCTTTTCTGCGTTGGTGGCTTAACACACGTGGGCAGATGTTGAAATTATAATACTTTACTCTTATACCAATCTCTTTTAAAGATATATTATTCTCCACTTTATATATATAATATACAAAATGGCACAGAAATAAAAACATATTTGTATAACTTTAAATCAATTAATAAAATATTAAAATTGTTTTAATTACAAATATCCTGACGGTACTAAAACGACGTTCCAATATACGTACAATATATTGAAATAGGGTTTTGCATAAAAAATCTCGAATATTTAAAATTTATAGGTAATTAAAAAGCTTTGAAAAATAATTCATTTAAATTTTATTTCCCCGAGTGCATTTTTTATGCATAAACAATAGACGTTCAATTGAAGCGACCACTCGTGAAATATTATGAGAACGAATTCATTAAAAACAGAGTTATTATTATCAGACTACTCGTAACTCCAGTATTTCTGAACATTTTCAATGATTCCCCCGTACTATTAATTATAGCGCTATCTTCGGTTACTATTGTGCTGTCAAAAAAAGAAAGTCTTGTCCCTGATATAGTGTTCCTTTTTGGAGCAACAATAGTACTCGTCTTGTTTTCATACGACTCATAAAACTTGTATTACTTGTAAAATTATATTTTTTTATAAAACACAATCTTAAATTTACTTCAGAAACGGTTTATTCAAATGTAATAAAAATATGTTTCGAGCCTTTTTTATTAACGTTAAAACTGTTTCTATGACAACAAAGCTCATATCTGACGGGAATCATTTTGTTTCTATGTGATTAAATTGACACAGAAAATATGTTTTTAATAAATGAATGAATTGCATTTCGCTCTCCTGCTATAATTTAACCATAATATTTTAACAGCGCTATACTTCAACATTTAGTTGTATTATTATATTTTGCTGGCCATTTTAGATGGGCGTGGTTTTAATTTATTAACCGCCATCACGACGACATTCTATAACAGCTTACTATTTAACTAGTTGCTACAAACAATTAGTTTTTGAATATTTAATGTGATAACATAAGGTTTCGAATATATTCCATCACGCTGTTCCAATTCGGGTTGGTGAAATACACATATGAAAGTTTTTCTATGAAATTAGACACATGAAGGTTTCCTCTCGATGTTTTGCTTCAGCGCTGAGCTCAAGATGAATTATAAAACACAAATTAAGCACATGAATATTCAGTGGTGCTTGCCTGGATTTGTGCCCACAATCATCGGTTGAGATGCACGCGTTCTAACCACGGGGCCATCTCGCCTCTCGCCATATTTATAACAACTGCACCCTTTTAAATTTATAATAAACCAAAAACAAAATACGAATACATCTGGCGCTACATTACTTCGTTCGCATAATAGGAGAGGCGTTGACTCAGTATTTCGTATTCAGGGCTTCCCTTTACCATTCTTTGTGTTCCGTACGTTTCATTTGAAAGCCAAATAGGTCAGTGGATTCGCTTACTTACTTCTACTAGTTTGCTCTATGGGTATACATAAATTCACGATATGCGGGCTTTGATTGCTCAGATGGATATAATGGAAATTTTTCAATATCACCAATTTTTTTTAGCTTAAAATGATTGAGGTCAATTACTTAACATAGATAAATTGATTATTGGTGCTAAATTATGTTAAACATAAATTAGTAAGTTTAAAAGAAGAACATTTTTTTTAATGATTTCCCAGAATGACAGCTCAACTAATATTAATGACAATAAATACACCACTATGCGTTCAGTTACTAAGAAGTTCATTGTGCTTTTAATAATACCGGCCCACTTACCCTTCAATGGAAATAATCGCTACATTGTTACTGGCATACATCAATCGCTGTTTCACGGTAGATAATATAATAAGTCCGTAGTATGAAACGTTCAAAAAACATTTACAATTAAGTCAAGTATTCTATATGTTTATATAATATATGTGACAAAAGAAAAAGAAAAACAAACCGCTGAATTTCTTTCGCCGGTTCTTCTCAGGTCAGGGTATTTTCTTTTCCGAACCGGTGGTACTGTTTCAAATGACCATCAAAAAGAAAGAGTAATACTTCGATATTGAATAAAGTAATTTGAGTTTGATATGTTTTATTTCAATGTTACATAATCATTATATCAACATATACGCAATGTACATCTAACAGTTGGTTGTATTTAACTATTAAAACAAACGTAATATGTGTTTCTATCCGTCATGTACGTAACATAATTTATGAATAGGCTAATTACACAGTTCTAGTGCAATTACTGTCAACTGAGTATGTTTATCTTGGATTAATATGGTAGTATTAATTCTTTTTTTTTTTTAATTTTTTAATGGCTTTTGACAGTGCTGTCTTGGCCTATAATTATTTTTTCTCAAAATGTTAATAACATAAAAAAGCTATTCTAAAAAAATCAAACCATCACATCTAAATTATAAAGTGTCAAGGAAATATTATTACTCGGTTTTAGAATTCGTATTTCTTCTCGAGTGTAAAAGTAGTGCACTTTAAATGAATGAATATTTAGCGTTGCCGTTCATTCAAGGTCTTTAGAATAAAAGTATGGAATTTAATAAGACACAAAGTCTAAAAATAATTTGTTACATAGTTTAATAGTGATGTAGTCATCTGTATCTATCAATCAAAATTGTATTAAAAAATATCTGTCACAAAAGGCGAATTAAAAAAAAACTGTTCTGAATACTATATTTAATGATTGGGATATTGTTAAAATTCATAAGAAAAAGAAATGATTTTAGCCTTATAGGACAGAATCGAAAAAAGAAACAATCTATATGACCTCTCGTGGATACTTCTTTCATGAAAGAGGAGAGTGACAGAATTTCTAGTTTATACATATAGCTACACACTACACTTCAGTATGAAATGTGTTTTAAATATCAAATGGTAAATAAAATGACGTGTAGATACAAAATAAAATATTAAAGCACAACTAATTCTTAAAAACGACTTGAATTAAATTGCACAAAAAAATATAAAAACACTAATTTATACATCATGTACAACGTATTTAAGCGTCAACAAAATGTTCAATACATTTATGTTATACAACACCTAGCTTCGAACATAATACGGAGGATAACTTGAAGCCCTCATTTATCTGGTTTCAAGCCTTGGTCACGTCCTGCCTATTAAGTGTAAGTGGCAAGATATGACGGTTATCAATATTACGCGTGCTCGCTGGCGTTAGGCATTCATTCGTCGTGTTGAATCGAATAAATCACATCCTAATATATTTCTAAAGTTGCCTTTGAATATGTGATGTATTTCGTGTATTTGATCGCAAAAGATATGTACATTTTAGTTAATTTTTTTTAAATTGTCGAATTAAAATTTCTTCTGGTATAGTACCAACAATAAAGTGAAATCATTTGTTTTCAATAAAAATATCATGCTTTTCATCATAAACTATATATATTTTTGTACTATTATTTTAAAGATGGACTAAGTAAAAAGTATTTAAACATAATACGTATTATATAATGATGTATTTCGTTTTGATTTCTCTTAGTAGTAAGTTACAATGCAAGTACTCATGCAAGAGCCTTTCTACCTTAAATGTATTTTACAAAGATTAACTACAATCTGAAAGATAGCATTAGTCTGTGACATTGTATTTTTTTTAAGTTGTATAAACACAGATTACCGATTATATATATAATGTAATCTGATTACAGTTTATATATAGTTTAATCTGTTTATAATAAAGTAAGGGGATAGAGTGTACTATTTGTTCCTTTAGTCATATTCCGATGATACGGTAATCTGATACGACCGGAAATAGAGGGGGTGCGAACCCCGACTTCATGCAGTCTGATGACATAAACTCTGATGAAATGTTGACCCTAACTAATATACTTATGACGACAATTTGTCACAAATGATACAACGGTCTACTAAACACAAGGCATTGTTGTACGAAAATAGAAAATAATTACACGAACACAAAAAAAATATTGGTCTAACTAGATAAATCGATAAAACAATCTTACCAGCCGTATACTATTATTATTATATTATTAAGTATTACGGATTAATTTACCGAGAAAAGCTAAGCTGACCTAATTTTATAATTACGTCTTATTTTGTTGTACAGTATTCGTTACATTAATAATTAAGGAAAAGCTAAAAATATTCTGTAATACCCAAAAAAAATTATTTAGTAACTTAATTAAACATAAGCCATTCGTAACATTTATTAAAGTATATAAGTAACTGATGGCAAATGTCCCACAGGTGGGCAAAGGTCTTGTATAACGAGATTATTTTAACACGTCATTAGTCGTTACATATACAGAATATGTATTTGGTATTATTTGACGAAAATACAATGTGGCTGTAAAATATTATCGATAAATATTCAGTTACTTTCTGAAGCAGTATTAAAACGCTTTCTGCAACTAGCTTTGAGCTCTGAAATTTCTCCTTGTCGGATTTCTTCATTGCTTGTATGCAATGGCCAGTTGCATACAAGCCTTTGAGAATAAATCTTAAATTCAACGTTGAATATTAGGGAAAAATCTTCTCTTCAACTTTGATAGTTGTCGAATCCAAATATAAAAAAAAAAGATATTAAATATCAATGTTCTGTGGTATCCTAGTTATAAATTGTATGTTGCCCTTTAGAAATATTATTTCCATAATTAATGTACAATTTTGTTTCTCTCAACAAAATAAAATGATATTCGAGCAAAACTTTCTTTAAATAGATAAGAATTATTCGTCCAAATGCTTATTACAAATTAAGCAGAGACATTTCGTAAAGGTTACATCGTAGGTTGATGGTTGTTTCACAATGAACGGAATCACCTCAAGTGCTACGCTTTTACGACGCGTCGTGTTATAAAATGTCGCATCTTGACACACTTCGTCTTTTGACGCTTGTAGATTTAAAAAAAAAGTTTAGTTAAAAGTTAGAGTAAGATTTTTGTTTGTAAAAATCAGCCGTAGTTTTTTTAATTGGGGTATCAAGCTAATACTTACAAAATCATATATGCAAAAGTGTTTTTTCGTAACATTTTCACATCTTAACCACTCAACCGATCATTATAAAATTTTTCATACACGCTGACAGGAGTAGAGAAAGGTCATATGCCACGTACTACGTACGGGGGCGAAGACAAACAGACATTGTTTTATTTGAGGAAAACCTAATAGATATATTAATTTAGTATTTTTAACCGACTTCAAAAAAAGGAGGAGGTTCTCAATTCGTCGGGGCCTTTTTTTTTTTTTTTTTTTTATTTTTTATGTATGTTACCGAATTACTCGAAGATGGCTGGGCCGATTTTGACAATTCTTTTTTTGTTTGAAAGGGCATGTTTTACAGGTGGTCCCATTGTCAGGAGATCAGGATCTGATGATGGGATCCTAGAGAAATCGAGGGAACTCCTCAAATTTTATAGGCACACCTATAGTGATTTTGGTTTTATTCAAAGTGCCTTGGTCATATGCTCACGAAAAGTGACATTTGATGAAGTGGAACTGATGATGAAGACCACAACTGGTAATCAGAACCTATTAGTAAGTAACTATTTTACGGGTTTAGTTCTATTTCTTTAAGATAGTCGTCAAGCAATTGATGTTAGTTAACATGCCTATGATGAAGTCTAGCTGATGGTGGATTACCAGGAGAATTCCTCAATGATTAACGGCATTGCATCGGGAAAAATGGTATTGTCTAATTGGCGATGAGCAGTTAACATTACGCTATTGTAACTTAGGTAACGCTTAATGTGAGTTGCAGTCCACATCGTATTGAAACGGCGTTGAGTTATGTTTAGAGTCGAAAGCCGAAATGTACTGAGTATATTAAAGTGAATGACAAACACTACCAATTGTAATTATAAATAACAAAACAACACTGAAAAGCATTAAATAAATTTTTATAAATAAAAAAAAAACCGCCTTCAAAAATGAACTAAAAAGAAAAAAATAATCAGTTACATCCATATCCAATTCACGATTTTTTAATCACCTTTTGAAGTCGGTGCCAACAAAGTAAATAAATTCCTATATTGAAATCATTTAATTTGTATCGATAGTAGGGTTTGTCTAATGGTGTCATCTATACAATAAATAGATTTAGTTTTTGTATGTATGTATTATGTACCTATATTAGCAAGGTTGGCACCGACTTTGAGAGGTGATTAAAAAATCGTTAATTGGATATGGATGTAACTGATTATTTTTTTCTTTTTAGTTCATTTTTGAAGGCGGTTTTTTTTTTATTTATAAAAATTTATTAATTACGAGGTATTTTTCTTGAAATAAAATCATCCTTATTTATTACAGATACATTACCAATTACTATGCTGCTGGTCTTATATTTACAAAAAATGTACAAAACATATTAAAATTTTCCAAAAAAAGCAATTAATTTTGCAACTCCACTCTCATCCAACCCTCACTTGACCTTATTTTGAGCATGATGTATTTTAGTAGCCCCGTTGAAATGATACAGTTGAATAAATATTTAGAAATTACATTTATGTACATACTTAATTATATCAATATTTAAATGAAATACATTTTAAAATACGTTAAATTTAATTTAAATGAGTATCGCGTAAAGTCAATTATAGTAATCGAATATATGTTTGGTTTTCATTGCGTAATCTTTATTTATTAATAAAAATAAAAACTAATTGAGGTATATTTGTATTGAGTTTTGTCAGGGTAATCACAAGCGCGAGGGATGTAATGTTTTTCATTACCGATCCCACGCTGATCCCGGCGCGATACAAAAAGCGCAGTATCAGGTGTGGTTTCAACTTCAAACAACATTAACGCTAAGGTTGCTTGTTCCTGATTCGAAATTCAAAATTGCGTAATAAACATATTATACTGTATATCTTCATGTAAAATTCTCAACACGAATTATAAATATATCTTTCAATACAACCGAAATAAAAGACAGTAGTACTGTTTTAAAATATCTGACTTATTTCTGATAACAAACACGCCATGATACATCGTTTGTATATTTTGATTCTATATTCCAAGCTCTTGATATATTTTTGTTATTTTAGTAATTATTGTTGTTTGTTGTATCTGCATGCTCATAATAATCATTATTTATTACCATTGCATCCGATACTCGAAAAATTTTATAAGTGCAACTGAGTTAAAAATACACACATTTTTTATTCCAGAAATGATCGACATTTATTTAACATTTTATGTCGGAGTTTTTTTTTCGTTAAGCCGGAACTACGCTTATTCAGATCCAAAACTGCGCCAACTGACACACGTAGGTGCACTAAAAGTTTTTAAAACTGTACAAACACATACATATACATAATATCAATGCTGAATGGCTTTATCTTTAGGATAATATTCAATATCTCGGTTCATTCTAAAATTTGGAATCTTTTCTGTCACGTAAGACATTTCTTTCTCTATCTTTGGGAGTAACGCGTGCACTGTAAGATACTGAGCTATTACGTGAATTCATATTGCTGCTCCGCCAGTTATTTCCTTTTAAAGAATGCTAGTTAGTTAGTCGATGGATCCAGTTGAAACAACTGAATTTCTTGGCCTTACTCTTGATGCCAAGTTACAGTGGCTCCCCCACATAAACGGATTGGCGGGTAGACTGAGTTCTGCGGCATTTGCGGTCAAAAAAATTAGATTACTTACTGATGTTGATACGGCTCGACTAGTATATTTTAGTTACTTTCATAGTATAATGTCCTACGGTATTATGCTTTGGGGTAACGCAGCCGCTATCCAAACTATATTTGTGCTGCAGAAGAGGGCTATTCGCGCAATCTATAACCTAGGAGCCAAGGAATCATTAAGGCATAGATTTAAAGAAATTAAGATATTGACTGTTGCTTCTCAATACATATTTTGTAATGTTTTGTATGTACGGAAAAATATTAATGTTTTTATGAGAAAATGTGATTCTCATAACATTGGTACAAGGAACAAACACAATCTTGTTACTCCTGTTACTCGACTGCATAGAGTCAGTAACTCTTTTGTGGGGCAATGTATACGCTTCTACAACAGGATCCCAGAAAGCGTTCAAAATGCTTCTGTTGCCAAATTTTAAAAAATTGTTAAGGAACGCTTGTGTGCAAAAGGTTACTATACAATTAGCGAGTTTATGTTTGATAGCACACCTTGGGAATGAAACGATCGCCTCCTGGCTATTTCTAATCATATACTACTATGTACCTTATAAATTTGACAAAAAAAAAATAACAGAAAAAAAAGACCCGCTGAGTTTCTTTCGCCGGTTCTTCTCAGGTCAGGGTGTTCCTTTTTCCGAACCGGTGGTAGTGTTTATTTGACAATCAATAAGTAAGTGTAATGCTTTTATATTGAATAAAGGAATTTGAGTTTGAGTTTGAGTTTGAGTTTGAGTTATAGACAATGCCGCCTATTTACACTTGACAAAACATATTAAAATTATTAGTATGACTTACCAGCCACGTGCAAATAATGACCTGGTTTTGTGATGGGTTGCAAAAATAGCCAAAAAATATTTTACTTTAACTAACGTTGCTTTAACAAAGCTCAATTTTTTTCTACAAATAAAATAATAACTTTGTAAACGCAACTGAAGACTATGACATAACACGTACCATTTATCAACCATTTAGACATAACAGCAATATAATTTGATTAGATTAGTAATTCTACAAACAATATTACTATAGGAAGTAGTTCAATATAAACTTTGTGTTGAACATTTATTATATCGCATATAGATTCAATATTATTTCACAATCTTGGACGGCTTAAGGCATGAGCGACGTAAACCACCATTACTTTACGGTCCGAAAAGGGTCCCCGAACATTATATGACTTTCGCCGACATTACCGTTCTTTAACTCGTGTAATATTAAACAAGGTACATTTTATAAGTCTCTAAACCTGTATTGAAAATATCTATATCTATCGCCGACTTTTCATTCAACACTACAAAAGATTCATTAAAAAGCAAGGTATATGTTTTCACATGTAAGTCCTGGAGATACTTTTAATTTATAAATTTAATTCTTGTCTTAAAAAAACATGAATACATAAGTTTACTTAATTTCAAGTCAACTAAGTTATAAGATAATAATTAGTGTGATTAGTTTGTATCCGTTGATTTCCAGACTTTTAATAAACGATTTGTTTTCAAAATAAGACTTATCAACTTAATAGCTTCTGAAACGTATACAATAATGATTTGTCATACGTTTTTATTCAATATTAGGGAATCTCTATGTATGTAGTAAAATGGTGATGACAGAATTGCGAGACAAGATGTCATTGTATAAAAAACACAAGTTTATTTTTTCATTCAATCAATGTACAGGTGAAAGTGGACATTACAATTGGAATAATGATTTTAAATATATTAAAAAGAACGCGAGCTAAGAAGGAAAAGAAAAGAAAAATATTATTCAATCGTAATATAAGATTAATTATTCCTGATTTATTATTCCTACGATATTATCAATTTGATTCAATTCAAAATCAATCAATTTAATCCAAATTTTTTAAAAGCAAATGAAATACTCGAAATATCCAACCCAAGTGTAAACTTGTGAACTACAATTTACACCAAATAATAGTTTTTCCCCTCAAAATATGTACATGTTTAAATATTTGTATGAATATAAATGTTCACTTAGTAGTAGTAGATCGACGAGGTATAAATATAGAAACTCATTTGTATTTGAAATAAATCTTACTCATGCATTTAAAGCCCTCAGATATGAAAGAAAGCTCCTTATTCTCCCTGGAGAAATCTAACGCTTTCACAGACTTCAAAGGGAAATAATAAAAGGAAAAAGTAACTCAGACATTGATTGTGACAATTGAAATGACAAGTGATAACTACTGATTTGATTGAAAAAAGAGACGATCCGATTTTTGTGTTATTATATAAAACTGTCTGTCCGTCCCGACTTCGTTTGGCCAAAATTCAGAAAAACAACTCCCAATTCTCGATACAAAAGTTCAAATTTCCAAAAAGTTATAAAAAAAATCTAATACCTAAATTTCAACTTTCTTGAATAAGTTTTGGCCGTTCGTCGGTCATTAGATATAAACAATTTCATAACTTAGGACAAATTAAGCCTTATAAGCTTTGCTTAGCAGATAATTAAATAAACACGGATTTCTCTTTCTGATATCATTGATTTGACATTCAAAAGAAGATGACATAACATTGTTTTACTACTTACTCCTACCAGGAAAGTATCAAACTATTTGTTATTTGAACTCCAATCAAAAGCTATCATTATGTAGTTCCAAACTTAAAATTAAAAGATAAAATTGAAGTTAGGAACTTAATACAATGTGTAAAGTACTCGTATATCGATAGAACTATAATATTAAATAATTTATCACGTTTGTATGGCAAGGGGCCAAACATGGTTAATGTTCAACTTGTGTGAAGCAGACTTAGTTCCAGCATTTAAGATCTCTACAAAAAAAAACAGGACATAGCGTTATCTATGCGACATGTGACTCCAATCATTAGATAATATTACGACTTTTAATAACCATCAAATATACATCACTCAATTCTTAATAAAACAGGATTTCTTAAAAAAAATCAATACATTTCATATTTATTTATTTATTTCTATTTTACTGTCTTAAATGCTTTTTATCGAAAACGAATTTCTGAAATAATAAAAACGCTTCACGAATTGCTCTCAAGACCTGCGTCACTAACACGTGCCCCAATTGCGACGCGTTTGCTCTGAAAATGTAATTTAAAAATACTTATATAATTTGTACACTATTAACGACTGACGTTACTTAACTTTCCCTAAGTATTTAGTAAAAAAATATATAAGTTATTTTGTAATTAAAAATGTATACAATGGTACCCATAATTAATACATACCATTAAGTAACTAAACTAACCAATACTAAACTTGCTTTAACTATAAGCAATATACATTGTGTGCTTACATTAAGAAAATTACGCTTTTTTCATAGCGGGAAAATTAATTCATTGGAAAATATAATAGAAAATATATATTTACCTCATTTTTCAAATAAAATCTATATATAAATAATGTGAACTCGTTAAATTAATAGAGACTTAATAGTTTAATTTTATAATAACAGGCCTATTTATTAGCGTAATATTATTTTATAATTAATTGCCGTTCAAAATGTAAGCTTCAATTAATCAGAAATGGAAGCCAGACGTTGCTGTTCGTAAATGCACCGAATAACGTAGCAATTTTCAAACCCACAATTTAGAGAACGTCAACCGAAATTGTGCCTAATGGGTTTATTTTAAGTTAGCTTTTACAATGAATGCGTTGCACTGCGGATTTTCGGAGAATACCTAACAAGTTAGACGAATAAATAGGAATTATATTCCGTTTTCGTATAGGTCGTTCAACTCCGCTGCATTTGTTATTAGATACGTGATAGATTGATACAAATAGCAAACTAAAATTTCAACGAACCCCGGAATAGATATTAAGCAATGGTTCTGCAGGAAGTCGTGGCGTATTTGGAACAATTTAATCTTACAATTTGATATATTTCCATTCTTAGTTCAATTTTAATTTTTGAATTAAATTTATATTCCATAAATTCAATTTTCAAAAAACATATTTTTTTATTTTTATATAATATGAAATACAGATAAATGCTTTATAATAAATCATCAATAAATTCATAAAGATGATTTGTGAAAATATGATATTCGGCCTCATTTCTCATCACCTTCAAATAGGGGAAACCATTAAGCGAATGTAGAGCCTCGAGCAACCTATTTATATAAGCGTTGCTCGCTGAAAGGATGAAAGGACACGGAATGAAATGCCTTGTTTAAAAGGTGTCGGTCGATATGAAAAGCTGTGATGTGATAAATCTTCATTAGTCACTGTATTGTTTAAAAATAAACGCGTGTGCTGACCTTACCCCTGTAACTAATAAAGAGAGTGTAGGTACTGCCAATCATCAACAAAATTTTAATTAGTGTTTTCACGAAATAAATGAGATAAGAATTAATTAAAAGTAATTAAATATGTGACAATATTGCTATTATTTCATTTTCCCATTCATAATAATAATTGCAGATTTATCATTTAGGAAATATGTATTTTTGCGACGATATCATACAGTAAAGGGTTTCTCTGAGTAGGTACATGCGACCTAACTACCGAATATAATTTCTTGAGACGATAACAAAGAGCGGGCATGAAGATTTACAGAAAGTGGCGCGAAAACATCTTTACACACCTGTGACGCTGAGCAAGGACATGATGGGACGAGTGTCCGTCTGGCCTGGCTGGCCCGTCGACCCGAGGCGGTCGGCGGGGCCGGCGCCTCACCGGCCGCCGCGGGGCGCCATATCTCGCACACGCGCGCCCGGCTCTACGCGGCCCGGCGACCGACTGACGCCCGGCGCCTCGCCGCCGAGCCATCAACCTACAAACCGCAGGACATGCCTCCGCCGGCCGGCGCCCCTGCAGACGGCACGATTACCACTCATCACAAGCCTGGCACGAGCGCGCACATGGAAAACTCACTGATATGTTCCCACTGATACAGTTACACTCGCGACCGCGCCACCACGGTTCCGGAGGCAACGAAAGCTCGTCGTGTTAGCCCGAGTAGTAATAAGGCTTCGAAAGCGCATCCACACATTTTTACGTTCACGTTCACTACGCAGGCGCACTAGAAACGTCTTCTGACATCACCGGCACCCGGATTATTTTCGCCCGGCGAGGTAAATACCCTCACATCGATCGGACCCGGTTAAACTGGATGCAATTATTGCACTGGCCTAGTCTCCTTACTGTTACATTTTTAGATACGATGTCGGAATATACGTATAATAAGTTAAATTTTTAAAATGACTATTTATGTCCCAAAACTAATAATGTTAATAAACAAGGAACTCTTCGTAGCATGGCTCGTAGCAAAACGTTAATTGACTTACAAAGCTGCTCTCATACTACAAGTACATTAATTAAAATGAAATTAATATGATTTCTATATCTAAAATTAAAATCATATTTCCTATGATATCGATATAAGTTTCTGAAACAAGTTTATTCCGCTTTGAACTGTATTTTTACTTCGAAACTTACGCGTAATAATTAATGTTAATTGTACTAATATTATACATATGTTATAACCAAGTTTAATTAATCCTAACATACTAATTACTTATTATAAAAATATGAAATACGAAAAATTAAAAAAAAAATCTTTCACGTCTCCCCCTGCTTGACACGTAGACGCATGATGTGCAATTTTGAAGTCTCCTTATGACAAGATGCTTGCTTAATGTCTGTAGAACGTTAAAATAAAAATCTGTCATTTCAAATAAATACTTTATACTTGTTATTTCGAGATTCGAGGTTTATCTAATGAAAATAAATAATATCATTAATACTTTTTCTCTTACAACTTTTGTCTTAATAATTCAAAAGTCTTAAAAATATAATTAATGTAATTTAACATTATTTTTTTATTTTTTGAAGAACATTCATTTTTTTTGCGTCTGTGGAATATGTTCAAAACATAAGTAATTTCATATTATACTTAGTTAAGTTTATTTATTTTTTTCATTTCCAATCGTTCCTAAGTACTTACTATTTATCATAAAAATATTTAAGAACTCGTTTTCTTTCTAATAATAATCTAAAGCTTTCTTCCTTTATGTAGCGGGAACCCTTTTCTACTTTCATGCATAATGAGAAACCTATCTAACTTAGTAAGCCTGATTAAAATCTACTACTTGAGACATCCTTTCATTATGCACCAGGTGTGCTGACATTATGTACGTTACAGCATGTACATATTGTTTTAATTGAACAAGTCTAAGCAATTATTCATCATTTTAGATTATCAATAACATCAGCGCCTCGTTACACAAATAAAACCTTTGTCAATGAGTTGTTGTACCTGCCAACACAGTTACGTAATTCGCACGTGGTGTCAGCGTCACTCGGCCCTACCGACTTTCCACGAAATCACTCGAACTCAAATAAGAATATCGATCGAAAACCCGCGAACGCGCGACACTGTTGTGACGTCACAAACGACTAAACTCCTACGATGCTATGTGCATCGGACCATTATTGTAATAACGATCCTTTGCTACAGTGTTAGAGTTCAAAGTTGTACCATGAAGAGTTAAACCTTAATCGGTTGTAAGGATGTAGTAGGTGCTGCCAACGATACTCCCAATGTACGAGCCTCCTGACCCATATTGAACGTACTCGACTGTCCTAAAACTGCGTAATGCGTATGCAGTCTTATGATTTAAAAAAAACTGTATAATATTCGAACAAACATTATTTATGTATCCATACCACTGCATCTAATATAAACGATAAATTCGATATAACTTATATGTCGTACTATAAAACTTTGAATTTTAAATCATATATATCCAATATGTTATATATACATTATAAACCTTAAATAATTATGTATAACGTTGTCTTCAAAGATAAGCAATAAAATATTTATATCTATACTACCAAAATCACATTAACAAGTTCCAAAGCTATATATTATGTTGGTATGTTTAAAATAGAAACTGCTGGATGGAATTTAATAAATAATTTTGTCCAGGAAAACTTTAAATAGGTTCCAGCAAAATAGACCACGAGAACAAAGAACATTATTTGTAACTAATAGAATAGGTTTAGAATTTTATATTCTCGGCTCTTAATTGTTCAGTATTCTTAAATTAACACCACGTCTCTCACGTGATATTAAATTACAAAGTTTGGATAAAGCAAGCTCAAGATCACAAAGGAAAATTAAACTATTCTATCAAACTTTTATGAAATAAAAGCATAAAATCATGAAAATAATCTAAAATGCGCCACAAATATTTGTAGCCTATATATATTGTATAAGTATCAATCACAAATGCTAACAAAACTTTAGTTTCATAATGTCTCAATGTCGCAACGCACGAATAAAATAAAACGATCAATTCAAAGTTCAATAGATTTATTGATATAAGCCTCAGAATAAAAAATATGTACCTAGTACATTTTTTTGTCTAGCAAAATATTCTTCTATTCCCTATGTAATTGCTAGTTTAATCAAGACATGAGACACGAGGGTGTATTGTAAAATTGAGTCTTAGTTTTTGTAATTAAGTTCGTATAATACATGAATAAATAAACCCGTTCTAATTTGTATCGTAAAAAATCCTGAAATCCAACCGCAGCCTAATCCTCTAAAATCTATCTAATAAAAAACCAAGCCACTGGAACACAAAAAAATTATAAATTTGGTCCAGCCATTTATTAGTATAGAAATATATACATAAAAAGATATACTAATAAAACTCGGCAAACGTCGTCCTGCCACTTGAAATATTGAAATTTGCATGGCAATCGGCTATATATGCAGCGCCATCTAGCTGTGAGTTACTACAATATGTTCAAGTTAAAACTTATCCATGAAAAATAACTTCCGTGCAAATGGGAAGAAACTACAGAGGAATATTTTTGGACATAATGGTTTAATCAACCATTATTAAAATGAAATAGATTATATAAATAAAACAAAGATATAGATTTTCTGGAAATGTCTATTATTTTAAATAAAATACACCCAATGAAACATAATAACATACACAACTCTATATTACAGCAATAAAATTTAATATACATTACTGTGTAATTAAACAACACACAATTATCATATCTAGCAGAATTCTAACTCATTTTATAATGCAATATATATTGCCATCTATCATTCATTGCTTAAAAGTTTGTCTTTTCTATACACTTAAAATTAAAAAACTAAAATGTGACTCTTTATATATTAAAACTCATATATTAAGTATATTTTTCTTACATGACTACTATATAATCTTTTCATAATAGAAAATTGGAAAAGTGGTAAATATTTTTTTTGTAATATTGAACTATTAAATATGTCAAAATGATAGCTACTGTTGTATGAAATTACGTAAAATATGTATTAGTATAAAACTCTCACAAAATGCATTTTACATGACATTGTTAAAACCTTCGACAAACTTCAAATACTTCTCATGCCTATCTGCATTCGGATCTCCATCTTTACTTCTTTCTTCAATGATTCGCTTTTCATGTGAGAGAATAACACTGAATAATACACTTGAGTAAATATGGTTGGTGTCATATCTTCCAATTTTAGCTTGCTTCTGTCTCATATCATCAAAGTTGCAAATTTTGCAATTCTTCTTTACAAGCGCACCATTATGTCTGACAAGACCAAAATGTTCGTACAATATTGCAATAATTTCATGCAAAATGAATCTTCTGTGATACCACAAAGTCTCGTGATATTTATAAAAACATATCAACTCATTATTCAATACCAATGCATGAAATAAAATTTCAATTTTCTTGCACATCTGCACGTAATTCACATTACAGTTACATATTTTATTAGAATAAGAAAGGAGGAGTTTCATTAAGTTCTCCTCAGAGTATCCAAGTAAATTTTCCTCTGAAGCCTGAATTGTTACATCCTTTGGAAAGTTTGATGCCAAAACTCTAACTAGATTTTTTCTAAAATTAATGTTTAATGTTTTTTCAAGACTTTTCCAAGAGTCATTACAAAGGTTATATAGATTTTTAATACAATATTGATGATAGTGAAAGCAACTGAAGTCTGAAACATGTTTTGATGTCCATTTTTCTGAAGAATTATATTCTTTAATGTAAAGGGCATTAGGATCATAATATGTTGGGATTGTTTTAACTTTATTTAACAACCATATACGATGATTCCAACTGTGATAATTATTTGGACTCTTGTCTGAAGCTAAATCACAAATAATTAATTCATCATTAATTAAATGTTCGATGCTGTTTCGTTCATAGTTCTCTTCTGAAACAAAAACAATTTATAAATAGACTAATTAAAATAGATTTATTCATCATAGTAAAGGTACATACCCTGAAAAATGGATTCCAGAAGCCATCTCCGATACGCAAATGCTTCATTACATTTAGGTTTTCTTGACAGAACGAGTCTTATGAAATGCAATTCAACAGTCTTATCTAACAAGAACCCAAGCACCAAGTCACGTCTTTTGTTCCATAATGAATTTATTTCTGGATTAAGTAAAATTGTCACATTCAGCAATCTGATCAAGCGATCAGAATCTATGTTTGAGATCTTCTTAGACTTGCGTTTGAACTTAGGACTAAACTTATCCATAAGTTCTGAATAACAATACATATACACATGCTTAACACACCAAGATTCTAAGCCTAGGCAATTTTCCAAATGTAGGACAGGAGACTTATTTTGAAAATTAATATCCATAGGAACCACATCAAAGGCATACCTGAAAATATAGCATTATTAAAAGTAATTCCATTTCAAGAAATAAACAAAGAAATTGAAATTTTGCCAATTGTTTACTTACAAATCAGCTATTTTGGACAAAACATTATGTACGTCTTTTATTATTTTCTCCACTAAAGCAAATTTATCTTCTTCCATTGTGTAGCTTGTCTTTTAGGAACTACTACTATAATAATTTAACCCTTAATTATTTTTTACGATTAGATGCTGAAAAAGTTATCCTAACCCATTTTTGACTCGATTTTCGTATGTGTGACGTATATATGTTTATTATTTTTTAACACATTCCATAAACATTTATAGACTCGGACGAATCTTGTGCGAACTTCGCACTGCGAAAATAGGGACATAGACATTAATTCATTATTTAACAAAAGAAAACAATAATTTGAGTGCAAGATGCAAGTGAAACAGTATTGACATTGCTGACTTCTAAGCTCACTTCATTTTAGCGAGATATTAACTTTTCACTCTCCAAATAATAAATATATATGTAACAAAAATATATCTTTCAAAATCAGTTACTAATGCACAATATAGCTTTTAGCAAATTGCACACAATACATAAATTTATGATTTGTTTATCCTATTCCTTCGATTAGAAAAGGCTATATCTAATTTTATTCTATATACATAAATACAATAAAAGTATATAACATGTTTTTTTTTATTACATATATAAGCTCACAGGATGTAATGAATAGATTGGTTCTGAAAGAATTATTAATAATTCCTGAGTAGTATTTTATATGTGTTTTATTAGTGATTGAAAAATGATTACTAAATTAAATGCTAGTACATTTTAACAAGAAATAGTTGCTACCAAGAAACACTTTGGATTTACAAGGGGTTGCTCAACAACTCACGCTGGTGTTGAGCTCATAAAAAATATTTACAAGGCCTGGGAGGAGTCACAGGATGCCTTAGGGATTTTTTGTGATTTATCTAAGTTGCACACAATCAAAGGCCTTAGGCCTTGGTCAGGAAGCTACGACATTATGGAGTCAGGGACACTGCACTCAGTCTTCTGATTTAGTATCTAAGCAATCGGATAAAGAGGGTAAAGGGTTGATGTAAATGGAATGTGATCTCCCGAGTCCCACGTTACTGTTGGGGTCCCTCAAGGACCAATTCTTGGTCCATTTCTCTTCCTTGTTTATATAAATGACCTACCACATTTCTTAGGTGATAAACTCGAGATAATTTTGTTTGCTGACGATACTTCTTTAATTTTTAAAATAAAAAGACGTCTTTTAATGTATGACGATGTGAACAATGCTCTCTCGGAAATAGTACATTGGTTTAGTGTCAATAATTTAATGTTAAATAGTAAAAAGACAAAATGTATTAAATTAATTACTCCCAATGTAAAATGTGGCAAAACGAATGTACTTCATACGGGGAAGCATTAGATGTATTAGAATCAACAGAGTTCCTTGGTATGAAAATAGACTCTAAGCTCCAATGAGGCCCCCATATAAGTGAATTGGCAAATATCTGTATATTATATATTATATAATATAAAACTCTGCAGCCTATGCGGTAAAAAAGATTAGACTTTTGACTGATGTGGATACGGCTCGCCTTGTGTATTTTAGCTATATCCACAATATTATGTCGTATGGCATCCTACTCCCAGAGTAGGATGCCATATGACATAATGCAACTGACATTAATACTATTTTTGTACTGCAGAAGACGTTCAACAATATTCAATTATAAAATTCAAAATAATCGATAAAGAGCCTTTGTGTGCTAAAGGATATTACAGCTCTAATGACTTTCTAGTTGACTTCACACCTTGGGAATGACTGATCGCCTTCAGGCTGTTTCAAATAACAAGAATATGTTTATTACTGTATATTGTAAATTGACATTATATAAAAAAAAGGTTCCACTGAGTTTCTTTCGTCGGTTCTTCTCAGGTCTGAGGTATTATATTCCGAACCGGTGGTAGATTTTCGACAATCAATAAGAAAGTGTAAACACTTCTTTTTTGAATAAAGGTTTTTGAATTGACTTTGACTTTGACTATCTCGTCTAAATAGCATTGTTTTATGATGTTTCACCTTTAACTCGTAATATTTCAGCTTGCCATTATCATTACGAAAAAATCTTTGTGTGCTGTGGGTTATATTGATTATGTTTTGTAAGCTAAAAATTTGTATTCTATTGCATGCTAAAGAAAGTGTATTATTAATTTAGTAATAAAGAAACATGTATGTTCTTTTATGACTTTCCATACATTTCTGTAAAACTAAAACTCAAAGACAATAGAAACACTAAATCACGATCACGATTGACTAAATACATTCATTCACTACGTTCATACGTTGTACAAACTACGATGTCAAAATGATGTCAATGTCAATAAAGGTGTCAAAACTCAAAAGTCGTCAAGAAATATTCATAATTGTGAACTGTTTATTTCAGTAAATATTTGAAGCTGAAACCATTACTCTAGTTTTAAAATTTCTGAATGACCCACTTAACCAAGAATTGATTTCAATTTCTATGTACTTTACTATATTAATTGTTGTTAATAAGCAAATTAAAATCTTTTGATACTACCAATATTTACATTAAGTAAGCATGGTAAGTAAAAGTTTGGTGTACAGTTTAAAATGTATACGATACTTGAAGATAGACACTAACTTAACTTTCTGTTACAGAGTGCAATATTCAACTTTCAAAGTTTACTATCCGTAATATTACTCTTAATATGCACCTGTGCATACTTAAGATCATTCTTCCCTAGTATCATAGACCGGAATAAAACTGGGTAAGTTTCTGTTTATGTGATTAATATATTTTTTTTTCATTAATAAAAATTAAATTGTATTTTATTGTTTCAGGCTTTTTGGTACCTTCTGGAAATGTGCACGAATCGGTGAACGAAAATCTCCATATGTGGCCACCTGTTGTGTGATAATGGCTTTCACAATACTCTTTCTGACATGAGGGATTATATATTAAATATATATTAAGACTATATAATATACCAAGTCAAACAGGATCATTTAATATTCTATGATGAATGAATAAAATACTTTGTATTTATGTATTTCTTTTATTATATGAATCATTTCTAGCACAGATAAAAATTTAATGAAAAACAGTACATACTAGTATAATATAAAGAGATTATAAAACAGTCACAAAATCTAACAGTAATCAATGCTACAATTTAAAATCAACACTGCAATATTTTTTGAAATAAAAATAACTTGTGTATCAATAAAGCAACAGTCTTACATGCTGATGTTAACAAGTGCCAATTATGATTGGTGGAATATTGCAATTTTTCAAGAATAATATTTGTCAGCAATGCTTTGAACTTTCCTTTTTATGAATAAATAATGGAAGTAACAGAATTGGATTGAAGATATGAGGTTGTATGTACGATACAAGATTATATAAATGCCTTACAAAACCATGAATGGATGAACAATTTCAAATAATACCTTTATTTTAATTGAAGTACAAAATTTCTTATTCAGAGCTGTTTAATTATATTGTTATATCATTACATTTGTCTTGAAAACCTAGTGCATATTAAAACTCTAACATATCTATAAATTAGAGCATAAATCAGTCTAGACATAGTCCTCTAAAATAGCTAAAATAGTTAAATACAGCGACACACATACAACTACAAGCTATTGCTAAAAAAATATGTAATTAACTTCGATGCATTGAGTCACATTATTACAACTGTTATGGAGGTGTTGGTATATAGTAAAAAATTACTTTTTAAATGTGTAAATGAGAAGATCCTTCCCGGATATGAGACTAGCCTCAATAAATTGCGTTGCCAAAGACGGACTTGTTACATCTATTACTTAATAATAATTATGGTAATATATCAGTTAATCGTAGTACAGGGTACAGAGGCAAGTATAAGTCAATTAAAATACAGAAAGTCCAACTACTAGGTTGACTGTGAAATGATTTGATTTTGTTTATTGTATAGTGAGTGGTATATATTGTATAACATATATTTTATTTTATTTCAGTAATAAAACGACCGTATAATTTAGTTCGTAAAAAAGAAAACAAAATAACAGAATATAGAAATAACATAAGATTTCTTTTCAAAAATTTTCATAATAATATGTTAATTGATAATAATCTAACAATAAATTGTCTGGTGTTAATATTTGTAGGTTTTTAATCATTAGGAAATACGTGATTACGAATTCTTATGAATATAAAAAGTTACAAAAAAAATAAATACCATTTAGATTTTGAAATTCTATAATGCCCCTGATAAAAACTTTCTAATACTAAAGAAGTGATACTAATAAATAAAAATATTTTTTATTAAAAATGAAATTACTATGCTTTTATCAATGATATATTGAATAAGCTAAAATATTGTGGTGTTTAATGCTAATTAAAAAGTTAATTACTATTCTGGGTTATCTTTTTCACTACGAATTACTTGCTGGTTACAATTTTAAAATTGTTTATGGAAAACTATAATAAAGATTAATATCTATATTAATCAATATAAGACACGCAACTAATAATTATTATGAAGGATAAATATTGTTAATTATTTTCTTTTATACCAATTAGTAAAAATAATATAGACGGAGTGTTAACTACTAACTTGTAGGATAAGCCAGCTAAAGTAAAATGAAATACCTATCAAAGTAATACAATCTGAATTGATAACCTCCTTCCGTTTTTAGTCGGTTTATATAGTAGTGATACAGTTCTAGAACATGTTTGTTCTATATTTAAAAATATTTATAAAAATGATTGCTTCTATTCAATTTGTAAATATTAAACTGTATAAAACTTTCGATTATATGAATTTTGAGATCGAAAACGAATATCTGTAAGATGAAACATACTTCTAGTTAAAGTGTTAAAATACCTTAATAAGTAAAAATAAAATCCAGTCAATTAATATGCATAATGTTAGTAAGGTTTTATGCGTGTTACCCATCAAATATCGAGTATTACCTTAAAATAGCTTTTAATTAGTAAAAAGTTTAAAATAGTAAATAATAACGGATTATTAAATGCAATCAGATTAAGTGTGCATAATAAATATTACTTAAAATTTAATAAGCTAAGTGATTTAGTATGATTTATAAAATATGCAAATGAAAGCAGTGAAGAAAAAAGCAAGCCAAAATGGCCGCCTGTATATTAAATATGGCACTATATTAATTTCTTAGTTGAGCACGAAAAATACAACAGTCGTAACTTTTTAAAAACAAAAACCATGCCATAAGGCACAAAAATCATTTCTAAATGCCATTATAAGAATGTAAGTAATAATAACCGAATATAAAAAAGAGATACTTCCAAGACCTTTTTTATCACAGAATAAATTGTAAAAATGTGCAGTTATTATACAAGAAATAAAAAGGGACTCACATACACGTTTTTTCTAATATCTACTCAGACAAAGATCTATCACATTCAATTCTTCATTCTAAAACATTTTTGGTGTCTCACAATCGACGGTCGAATAATCTTACCACTACATATATCTAGACTTAACATACGAATTAAGAGCATGGAGATAGTAAAATATATAAATCTAATGTAATACTTATGTGATGTAACAAGTATAACTCCGAGACTTTAAATCGAGCGACCTTGACTTATTCACTCACATTGAAGCGAGGTAATTGGTATAAAAGGGGACCATGTACAAAATTGTAGCAAAATTACCATTTACGTTTTTTTTATAATATTGTGTAATTTCTACTCAATTTAATCATATTGTTGTTCTTCGCCTCCTCTAGATCCTATACTATGTAAATATGTACTATATGAGCTTGATTATACTGACAAATCAATAGCTATTACTAATAATTGAGATGCTGAAAAAAACTTGATACAATGTACGATACATAAAGAAATATATCCAATTACAGAATAGTTCTTGGTGTTTACATGTTTTAGCCATGTACCATTATTATTATTTCGGTTAAATAATATTTAAACGCATAATAATCGCTAAGAATAAATACGACCTAAATACTAGAGAGCTATTTTGTCCATTTGCGCCTTAAATACTCTAAATAGGCAATAAAATAAATGTTTGTCATACACAAAATAATATATAAAAATAGTAAACGACGAATACATGTTTGGCACGAGAAGGCTACGATGTTGTGTATTCATACGAATAAACTAAGACGAAGCTAAAGCTAAGGATGACTACACGTGTACGACTAAGATTCAGTCCTGCGCGGAGAATCGCCTAACGCTAACGCTGTCTCATTACTGTTTTACCCTGAAACAAAAAAAAACATATAATTACCCACGTTAAATGGTTATTAATATTTCGCCCTTATATTATTTCTGTATTTACACAAAATGGTCAAAACGTACAACAAAACACAATAATAGGATTAAAAATATATCAACAAGTGTACAATCAGAGCAAGGAAACCTTCGTTAGTTTTTAAATTCATTCCTATACCAAGTCTTAAACCCTTAGTACCTTTTGAATCTAAACATCAAATCATTGCGACGCAATATGTCATTCTCAAACGCTAAAGCAGATTATCGCTCATACTGAGCACACGAAAATAGATCTTAAAGTGACGAACCTTTTCTTACCGACTGTACATAACTTGTATCTATAAGGTTTTAAAATGCTATGTTTTACAAATATTTAAAATATATTAGAGTCTCTTATGAATGGTGTTATTTCTTTTACAGTAAACTAATATAAAAAATAATAAATGGATCTCAAGTCTTATACTTGTTATCATATTATTTAAACTCAACAGGAACGAATTAACTATGTTTTATTCATGACACTATATTAAATTATTTACCTGTTTTTTTTGAAGGCGTATCCTATCTGATCATTTCAAGATACTTATGCTTATGCTTGGTAAGCATTTCAGTCACTGTTACCAACTTCCTGATCGCTGGCTGAGTCTTAGACAAATTCTGGAGCTCCGTTAAATGTGAGACACAAATGTGGTGGATAGTTGCTAACTCTTTAGCTGCAAACGAGAAAATAATATTTATCATAGTGACACACACACACAGCTGAGATGGCCCAGTAGCTGAGATGGCCCAGTGGTTAGAACGCGTGCATCTTAACCGATGATTTCGAGTTCAAACCCAGGCAAGCACCACTATATATTTGTGCTTAATTGTGTTTATAATTCATCTCATGCTCGGCGGTGAAGGAAAACATCGTGAGGAAACCTGCATGTGTCTAATTTCATCGAAATTCTGCCACATGTGCATTCCACCAACCCGCATTGGAACAGCGTGGTGGAATACGTTCCAAACCCTCTCCTTGATGGAAGAGGAGGCCTTATCTCAGCAGTGGGAAATTTACAGGCTGTTACTTTACTTTACTTTACTTTATAGTGACACAATTATGCGGTCAATATATTATATTTAATTTTATTATATCTTACCTATATCAAAGTTGTTATTGGAGTTCGGCGGTGTATTACCAGGATCCTGCACGGAGCTCAATTGGTCCAAGAATACAACCATTCGTTCCTTGTTCTTCAAGATGAATGGATTCACAACTTCCATATAAGGTTCCTAAAATAAATTCGTTAAATAAAATAAATGTTTTTATATTTATTGATATTAAATTTTAATTAACTGCCTTTATTTCGTCCTTATTTTATCGTAAGCATTTTGTATTGTTTATATATCATCCTCCTGCCCTTTTCCCAATTTTATTTGGGGTCGGCGCAGCATGTCTTCTCCTTTCATACTTCTCTGTCAGACGTCATCTCTCAAGTAACATTCTTTCTAACCATATCGCCTTTCACACAGTCCATCCATAGTTTTCTTGGTCGTTCTCTACCTCTATATCCATCCACATCCATGCTCAAGGCCTTCCTCACAATGTGTTACTCATTCCTCCGCATTATATGCCCATACCATCATACCATAATTTGTATTGTTTATATAATATAAACTAATTTAATTAAAATCTACTGGAGACTAATATCATAAATATAAAAATAGAAACGAATGATATGTTGTGGTATGAATAATAATCCGAAAGGTGATCGAAGATTTAAAAAAGTTAATATAGCTTATTCTATCTAACTTGGTGGTAGGGCTTTGTGCAAGCCCGTCTGGGTAGGTACCACCCACTCATCAGTTATTCTACCGCCAAACAACAGTACTCAGTATTGTTGTGTTCCGGTCTGAAGGGTGAGTGAGCCAGTGTAACTACAGGCACAAGGGACATAACATCTTAGTTCCCAAGGTTGGTGGCACATTGACGATGTAAGGAATAGTTAATATTTCTTACAGCGTTAATGTCTATGGGCGATGGTGACCACTTACCATCAGGTGGCCCATATGCTCGTCCGCCAACCTATACCATAAAAAAAAAAAAATTCAGGAAAGTTTTTTTTTTCTAAATTCTGTACCTTAGCTCCGAACTCGATGAGGTTGGCGAGGTTCTGCAGACACTTGGCGACCATCAGCAGAGAGCGCTGCGCGTGCGGCGGCGGCGCGGCCGACACCAGACCCCACGCGCGCGGTTCCACCAGCGCCGGGCAGATCAGGCGCAGGAATATGAACGCTGCCGGGGAGACACGGGCATATTGGTATTAGATCTGTCTAATATAATCCAGGGGAGACACGGGCTTATTGGTATTAGATCTGTCTAATATAAACGATGTCATAACGTCTTACAAAATGACTTATGAATAAATAGTTTTTTAATAATGTTTTACTGGCTATATAGATTTTTGTTCCTTTTTCGTTTGTGTCAAACGAGTTTACTTGTAAGAATGGTCTAGAATAAGTCAGTACGATAATAAAATCCTTTGACATCGTTACATTTTGTTTGCTTTTTCTACATAAATCTATCAATTGGGATGTTATATATAGATGGTAGCTTTGTGATTCCCAAAATTACCAGACATCAAAAATATATGGATATAATCTATAACTATATATATTCAACATATATATGTATAGTACGACACAACTTAGATGTCGCATCGGCAAAATTCGTAAAACCGATCGCATCCGAATTAAGTACGCTATCCCAAATTATCAATATTTATTTCTGATGCGAATATGATCTTTACACAAACGTAATAACTTGTAATATCATATGACTTAATATATTCGTCAATTTGACGCGTCGATATTCATGCACTTGCTTTCTCTGACGCGTGAATCTATAGCGACCAATAGCGTCGAATGGCGCGATAGGGAACTATTTCTATTGGTTGTGTAAATCGGCAGTGATCGGTTTTATTTTCATTCCATTGCATTTTCCGATGCTACATCTAATTTGTGTCGTACTATAAGAACTTATTATTAGGAATTTAAGTTGCTCATAAGCTACTTCTATTTGGTTAATTTTTTTGACTTGATCGTAAATTATTGGTAAATCTAACCTGACACGACTCGAGTGCGTACAAATCTTTCATTTGGCCACTTGGAGACGGCGGACCGTTGCAGGCAACCGCACAAGTAACGGACTGGTCGAGGACACGCTTCCGGAGACGTGAATATTGACAGTGTGATCTGTAAACAAAAATATTTTTTTTCAAAAACGTTTTGATTTTGTACTTTCGAAAAAACTTGGCTTTTATAATATGTTAGTATGTAATTGTTATGATATCGGTACCTGGTCGAGAATCATAAGCAGGAATTCTGCGTTATTGCAAGCATCGTCAGGTGAGTCCATTTTCGTTGGATTCAATTCAGCTGATTGTTTCGCATCGATAAGCTTCTGAACCGTTTCAGCTATAGCTGCCTAAAAAATCGATCAGAAATTATTAGTTTTTTGTTTTTATAGTATAAACATAATAGGCTATTAGCCTGGTTTTTTTTTAAATCCATTTTATATTATTTAGTAGAAGTTAAGGAACCCAATAAAAGTTGTGTTTTTTATTTCTAGTACAAATTTGCCGAAAAAAGTCATATTAAAAATTACATTTTAAATAGCGCGCAAAAACGCTACTTGGAAAATATGGCCCTGCAATGGGGTCGATGACGTCACTTTCCTGTATTTTAATCTGCGGTACATATAGTAGAAAAGCAAAGTTTACAAGAAAGTGACTTAATCATAAGCCCGGCCAATCAGGAGCGTTTTGTGTAACGTGATAAACGTTTAAAAAAATGCATTTTTATTTATGGAATTCTGAATAAATTAAGTATTATTTTCAACTTTCATTAGTAAACAACCATTTTTAAACTCATAATATACACTGATTACAATAATTCATAATTTATTTTTCGCATTGTCAAATAGCCTATTTAACGTACTAAATTATTTATATTTCTTTTAGGAATGGATTATTCACATGGCCCTTTATGCGACCGATTGCATCTCATCCTTTTTTAACAAAAGTTTATTTTTATTTGTAACATAAGAAGATGATAAAATATAATCATATAGATATCATATATTATAAAACAAAATCGCTTACCGCTTTCTGTCCCTGTGTATTGCTTAGATCTTTAAAATTACGCAACTGATTTTGATACGGTTTTTTTAGATAAATAAATTGATTCGAGGAGAAGGCTTATAAGACATGGACAATGTACTAAAGAAACACTTTCAAACATTTTTTACTTTGCCGTCTCGTAAATTCAAATCGTTCATAAAAAATACATTGGTAAAAAAGGCGTATTATTCGATACAAGATTTTCAACCGACTTCCAAAAGGAGGAGGTTATCAATTCGTCTGTATTTTTTTTTTTTTTTTTTTTTTTTATGTTTGTTACCTCATAACTTTTCACTAGGTGAACCGATTTTGATAATTTTTTTTTTGTTTGAAAGGTAGTGCTTCCCGTGGGGTCCCATTTTTTTTATTTTTTTTTCCGATGATGGTATCCATGTGAAAACGACATAAGTCTTAAATTTGCATTATGTATATGCGCGACAAATAGGTGAATAACTGAAAATCACGTTAACCAATATTGATAATTCTTTTTTTATTATAAAATATATACTTCAAGGGTAATTTGGTGAAAGTTTGGTAAGGTTCTGAGCACAGGATCCATGACAAAGTAACGGAACGGAAGGGAACGGAACAATTCTGAGGAGCACGTTAGCGATACTCGGTCGAATCTTTTATTTATAGGTTATTTGGATATTTGAGTCACCTTTCGTAATGTGGTTATGTTTATGTAATTATCATAGTCGAATATTATAATCAACTAGCTACCCACCCCGGCTTCGCACGGGTGCAATACTGATACTAAATATACTACAGAACATCGCAAACTTCTAAAATTATCAGTGTTTCTTTACTATATTTTTCATGTATTATATACACAAACCTTCCCCTTGAATCACACTATCTTTTAAAAAAAACCGCATCAAAATCCGTTGCGTAGATTTAAAGATATAGGGACAGAGAAAGCGACTTTGTTTAATACTATGTAGTGATGGAACTCCTATACGGCTCGCAGTTAGGGTGCGATATGGGGCAGAATTTCTTACTATCTTTTATCAAATTTTGTGTATGTGATGTGATGTCATATGATGTACGAAATATAGTTGGCCTTTTTCAAAGTTTTTTTGCTGAGTTCGATTATTACAGCTCTTTCGAGGGATCCTTGTAGTTTACGCCGCGTGACGTATTAAATCCGCATTTTCGAAAGTCTATTTTTGCTTTATTCGCAAGTTTCCTTTGAAATTGTCCTCGAAGTAGTTTCTGACTCATATAAACGGAACGCTTAATCTATCCATATTAAAAAAAATTAGTTAGTCAACATCAGCTTCACTTAAAATAAAAAAATAAATAAAATTTTAACAAAAAGAAAAACCGACTTCAAACAAAACACTAATTTAAAACAAATGAATATGCACGAAAAAGTAATAAAAATAATTGCGTATTCAACATATTTTTTAGAGTCTTCCTAAGTTAAATGAAATGAAAAATATTAGACTACTTAAAAGTCGATTAACGATTATATCATGTAGTTATAATTATTGTTATAATTGGAGTCGGTGTCAGCAACATAAGAAGATGATAAAATATAATCATATAGATATCATATATTATAAAACAAAATCGCTTACCGCTTTCTGTCCCCTGTGTATTGCTTAGATCTTTAAAATTACGCAACTGATTTTGATACGGTTTTTTTAGATAAATAAATTGATTCGAGGAGAAGGCTTATAAGACATGGACAATGTACTAAAGAAACACTTTCAAACATTTTTTACTTTGCCGTCTCGTAAATTCAAATCGTTCATAAAAAATACATTGGTAAAAAAGGCGTATTATTCGATACAAGATTTTGTAGATGATAAAAAAGCTTAGAATTAATACCTGTTGACTTTCCGGCAGGATATATTACCTAATTTAAATAATTGTATGAACTAACATGACTGTATTTTTTTTTAATGTTGAAAAAAGAGTAACTACTGAGTTTCTTGCCTCGGTAGAATCTTCTTTCCGAACCGGTGGTAGCTTCACTTAATTGTTAAATGACGATTCAAAAGTGCTTATAAAAGCCCACTTGAATAAAGTATACTTTGATTTTGATTTTTGAAACACGAACAAATTCTGTAGTATAGTTTAGTATGAGCTAGGGATCGTACCTGCAGGAAGGCCTTGTTGCCTCGGTAGAATCTACTTTCCGAACCGGTGGTAGCTTCACTTAATTGTTAAATAACCATTCAAAAGTGCTTATAAAAGCCCACTTGAATAAAGTATACTTTGATTTTGATTTTTGAAAACACGAACAAACTCTGTAGTATATATTAGTATGAGCATAGCACCGTTGCGCTAGGGGTCTACACTTTAATATGAGCATAGCACCCTTGGGGTCGCACCTGCAGGAAGGGCTTGCAGAGCGCGTGCATGAACTCGTCGAGCACGGCCGTGGCCAGCGACGCGGCTCGCAGCAGCGCACGGTGGTCGGGCTCGCGCGACACCTCCGCCGTGGCCAGCTCGCGCGCCAGCTCCGCGCCGCGCCCGCACTCCGAGAACGCGTGCAGCACGGCTGCGTGCACCACACACACGTTAGTGACCATTATACTCATACGCTAGGTTAAGACAAGTTGAAAGGGAAGTTGTTGTAAGTTATTGTATTATTATTTTTATTTAAAATGATTATTTGAACAATAACAAACTAATGCGTTGAATGGCTAGTTATTTTAAGACGAACACAGATGTTATCTTACTTTTTCTGTGTGTTCTCATGTAAGCGACTTTGTCTTTTTGAGAATAAATGTCTATAAACCTGAAGCCAATCTGATCGAAAGTACTACCACACACAACCCGGCGTTGTCATACGCTAGGTTAAGACAAGTTGAACGGGAAGCCAATCTGATCGAAAGTACTACCACACACAACCCGGCGTTGTCATACGCTAGGTTAAGACAAGTTAATAAATAAATAAATAAATAAATAAATAAATAATAATAAATATGAGACAACATCACATACATTACTCTGATCCCAATGTAAGTAGCTAAGGCACTTGTGTTATGGAAAGTCAGAAGTAACGAAGGTACCACAAACACCCAGACCCAAGACAACATAGAAAACTAATGATAATCTATATCGACTCGGCCGGGAATCGAACCCGGGACCTCGGAGTGGCGTACTCTTGAAAACCGGTGTACACACCACTCGACCACGGAGGTCGTCAAAAAAGGGAAGCCAATCTGATCGAAAGTACTACCACACACAACCCGGCGTTGTCATACGCTAGGTTAAGACAAGTTGAACGGGAAACTAATCTGATGGAAAGTATGGTAGTACTAACAACACCATACAATTCAGAATTTTTAATATGATTTTAAAATCATTTAAAGCTTACATGTCGCCAGAGGTTGTCTATCAGTACGGCAAAGATCAGCCAGGGCCTTCACTGCTGGTAAACCTGGTTCCAAAAGTAATTGACGAAGCGGGTTGTATTCCTCGCGAGGCATTACCAACTCTTGCATGTATCTATACAAAAAATAAAAAAGATATAATAAATATGTATGATTTTTTAATTTTAATCAATTATCAAATTTTACAGTCTGTTTTTATGCATTAACCCTTCACAACTTTGGTTTCATTACAAAGAGCATTGGGCAACTTACTAAAATTTAAAAAATCGTATAAGTCACATCTAAGCAACGCAAAATATCAGCCGGTTGGGTAATGATATATAATAGTGACTCGTTAAATACAAAACAACACGGTACATAAGTATTAGCTACAAATGTCTATGAAGCAATTCTGATTTATTTACCTTATTCGAAGCCTCAAAGAACCCCACTCTCCGATAGGGGTCATGCCAGCGAGTGGATACCATTCCTCGATTTCTTCACCGTTAGCTAAGTTTGCTAATTCTATCGTTAATTCCGCAACCTGATTAAAATTAACAAAAATTTGTATTTCTAATATTTACTTAGAATATAACAATCATGATTATTATTACTACTTTGAACATAAGATTTTATTTCTAAAATTACTATAATACTGAACAAAAGTTAGAGAAACAAAATATATTCTAAATATACTTACTTCAGACTCTTTCCCTCTCTTTCCGGTATTATGCACCGTAATCGTAAACGAAGTTACATCTGGTGGGACATCACTAGAAACAAGTAAAATTATAATAATTATTACAATTCACTTGGTAAATTTGGTGTTTGGTGTTTATAAAAGAGCAGTTCGTGATATCTTAAATTCTGTTTTTAACTCTTTTACCTAGAGTGATAATGTATTTGCAGTTTTTAGTTTTGTTTTACTTTCAAATTTAATTTAATTCAATTTGTTATTTTTTTTAAGTGGAAACTTGATTGATTTCTGATTTTTTGTTTTATATTACAGTGTTTTTAAAATTGTTTGTTTCCCAAATAAATAAAATAAAAATAAATAAACCGCAACTAAGTGGAGTAGAGTTACGAGTTGGGCACTCACTCGAAGACGAACTCGTCGTCCCAGTGCGGGTCGGGCGAGGGGCGCGCGCGCGTGCGCGCCACGGGCGCCGCGCCCAGCGCCAGGCGCAGGTGCGGGCGCGGCGCCAGGCGCGCCGGCAGCCGGTGCGCCGTCACGCAGCGCACGCGCAGCGCGCGCAGCCACACCACGCGCGCCACCTGCGCGCACGCACCTCATTGAGACAAGCCCTCACTCATAAAGATTATGTTTTTAAATGCGAGAAATTCCTGAACTCGGTGTTCTCTACTCTTTTTTTTTTAATAATAAATAAATAAATAAATAAATATGAGACAACATCACATACATTACTCTGATCCCAATGTAAGTAGCTGAAGCACTTGTGTTATGGACAATCAGAAGTAACGACGGTACCCAAAAACACCCAGACCCAAGACAACATAGAAAACTAATGGTAATCTACATCAACTCGGCCGGGAATTGAACCCGGGACCTCGGAGTGGCGTACCCATGAAAACCGGTGTACACACCACTCGACCATGGAGGTCGTCATTCTCTACTCTAGCTGGCTTTTCCCAGTGTAGAGGTTGCGGGTTCGAATCCTGAGTTGGGCGAGACTGTAATAAGTCAGCGTTCAACTTCCTAAACAAGACATGAAGCGGTCGGTGAGGTCATGCTCACCTTGCAGTGGTGGCGCGCCTGCTGCGGCACGCAGAGCGGGCGCAGCGCGTCGAGCCAGGCGCGCAGCTCGTGCGCGGCGGCGGCGGCCAGGAACGTGTGCGTCGACAGGCACGGCAGCGCGCGCTCCACCAGCTGGAAGCAGAACTCGCGCTCCCACAGCGACTCGTGCACCTGCGAGCAAAGAGGGGTTTAAAAAAAAAATGTAAAGTAACAGCCTGTAAATTCCCACTGCTGGGCTAAAGGCCTCCTCTCCCTTTGAGGAGAAGGTTTGGAACATATTCCACCACGCTGTTCCAATGCGGGTTGGTGGAATACACATGTGGCAGAATTTCAATGAAATTTGTCACATGCAGGTTTCCTCACGATGTTTTCCTTCACCGCTGAGCACGAGATGAATTATAAAGACAAATTAAGCACATGAATCAGCGGTGCTTGCCTGGGTTTGAACCCGCAATCATCGGTTAAGATGCACGCGTTCTAACCACTGGGCCATCTCGACTCGGGTTTATTTAACGACAATCATTAATATTATATCACAAATATTTTATCATTTTAAAACGGAAACCCTGACAAGAAATAACTTGTTATGATAATATGTTTCGATCAAGGTCATAACAAACGTCCACAGATTCAAATAAAACAGCGATTTGCCCTTTGAACATTATTAAGAAATTTTCAAAATTAAACTCATCAAATTACCTGATACAGATATGCACAGGATAGATCTATCAACCCCTTCGGTTTTGTTCGTTTCGGAGAATCGTAGAAGTAGAGATGTGTATCGGTCCCCTCTTGTAAAAGGACGAAGTATAACGCCTTCCACTTCTTGGCGCCCTTGTCCGACTTCTTGTGGAGGTAGCCCTGGTGTTTGATGCCTTTCATCTTCTTGAGGCCGATCTGGTCCCTGCACTCCCGAAGCGTGGCGTATATTTTCTCAGCCGCAGCACCGGTCGCGTTTTGTTGCGGCTCTATTATATGACCTTCGGCGATCAACTGTGAATTAGAGAAATAAAATAACTTACTATTATTAGTATTGTTAATTTAGTGAACAAATTTTAATGGATTAAAGCTGTAGAGAGAGAAAAATTACGGCATGATCGCTTTTCTTACGAGTGAATACGAAAACTTAGTTCGTGAAATCTGTTAAATTTCTAACTGTATATAGGAAAATTCTTGAAATGCTTTTTTAAAATTGATAAAAAAAAAACGACAGCTCACGTTAATATTTTTATCATGACATGACATGACGATATTAGTCCTTATCAAAACGAATGAATAAATATTTTATAGATTTTTTTGTAAATAACGATTACGAATATGATGAGTCGTTAGCAATATAATAGTACATATGAATATTTGAAATAAAAAAGACATAGAGCGACCAGTCCACTTGGGTGAACACACAAGTAACGTAATTATAGACACAAATATATTTATTTTATTATTTTTTACTTGCCGAGGGCAAGATAAACATCGATTCAATTAAGATCCACATATTCTATCATCTCGGCAATCTTGGCACATTTTCAAACAATAACTAAAAATCTTAGATTATTTATATATCTAGATATGAGTGTTGCACTACAAAAGAACTAAAACAAAGAAGCTAACTTTATTATCTTGGTGTGCGTGACGCCACACTACTGTCCTTTATACTTTATTGTACAACACACAGGGAAAATAAAAGAATTCAAAATAGATCCAGCCTAAATAAAAGAGGATTGACTATTTGACTTGTGTACGCGTACTTAGTACCAAACTGCTTAACAAAGCTTTAACATTCTATCAAGACGTATAAATAATCAAAGCCAAATTTATAATATAACTCACGGGCTGCCCCAGCGTGTGCCCTTCCACAATCTGCTCCTTCCTGTATCTGTTGATGACAGCATCCAGACATTCGAACGTCCTTCCACCCATAAGGTACCTCACCCCCTTCTTCTCAATTCTGAACCTTTGGATTTGATTGTTGATGTGGAAGAACAAGGAGTAATCTCCGGGAGAATTGTCCGAGGGTCTGGAAAAAAAGTGGATATATAGATAGGTGGCTTCAAATTCAAATAGTTACGTAAATACAAAAAATATTCTTACTTGATTGTAATATGTAATATAGTTATAATACGTCAATGTCATACTTTAATCGTGGTAAATATGCCCAAATGTATTTTATTAAAATGTATGACATTAGAAGACCAAGCATAATTCAAATAAACAACAAAAATCTTATCGAGACTTCCGTTTTACATCAGCCATACATTATTCGAGGATTACCCTCGAATATATATTATGAGCACAAATAGCATATCAGTATGCTATGAGACATACCTGACGAGGAAACTGCCAGGACCTGCTTTCACGAGCATATCAACAGCCTCACTCTTGGTGCAGTTGGGGTGGAACCAAGAGAACACGGTGTTCGGATCAATAGACGGGTCCAGATCCTCGACTAACTCTCTGAAGATCATTCCTTGCTCCCCCGTTCTGTCAATTATTTTTTAATAAATAAATAATATGAGACAACATCACTCACATTACTCTGATCCCAATGTAAGTAGCTGAAGCACTTGTGTTATGGGAATCAGAAGTAACGACGGTACCACAAACACCCAGACCCAAGACGACATAGAAAACGAATGGTAATCTACATCGACTCGGCCGGGAATCGAACCCAGGACCTCAGAGTGGCGTACCCATGAAAACCGGTGTACACATCACTCGACCATGGAGGTCGTCAAGTTAATAAATAATCTTCATACATTCATCGCAACATTTTAAATGTTACTTTACGATTAAAATGTTACTTTACTCATTTTCGATGGACGAATTATAATGATTAACGACAAATACTATTTGCCATAGAAGTTACAACAACAGCCTATAAATTTCACACTGCTGGGTTAAGGCCTCCTCTCCCTTTTAGGAGAAGGTTCGGAGAATATTCTACCACGCTGTTCCAATGCCGGTTGGTGGAATATCCATGTGACAGAATTTCATTGAAATTGGACACATGCAAGTTTTCTCACGATGTTTTCCTTCACCGCCGAGCACGAGATAAATTTTAAACACAAATTAAGCACATACACATTCAGCGGTGCTTGCCTGGGTTTCGAAATATATTGCAATTAAAACCAATACAATAGATATAAGATTTGTTTAAAGTTGTTTTGATTTTTATTATGTTTGTTTAGACACGAGGAGGAAATATAAACTAATAACGCCTAGTTTCCGGCTTCGTAAAGTTAATACATCCGTCTTGGGGCACGGTATTCGTTTCGATAATAAGACTAGCTATTTTTAACTTGGCCATTTAAAAAAAACTTTGATAAATAAGGCATATTATTATATTTTTATATATAATAAGAAAGTTACCATGTTAATGTATAATTATTCCTTTCTTAGAGATAAGCAATAACCATTTTTATCGATATTTATTAATAAATCAATAAATTAAAAATTATAAGTGCAGGTTGCACTTAATTTAAATGAAAGAATGTAATGTAAATATTATGAATACAAATAATTAACTGGTAGATTGATACTATTGCGACAAGATTTCGGACATAGTACTAAGTGATTATCACTTTAAAAAAGGTTTTTTTATTTTATGGTTTAGGCTGGTGGACGAGCATATGGGCCACCTGATGATAAGTGGTCACCATCACCCATAGACAAAGACGTTGTAAGAAATATTAACTATTCCTTACATCGTCAATGTGCTACCAACTTTGGGAACTAAGATGTTATGCCCCTTGTGCCCGTAGTTACACTGGCTCACTCACTCTTCAAACCGGAACACAACAATACTGATCACTGTTGTTTGGCGGTAGAATAACTAAGATAAGATGAGTGGCTGGTACCTACACATACGGGCTTGCACAAAGCCCTACCACCATAGATAGGTATTGTAACCGGTAAAAAACTAAATTAATTTATAAAAATATTCAATTAAATTTGTCAGTGAAGACAATCCATTTCTTGAACGTAATGAATATTCTTACATTGTAACTTTAATAGGCTAAAATGAATAAGTATTATAAATTACTAAAGATATTAATTTCGGGATATTTACCATGTTTTTTTTATTTTTGTTCGGTGGAGCTCGATATTTCGACATTATCTACGAATGTCTTGTTCAAGAGAACAGTTCAGTCTCGTCAAAAATAAAAAAAAAACATGGTAAATATCCCGAAATTAATACCTTAAGTAATAAAAATAACCATTTTAATTTACAATCTTAAGTATTATAAAGTTACACGACAAGAAAGTGAAGTTGTTTTAAATCCGTGATTTTGTTTTATAATTTTGTACCAGTTTTAATATAAATCTCGAACGTGAAGGGTAATCATTCTACCTTGACAGTTCTACTTGACCTGGCGCGACCTCATGAATTATTAAGGATGAACATATACGTGAAAAGCTACGGCTAAACATACGCTGCAATTACGTGTTTCATTTATAATAATTGTATAATTTCAAATAAAATACATAGTTTCCCCTGTATTGGAAATTGTTAACTGTAATAATTGGCAATCCCGTCATGTTGTGCATGCACCCTTAGGGTTATAATCTGTTCGATACTATTAATGTTTAAGAAATATTCTCTATGTGATTGTAACCTGTTGTGTTTGCCTTAATAAATAAATAACTTAAAATGTCTTAATGTTCATATAATAAAAAGTATTTCCACGTTAATATTATTAGTAGTATCGTATTCAATACATTTACAAACTAAATATTTTTCAAGTGATAAAAAATATATATATATTAGTATGATTTAGTTACTTTGTTATTAATAGTTCGACTGTACCCTACAAAGTAACAGGAAATATTATAATGAAAAAAAAAAAAAAAAAAAAAAAACAAAAATAAAGAAACGCGTCAAACTACTTAGTCACTGTTCAAAAAAAGAATCATACATTCTATAATAGTATTTTATTATAATTAACCACATCCTACGTTTCACACTCATCATTGACTTGGAAGGAATTACGCACTAATAAATACGAGCAGGTAAAATATACATACCACGAAAAAAAGAAAACAAATGTAGAATAACAAATATCGAGAGCTATTTTCCTTGTTTCAAATGTTTTTTTTTTTTTTCTTAAATTATTGTTTGTGTAATATATTTAGGCAAAGTAAAAACAGTTCAGTACCTTATCTCTTCTGCCTCTAATGATTTTTTTTGTTGCATTTGGCCAGTATAAATAAAATAAACGTTCGAAAAATGAAAATTTTCGAAAAACTGGAAAACCTAGTTTTGTTTACATAAAGGTATAATTTTCGGGTAAATATAAAATCATCTAAGAGCTACTAGTTTATGTTTTCAGTAACACGTACTAGATGTGTACATAGTCATACAACCATATCACATTAATATTTTTCAATTTAATATGAAGTTATCGATAAATACTTTATAACGACAAGGTTTTAGTAACTAAGATCTAAGAGCTACTAGTTTATGTTTTCCGTAACACGTGCTAGATGCGTACATACAGTCATACAACCATATCACATTAATATTTTTCAATTTAATATAAAGTAATCGATAAATAGTTTATAACGACAAGGTTTTAGTAACATTTATAGAGTATAACGAGTCTATTAGCGTTGAAGGTCAAACCTGTGTGCGGTGACCCACAACCAGCCGTCGCCCATGTCATTATGTACGAAGAATATGTCGCCCTTCTGGAAGGTCAACTCGTCCGTGTCGGGCATTTTGGTGTACGGTAAAATGGCCACCACACGCTGTATAAAAATAACATTTAAGTTAATTGAATACTAATTTAAGAAACAAAACATTTTTGACATATTTTTATTTTTCAAATACATAATAAAAACATCAACGTACCTTTAAATAAAACTAGTTATAACGGATTTTAATCGCGTATATTAATTATTTTGGACATCCCGACGTTTCGAGCACTTCACAGCGTTCGTGGTCACGAGTAGGTAAGGTAGTCTACCATACGCGTCTAATATACGCGATTAAAATCCGTTATAACTAGTTTTATTTAAATGTGTAATAATCGCGAAAATTTAAGACAACATTATCTAAACTTACCTTTTTGTCATTAACTGGTTCAGGAGGTGGTACGGGTTCGACCAATCGCTCGCGTTTCAGCAGATCTGAGCAGTGACTATAAAAGCCTACTAATTCAGTCAAGGAGTCGAACTGACGTCCCCCGATGTAATAATCACCACATACTGCGGTTATTCTAATTAAAAAAAAAAAAATAACATTAGCAATAAAAATTGAAACATGTATATATTTTAGAAAGTTATTTTTCAATAACATATTATTCATGGAAATTCATAAAATTTCATTTACGAACAGTTACCCATTATAAAATCACATTATATTTATTTTAGGTACCAGGAAAAATTATAATTAACAAACAATACACATGATATTGTTTTTGAGCAAATAGAATACCTGAAATGATTAATTCCTGTGCGACCCAAGTAGCTTAACACATATGATCCTGGTTTGCGATCACTTTCACGCACTGCAACAAATAAAATCTAGTTATTCGGAATACAGCACTGTGAGCATACCTTCTTATATCTAATTATAAAATCAATTAGGATCTCAAATGTTAAAGTAAGAAATCCCAGAAAGTCCTTTACTATCGAAACACAATGGTTACTATTGTTTAGTGATGGAAAATGAGTAAAAAAAATTATGCAATTTTAAGGTGGAGTGATGATTCAACATATTAACCAAAATAAACAAACATTGTATAGCTTCATACATATTAAATATGGAAGTTGAGTCAGGTTTTATGGAAACCAATGTGCATTCAGACATATTCAGAGAGTCAAAATAATCATATTATCTTTTGTTGGTCACTACATCATACTGTCTTTTTTTTAAGATACATTTGATTAGAAAATTAATAAATTTTAAATATGATTCATTTATATGTAATTCTTGGCTGGCACATTTTAAAAAAAAAAAAAATGTTTTTTGTGGGCTTTATTTGTGTCAAAATATCACAGATAATTTCTGTACATTAAATATTCAAGTTATATGAAATTTGTTAAATACAAAACTTAGGTAAAACAAAGTCACCATTGTTTTAATTATTTTAAATTTAGGCCAACATCACATTGCAACTAAATTATTAATAGTTTTAGTTGGAATACCAATTACAACTAATGATTGCTAGAAGCATCACAATGATTGCATAAATCAAACAAAAACATAGGCCATGTATTATTATTTGTTATACAATCAATACAAATATGAAAACTTCTTTGAAGATGCAAAGACATTGTCTTCACTTATTTGAATAAACAAGTACTTGAATGACAATAGCGTAATAAATGTTTTTTGTAAGTGTAAGTAGCTGTACTTTTACACAGACTTAACAAAAGAGATAACACAGGGAAACACTGCTATTGTTAAACATGATACAATGGAAAAACAATACTTAATTTAAATCATACGGAAAATTGACAAGACAAATGTTTGTTAATAATGTTGTCCACTTAAGTAGAACAAAAAAATAATTAAATTCAAAATTAATCATTGAACAATGTATAGCTCAAATACTACTATTTATAACTCATAAAAGAATTGTGCTATCTTGATAAATATATGGCTCTATAACCAGATATAACTAAATGGTAACATATTATTGCATAGAAACCTTAAACCTATGTAAAAATTACAAAATCATACATGCTGACTGTGTTTAAATAATTCAATTTTCAACATCTATATTTATTATCAAACAAATTAAGCTTTATATTTACACAGATTAATATAACACCAAAACAAACCAATTATAACCTAGCCTATTGCACCTATACCGGTATTTAATTACTTTTAATGATAGAGAATAGACTGCACCTTTACATGAATGTAAAATTTAAAGATTAACAATGAGGTAAAATACAGAATTATATTATCTATTAATAAAAACACTACTTCATAATTTTACTTTTTCTGTTCCAGTTGTCTATTTTATAGTTATACATAATGATGTAATTTTTTCATCATTCTCTTTAACTTTTAAGATAAACCATTCAAAATAATCAAGAAACCACCAAGCCAAAAAGAATAGGTGTAATAGAAAAAAATGTAACTCACCCAAGTAACTACCATGCTTTCCAGCTGCCCATAATCTTTCTTCAGAAGTGTATCTATCCAAACGGCCATGATACCATTCTGTTTCTGGTGGTGCTAGCACAGCTTGTCTCTCACCTATAGTTTCATCAACATTAAGCAATGATATTTCTTATTGGTATACCCAATAAATCTTATAAGCGTTAATAATCGAAAAAATTGGTCTACTCATTGCCATATTTTGATATTTTAAATCTAACTTTAATAAATATGGACATACCATTAGTACTTGGCCCATCAGCTTCATCTAGCTCTAAATCCGCCGCTAACTCTCCAATATCAACACCACCATCTTCAGATTCCGTCGACGGTGAACCCAACTTATCCTTTATAGGGGGTCCTATCGGCGCTCCCATTGCTCGAATAAGATCAGCCATTTTTATAACTTATCACCAAAAAATCTTAATAAATAATATTTATTATTTGGAACAAGATGATTCATACATTATTCACATCAGTAACACAACAATTTTAAGTTATCTTTATGTGTTTATGATAGAAACAAAATAAAATGACACCAAGTAACGATTACGACCTAATATGTATTCAGTACAGCAATATTAATATGAGTAATGTTATGTTTTCAGTTATAAATACTGAATACTTTTTAATCAATGATTATACAAGAAGACTACAGGAAATCTAATAGAAAGAATCTACTATCCTTGAACACATCAATACGCCCGTCCGATAATCAGACAAAAGTCACAAAATAGATTAATTTTGACAGTTAGTTTCATTTGACTACAGTGTAGCCATAATAAACTCGAAAATAATAATATATTACCCAGCTTGTAATCTAAGCGCTACACATTTGATCCCATATTTGTATGGCGTGTGCCACTACTTTTAAGGAAATTCAACGAATTTTTTTGAATAATGTACATGTTTTGAAACAAATGTATATTTACATTTAATTATTAATTATATTGCAACTTAAACGACACTTATATATTCTATTTTATCACTAAGTACACGTCTGTCGAAATCTTAATTTATAAATAAAATACTTAAAATTTGCCTTTTATTCATTTTATTTCAAAATGAATTAATTTTGATTCTAAAAAATGAAATAGGCCTTATGCTTCTGCTATATCTTTATCGGAACCAATTTAGCAAAATAATTTTGAATACATAGAAGTAAGAAAATAAACAGATTGTATTTAAATTAAAATTAATTTGAGTGTTTCGTATTAAAGAGTAGGTGTATAAAAATAATCACCAATTCTTAACAATCTGAACTCTTCACATATTCACTTTTTCGATATAATTATGTAAAATGTCTTATATATTAATAACAAAATATATTTATTTTTTTATAGATGTTTGTTGTTTGTAAATAAAAAAATTGAGTCGTAATATTGAAGCTGAAGAAGACAGTTTGATTTATCGCATTTAAAATTATATATAAAAATTATATTTTTCAAAGTAAGGGTTTTACTAATATTAATTTGAATTTAAATTAAGCTTCTCTTTTAATTTTCATACAAACTTTATTAAAGACCATAGACATTTTTTGTTTCTTCGTTCGTATTCACTTCACTATTTAGTAATGTGCATGTCAATAATAAATAAAGTGACGTTCTTCGTTCTGACATTACTCATTCCTGCACTTGCATTTCTTGTGTGATCAATTTAAGAAGCAAGCTAGTTTTTCCCGTGATAAGATTTTGTCTAGTATTCATTTATATTGTAGTTCACGTTATTTAATTTGTAGTTGTAAAGAAACTCAGATATTAATTTTAATTTGGAATCTGATTTAGAGGTAAGTAAATTAAGGTGGTTTAATTAGATTATGTCTATTGCGCATTGCGCTACTTTTTGTGGGTCATGACATTGTAGACGCCATTTTGTTATCGTGATCGTTCTTTGTTCATTGTCTTGAATCCAACATCTTTCAAATTCACCCGTTTAGTACCTATTAATAAAAATCAAAGTTTAAGTTTTAGTCCTCACTTGCCCTACTTTTTATTGCAGTTATCAAAATGCAGATTTTCGTGAAGACTCTCACGGGAAAAACTATTACCCTTGAAGTCGAACCATCCGATACAATTGAGAATGTAAAAGCAAAAATTCAAGATAAAGAAGGCATTCCCCCAGATCAGCAACGTTTGATCTTCGCTGGAAAGCAGCTGGAAGATGGTCGTACACTATCTGACTACAATATTCAAAAAGAGTCCACCCTTCACCTGGTACTGCGTCTTCGTGGTGGTATGCAAATTTTCGTAAAGACCCTGACTGGTAAAACCATTACCCTTGAGGTGGAACCTTCTGACACAATCGAAAATGTTAAGGCTAAAATTCAGGACAAAGAAGGCATTCCACCAGACCAGCAGCGATTGATCTTCGCCGGCAAGCAGCTTGAGGATGGCCGTACCCTATCCGACTACAACATTCAAAAAGAGTCCACCCTTCACCTGGTACTGCGTCTTCGTGGTGGTATGCAAATTTTTGTGAAGACCCTCACCGGTAAAACCATTACCCTTGAGGTGGAACCTTCTGACACCATTGAGAATGTTAAGGCTAAAATTCAGGACAAAGAAGGCATTCCACCAGACCAGCAGCGATTGATCTTCGCCGGCAAGCAGCTTGAAGATGGCCGTACCCTATCAGACTACAACATTCAAAAAGAGTCTACCCTTCACCTGGTACTGCGTCTTCGTGGTGGTATGCAAATTTTTGTGAAGACCCTCACCGGTAAAACCATTACCCTTGAGGTGGAACCTTCTGACACCATTGAGAATGTTAAGGCTAAAATTCAGGACAAAGAAGGCATTCCACCAGACCAGCAGCGATTGATCTTCGCCGGCAAGCAGCTTGAAGATGGCCGTACCCTATCAGACTACAACATTCAAAAAGAGTCTACCCTTCACCTGGTACTGCGTCTTCGTGGTGGTATGCAAATTTTTGTGAAGACCCTCACCGGTAAAACCATTACCCTTGAGGTGGAACCTTCTGACACCATTGAGAATGTTAAGGCTAAAATTCAGGACAAAGAAGGCATTCCACCAGACCAGCAGCGATTGATCTTCGCCGGCAAACAGCTCGAAGATGGCCGTACCCTATCCGACTACAACATTCAAAAAGAGTCCACCCTTCACCTGGTACTGCGTCTTCGTGGTGGTATGCAAATTTTTGTGAAGACCCTCACCGGTAAAACCATTACCCTTGAGGTGGAACCTTCTGACACAATCGAAAATGTTAAGGCTAAAATTCAGGACAAAGAAGGCATTCCACCAGACCAGCAGCGATTGATCTTCGCCGGCAAGCAGCTTGAGGATGGCCGTACCCTATCCGACTACAACATTCAAAAAGAGTCCACCCTTCACCTGGTACTGCGTCTTCGTGGTGGTATGCAAATTTTTGTGAAGACCCTCACCGGTAAAACCATTACACTTGAGGTGGAACCTTCTGACACCATTGAGAATGTTAAGGCTAAAATTCAGGACAAAGAAGGCATTCCACCAGACCAGCAGCGATTGATCTTCGCCGGCAAGCAGCTTGAAGATGGCCGTACCCTATCCGACTACAACATTCAAAAAGAGTCCACCCTTCATCTTGTACTGCGTCTTCGTGGTGGTATGCAAATTTTTGTGAAGACCCTCACCGGTAAAACCATTACCCTTGAGGTGGAACCTTCTGACACAATCGAAAATGTTAAGGCTAAAATTCAGGACAAAGAAGGCATTCCACCAGACCAGCAGCGATTGATCTTCGCCGGCAAGCAGCTTGAAGATGGCCGTACCCTATCAGACTACAACATTCAAAAAGAGTCTACCCTTCACCTGGTACTGCGTCTTCGTGGTGGTATGCAAATTTTTGTGAAGACCCTCACCGGTAAAACCATTACCCTTGAGGTGGAACCTTCTGACACCATTGAGAATGTTAAGGCTAAAATTCAGGACAAAGAAGGCATTCCACCAGACCAGCAGCGATTGATCTTCGCCGGCAAACAGCTCGAAGATGGCCGTACCCTATCAGACTACAACATTCAAAAAGAGTCTACCCTTCACCTGGTACTGCGTCTTCGTGGTGGTATGCAAATTTTTGTGAAGACCCTCACCGGTAAAACCATTACCCTTGAGGTGGAACCTTCTGACACAATCGAAAATGTTAAGGCTAAAATTCAGGACAAAGAAGGCATTCCACCAGACCAGCAGCGATTGATCTTCGCCGGCAAGCAGCTTGAAGATGGCCGTACCCTATCCGACTACAACATTCAAAAAGAGTCCACCCTTCACCTGGTACTGCGTCTTCGTGGTGGTATGCAAATTTTTGTGAAGACCCTCACCGGTAAAACCATTACCCTTGAGGTGGAACCTTCTGACACAATCGAAAATGTTAAGGCTAAAATTCAGGACAAAGAAGGCATTCCACCAGACCAGCAGCGATTGATCTTCGCCGGCAAGCAGCTTGAAGATGGCCGTACCCTATCAGACTACAACATTCAAAAAGAGTCTACCCTTCACCTGGTACTGCGTCTTCGTGGTGGTATGCAAATTTTTGTGAAGACCCTCACCGGTAAAACCATTACCCTTGAGGTGGAACCTTCTGACACCATTGAGAATGTTAAGGCTAAAATTCAGGACAAAGAAGGCATTCCACCAGACCAGCAGCGATTGATCTTCGCCGGCAAGCAGCTAGAAGATGGCCGTACCCTATCAGACTACAACATTCAGAAAGAGTCTACCCTTCACCTGGTACTGCGTCTTCGTGGTGGCTTTTGAAATAATGCAAAATATATGAGAACATGTAACCAGCAACCTATTTAATTGCAGTATTAAATATTTAGAATGTTTCAATGTATTATGTAATCATTCCAATTTCAATATTCAATAAACAGTTTGCTTCACATGACTTTTTTATTTATAATAGATTAGGTATTAAGTAACTCCTTATTAGTGTTGTTTATTTTTCTTATATGATAAAACTATATGTAAAGCTCAACAATGTCTTAGAATTTACCCTTTCGCTTAGTTCCTACTATAATACAAATAATTATTGAAATTGTATAGTACCGTACATAACTGAATATTCTAATTATTCTAAGCAGCACTCAATATGCGTTCTAGTTTTTGAACTTTCGAAGCAATTATTGTTTTTATTTGAGTAATATTATGTAACATTTTAAGTGATTGTGTTATGTATAAAATTGTTATACGTAAATTCAAGGTAAAACTTTATAACCATATAAATTAAATTATGCGGCATTCACTTGTTTTCTTCATATATCTAAAAAGTAAAACCAAAAATAATAAGCGAAACAATTTACAATTTCTGAAACTAGTTAGGTTTGCCTCTTCAGTATATGAAGATCCAAAAATTGGATTACTTATGAATGTTATCCTAAACATTGTATTGATACTCCTAATATAAAATAAATAGCTATTGAAGTTAAAGTTTTGAAAAAAATATCTATTTTATATACCTATTGGGTTTCCGAATTGAGTGTAAGTGGGAAAGTGATTACAATTCTTCCATGACATTAAAATTACAATTATGATACTATAGGGTTATTTGGAATCAGTAGGGTACCCAATTTTAACTAACTAAAGAGGAATCGTGTTTGAGGAAATTGGAATGGCCTCGACGATAATGAGCAATATAAATAATATAAAAACTTATTTTTTATATATTGTTTTTGCGTGGAGCTATACCCCAAGGCATCCTATCTAATTTTTTTTTGTATGTTTTTTGTTTGTTATGTTTTTATTGTTTTGTACATTTAGACGAATTCTTGAACTCGGTTTTTATCATTGTTGGAATAAATATTCTATAGCACGCCATTGTTGTTATTTGAAGATACCTTTTTTTTTATAGTAGTAATAATTTATTAACATAAGAATTAACAACATTAAATGCGTAAATATATACAAATATGAACTAAAACTAGTTATTGTATAAATCTTGACCGCGTGGAATGGTGGCAAGAATGCTAGCAGCATTTCCCCGTTGAATCGCAATTCCGATCCTCTCGGAAAAAAACGAACCAGCCATCCTGTCACCCGTGGAGGCAATGAGGCGAGGTGTTATACTTTTGATGAAGCTTTTTGCACCACTACTCCAAGGGCCAAGTATTTCGACAGCAAATGGAACAAAAATGTAATTGGATATATGTAATACACGAATATTTAGTTCTTTTTTTTGCTTTAGCTTTTTCCGCAGCGGCACCGGCTCTTAACATTGTTTCTCGGATATGAGATGGGGCCAACGTATCAACACATGTAGCGTCCCACACAAGGGCCCGACCTCGTTCCCATGGAACCAATGTTAATCCATCAGGTCTCTTACCAACATCACGACTAATTCCACAGGGCTCGGTAAGAGCAGGAACGTCGATGGTGGCAAGAGCCCTTTTTATTATGTCATTAAGAGAACCGTGGCCGTGGCGGAACAGCCTGCCTGAACTCTTTGGGCAAGAGAGACCATGTAAACCGAAAGAGTCCACCTCCTTTCCACACGGGCATCTGTGCTCAGAACACAGAGGTGTTCCCAGTCGAAGACCAATCGATATGCGAAAACATTACCTAAAAGTGTCCCAAGATTGTTAGAGGGTAATGAATTAACCAGTGACTTGACTCTTTAAATTATAACGCTGAGAAGCCTGACACGGTCTTGAGCACTTGTTAAATTTTGTGTCAAACTGTGTAGTGTAGCGTGAACCAATGACGAATCCCAAAGTTTTTGTTTTGTAACTTCCGAACTAAGGGATATCATCATTAGGGCACTTTACCTTCCAGGTCTCCTCGCCTCTGTAACTTTCATGATTTTTACTGATTTTGATTTCAAAATTTCTGAACAAAGGTCTGAAATGCTATGTACAGAAGAAAGAAATGCCGGGAGGGCAACACTTGAAATTTTTCTCACGCCGATGCCACCAAAAGGAATGGGAAGAGTAGCTTGAGTCCAAGAATATTCATCAAGAGATAAATTTAGAATTTTTTCTAAAGTTTTTTTAAGGGTGGCATCGATTTGATTGGTAAGACTAGGATATTTCCAGATTGGGCTCGCACGTAAAATGTACATTAATTTTGGAACAAAAAGGCAATGTTTTAAGATGGTATAAGCTATATGAGAATTTGCAGTAATGATTTAATGTTATTTGACATTAATAAATTCATTCATAGATTTAAGTTGACAGAGGATACTATGTACCCACCAATGAAATCGAAAAGACAAATTGGTAACCTAATTGCCTACAATATCGAAAATATTTTACAAGTAATGCTACTAATTATCATATCTATAACAAAAATAATAATTTAATTTATATTAACACCGACAAAATTAAAGATATTTAAATTAATAGTTTAAACTAAATAAAACGACAACATCTGCGCCCTCTTACTTAAATATTATACATCAAAATATACAGCATATAATAGGCATAGGTGGCAAAGATCATGAAATAGAATTAAAAAGATTAGTTATGTCTTTCAATAGGGTCCTGCCAGCGTCACCGGCCGAGGCACTCACAAGATCTTTAAGATGTTGTGGAGTGATAACATCAATGCCACTAGCAGACCCGCTAGAGAATGACAAAATGGCGGCATAGGTATCCTCATCCTTAACCTGAAAAAAATTGTTCTGTGTAGGCGGAGCCGGAAGCAAAGTTGTTGGGTATGGCAAAAGATGCTTTTCTTGCAAGAATTCTAACGTTATATCATTAAAAGGTGCGATGGTATCGCTAGAAAAAAGAATGCGAACTGCATTCTTAAAATCTCCACCCATTGTTTTATTCTCAACATTTTTCTTTAAATCAATTTTTTGAGGTCGTGATAAGTATTTTGGAATTGAAATTTGGTTATCTAATAAACTATTTTGTTTTAATTTGGTCGATAAGGAACCATTTTTGGTTTTATCGACATGAAAAACTTAAAAGAAAATGTCAAAAGATTTTGCCATGCCGAATTACTATAAGAAAGACAATTTTGTAGTACAATGGATAAAGATCTAGCTAGAGATATTCTCGCTCGTATATTTTTTTGACATTTTGTTAATAGATTTTCAAAATTAATTGAATCTGTATCACTGTTTGCAAAAGTAGGTAAAATAGAAAAAGTATCATTTGATTTTTCTAATGGAAGGCTATGACAGTGGGTTGTATGAATTTTTAAGCCTTTTTGGCTTAATGCAAAGCAAAGCGTAAAGTTTTGTCATCTCAAACAGTGATGTGTTTGTTGTCTTACACACTTAATTATAACATACATGACTAATGTTTATATTTTGACAAATCTTTTAATAATACAAACAATAAAATAGTCATTAATATATATGTGTACTATAGTATAAAATAAAGTCGCTTACCGCTGTCTGTATGTATGCTTAGATCTTTAAAATGACACAAAGCATTTTAATGCGGTTTTTTTTCAATAGATACAATGATTCGAGAGGAAGGTTTTTGTATACAATACATCGACAATATAGTAAAGAAATACAGATAAATTTAGAAATTTCTACTGTGATGTCGTAAATAAACAAGTTCTGTGGTATATTTAGTATAAGCATTGCACCCGAGTAGACGGGTCGGGTCGCTAGTGTATGTATAAATGAAACACGTTGTAATTGTAACATTTTATTTAGGAGGCGAAACGAGCAATAAGTTCAGGAGAAATACAAATGAATGTCACACATTAAAATTGTCAATTTATCTATGAAATTACAGTAGGTATTATATGTATTAAAATTACAGTAACATGAACAAGAATACATTTACCTGATAATTACATCACACCAAATTACTCGCGCCAACAGTTATATACTTTGAAGCGGGTGCCGTTTCCATGAAATCTTAATATTTTCTCTACTTGTACATTTATTAAATATTAATATTTAATGCACATAATAGTTAATACATAAAATAACAATTTCATTATTAAAATGGCGGAACTAGCAGACTAAGACAGGGCAGGTGTTAAACCAGGCCGCGTTTTTAACTAATTCAATATTTGACTATAAAAAAAAGTATTAAATAAATAACGCTAAACTGGAAATAAAATGCATACGATTGTATCATTGTTAATATTATGCTAGATAAAAAATGCAGAATTAATACGTAAGCGTATCCTGTTTGATTTCCTAGTTGATAAAAAAAAAGTTTATTTAACAATCCCCTTTGTTTTTCGTACGTAACTTACTGGCAACACTAACAAACAAAAGTGAAGGTGCATTCAGCCGGGCCCCGCAATCCGCCGCCGCGTTGCAGTAATATGTGACAACTACTCACTGTCTCCAATGGATCTCCCCGTATAAAAAAGCAACGCTCGATAAATATATGTGTAGCTATAATTACATATTGTAACGATTTTACAATTTCACATTTCAACCATTTAAATTATTTTAAGTCTTATTATAATATAAACAAATTGTAACGTTTAATAGATTAGCCAATATAAGAAGGACGAAGTTCGACTTCCTGATCAGAGATCGTACGTTCAAGAAGTGAGATATAGATATAGATATATATATGTATATTATATAAACTTCGCTATGTTACCGTGCACCGCGAAATATACATCAAAACATGACACCCTCGTAACGCCGATGAATTTAATTGCTCAAAATACTTACATTTAAAGAGACACTTGAAGATAGAACAATAATTTATTTATGAACTTACATACAACTAACATTAGATCTAGGTATTGTCTTTTGTATGTCTGAAGAGTTATACATCGGGGTCCGTATCATTAAACAACTCTAATGGCATTATTAGAAAAATACATTACGATATTACTGCAACACCGATATTTAAGATAAAGTTAAATACATATGATTTTTTTTTTATAAAGTCCAAAGTGCATGCATTTATTATGAAATACATTAAACGACACTATTTAGTAGAGGCCACATATAATATCTACATGGAAATAATTAAATTAATACAATTTCAGTTTTAAATTCATTGAAATTAATTTAAAAAAAATAATTATGCTATATTACTGATATACTAAATTAACTATATTGAATACAAACGTAAAAATGCGATAAGGGACGCTGCACCGATTACAATGACATCTATATTTATCACAATGACTTTATAATATATTGGTATAATTATAATTTTGCCAATAATACATCAAACATCAAAATGCCAAAAATATCTGGCAAGATTCAACAACGCTTACAACTTCCTCACCGTCTCTTGTATAACATACCTTACATTGTATACATTTCTCCATTTAGATAAATTATTACCCGCAGTTATAACTATAAAATCTAATCTCATAATAATTATCTAGTTTACGTGAAGTCACTATTAAATAATTCTGTCTTGGAAGGTTGGAACGGGATGCAAATAATGATAAAAAAAATGTCAACATTCATGAAGATTATTAAAATTAATTTATACCGTTTTAATTCACCGAGAGATATTTATGTTAATTAATGCTGGCAACATTCCTTTTCCATATAAAAGCCGTCCATTTATAAAATGAAGACATGGAATGAACATTTTAAATTATAACAACTACATAAGTCAAAAAAAATATGTACGAATAACTCATGATTGCGATTTTTAACGAAAAAAGAAAACAATTAATTTAATAGGCTCAATGAGGCAATATTATTCGCAAATAAAAAAATAACGTTCCTTTTCAAGATAACAATTTACATTCGTTAACTGATTTCGTTCTGTTTCTCACAAAAATATTTGTCTATGGAATAGGTCACAAAATGTACCAAAGAAATGGAAGACCCGAATCGAATCGAAACATAAAATTAAGAAACGATGCTTGTTAATATAGTATTTTATGTTATATTTGTAAAGGGGTAAAATATTTCATACCTACAACATTGAGCTTTTGACACAGTTACAGATTCGAATAAAGTCGTCTATATGTAATACTGCGACATGGTGTAACAATATTTGATTATTTGCAACATAATTGTGTCCAACCACACACGTTAACTATTGCCATCATACGTGTAGGGAGCGCATTAATATGCTTACTATAACGAAATACGTCTTAAGAAAAAAAATATATAAATTACTCTTTGGTATAATATCGCACCATAGATGCAATAGAGTACAGACGCATTTGCATTTTTAGGCCTTAATATCATTTATACAATAAAATTGTTTTAACTTTCAGTAAATAAAACAATTTCATTATTAACGCATAGATAATAATTTAAGTTTTATGTGTGTGGTCGTACTTATTTATTTAAAACTGCCAGATCTGACAAGTTACTTTCATTTTTCTTATATATACTCAGAATGTTATCATTGAAGTTATTTTAAGAATAGTGACAAAGTAATAATTTCTTGGCAATTATTTTCATTCGTATTAAGATTATTAATAAATGGAACAAAAAAAAAATGTTTCATTTGTTTATCTAATATGAACATTCAATTCGTATGTATAATAAAAAAAAATGTTATAAATAATATGGATATGAACGAGAAATACTTTATCAGAACTGGCAAGTTTAATGTCTTAAATCAAGAGTGTTGCCATTAGAGTGTTTACATATTTGGGAGGGGTACGGTGACTTGCACGTAGCTGATTGGGAAGTAGCCCGTCTTGCCGTTGACGGAACCCTCGAACCAGTTATCGTCAACTTTGTTGATCAGTGTGATCACGTCGTTTTCCTGAAGAGCGAGATTAAAACATTATATAGTTACGTACAAATACCTTAACAAAACCAGTAATACATTCCTTATGACTATCAACTAAATGTTTATCATTACATATTATAAAACAAAGTCCCCCAGCTGCGTTTGTGTGTGTGTTTGTTCGCGATAAACTCCAAAATTACTGAACTGATTTTCATGCGGTTTTCACTAATAACAGAGAGTATGTATATAATTTATAAAGGTTTTGTATAAATAAGTTGAAATAGAACGATAATTGCTAAACATGTCGGAAATAAGCAACAAAAAACATTAAAAAATTATAAAAAACAACTTATGTCCACCCGCACGAAGCTGGGACGGGCCGCTAGTCAATTACAAAAACCACAACTACAAGTAAAATTTAGTGATAAAAAGAAGAGATATATTACAATGAATTAACATCGTCGAGATGGCCCAGTGGTTAGAACGTGTGCATCTTAACCGATGATTGCGGGTTCAAACCCGGGCAAGCACCGCTGATTCATGTGCTTAATTTGTCTTTATAATTCATCTCGTGCTCAGCGGTGAAGGAAAACATCGCAAGGAAACCTGCATGTGACAAATTTCATAGAAATTCTGCCACATGTGTATTCCACCAACCCGCATTGGAACAGCGTGGTGGAATATGTTCCAAACCTTCTCCTTAAAGGGAGAGGAGGCCTTTAGCCCAGCAGTGGGAATTTACAGGCTGTTGTTGTTGAATTAACATTAGTCAAAATGTATTTACGTCTTAAATATTGATTACCTTAAATCCAAGCTCGCCTTGGTTCTCCGGCTCGAAGTCATAGAGCGCGGTGCAGCACGGACCCTTGGCGGCCGCCACCGGCGTCCGCGCGGGGGACTTCACCGGCGAAGGCAGCGGCGACGCTATATTTACACATCATTGCTATAAACATCGTCAACCGTACGATCGGTTATCGGCTATCTGATTACACGATGTATCTGGACTCGTGTTCAGATATCATCGTAATCACAATCATTTAAATGATCTGACACCTATTAAATATTCACTGAATTATATAAAAACTTACCATTCATTGTAGAAATCAAGAAAATTTAATTGAAAATAATAAGTTTATTCAAAATCAGTAAATATTTCGTTTCTTAAAAAGTACCGTATGAAACCAACTGCATTTGATGATAAAGCCGCACATACATATCCTTAAAGCATAGCTACGGACAAAACAACGCTGTAATGGTTAAATATGGGAATTATAAAGTTTCGTTATAAATTAATATTGGAATTTTAACGATAAGGATGAAACGATGATTCTATGCTATGATGAAGCTTGAGTTAAACATCGCGACATGCTAACATTTAACATACAACACGAAAAAAACAATGGACCGTACAAACATGCTCATGATGTCTACATTAAAAAAAAATACGCTAGATAACTTATAAATAGTTACGAATAGAAGTGTATAGTTAACAATAATTAATAAATATTTCACGTTTGTTCGTGTTTTATTATTTGTTTTAATCCACCCGATTCGGCTTAGCAAACGTTCAAAAAAAAAATGTAATTGTTTTTTAAAAAAACGAAAGCCCATATGATGATCTTGAATGAAAATTGAACAATTAATTGATTATACTATTCTATAAATATCAATAAAATTATTGTCATTCGATCTTAGCGCTAATATTTAATGTTGAGGATGAAGCCTACATTATTACTACTGGTGAGCTAACGGGAACAGAAGTTTGTGTTCTGTGTATAAAATAAATAATAGCGGTCTCAGTATGGAGTATGGAAACCAGAATGTTCGAGAGTAGTTTGCGAGTGTACATGTCATTGGATGAAAGATTAGTGTCGGTGTATGTGTGTCGGGTGTGTCGGCGTTTGTGTGTGTGTTGGGTGTGTCGGCGTTTGTGTGTGTGTGTGTGTGTTGGGTGTGTCGGCGCTTGTGTGTGTGTGTGTGTGTTGGGTGTGTCGGAGTTTGTGTGTGTGTGTGTGTTGGGTGTGTCGGCGTTTGTGTGTGTGTGTGTTGGGTGTGTCGGCGTTTGTGTGTGTGTGTGTGTGTGTTGGGTGTGTCGGCGTTTGTGTGTGTGTGTTGGGTGTGTCGGCGTTTGTGTGTGTGTTGGGTGTGTCGGCGTTTGTGTGTGTGTGTTGGGTGTGTCGGCGTTTGTGTGTGTGTGTGTTGGGTGTGTCGGCGTTTGTGTGTGTGTGTGTGTGTTGGGTGTGTCGGCGTTTGTGTGTGTGTGTTGGGTGTGTCGGCGTTTGTGTGTGTGTGTGTTGGGTGTATCGGCGTTTGTGTGTGTGTGTTGGGTGTGTCGGCGTTTGTGTGTGTGTATGTGTGTGTGTATGTGTGTGTGTGTTGGGTGTGTCGGCGTTTGTGTGTGTGTGTGTATGAGCGGCGAGTGCGGTGTTACCGTTGTTAGAGCGCTGCGCGTTGGCGCCGGCGGGGAACAGCTCGAGGTTGCCGGGCGGCTTGTGCTCCGGGGAGCCCACGCGCGAGCCTCCTTCTCCGCGACGCAAACGAATAAATACCCAGCCTCAATTCACCATTTATATTACTGACACACTCAAACCCTCGACATTTCTATGACGTTCGTGTTGGTGAATACTTCTTCTTGTCTACCGTTTTTTTTAAGAGATATAAAATATCTCATGTTTCGCACGGTATTGAGAAATCGAAACGTTTCGGACATTAAAATGTATATATAGTATAGCACTGTGTGAGTTGATTCCAATTAACTACACACATACATTTATTTTGAAAGGAAGAAAGACAACACCGAACTGTCTACTCGTTAAAAGGGTAACGGAAGAAAAGTTATATATAGAGGTACCAGATATAAATTACGACATTGACAATGTGTAATTGGTAAATAACATATATTAAAACTATATGCAAAATTAAATTAAATTCTTCTTTACTACATAATATTTGCATATAGTTTCAAACATTAAAGTCTTAAAACTAGAAAGACATGGATATGGGAGGGGACAGGAAGCGGTTGACAGTTGCGTCCGTTCTGAAAAAAAAATATTGTTATGCTGTCTCTTCAGATTCGACCACACCCTCATTCTGTACAGTCAACAAAACTAGCACCTTCTCGGGTTAAAAATTCGTCAATTTCGCTTCACCATGCGATAATTGAATTATTTACGACGTTTTAAAAAAAAAATAAACTCAATCAGTCATAAGAAGCAAAAATAAACAGCGAAAATATAATAAACTTAATCACGTGTTAGACAAATATGAGAAAAGTGTTTATGTGTAAAATTGTATTGTTTGAAGGTATGCCAATTATATAAAGGTCATATCTTTTGTATAATATGTATGGAACATGTGTTGTTTATAAACCTACCGTACCGTAATTGAGGAATTTTCTCTTCAAAACCTTGATTACAATAAGCAGAAGAAGAGCTAGTAAGAATTAATATATTACTTCCATATCAATTGAGTAGAAAGTACATTCTTAAAGTGAACCCCCTGTTCATCACATTATATGTATTTTTATATGTTTCTATCTCAATCGGAATTAAGTCTTTTTTTATTGATTTAGAAATGATTTTTAGTTTACTTCCCGTTTGATCATTGGTCATTTAAATTCGAAGAAGTTATTTACAGTTGGTTATATTTTGTTAAAATTAATATAAAAGCATTTTGTATTATGTTTAGTATGTTATATACTTCCATTACGGACCACGTGACACAAACCCGCAGTGCATCGTGCAGTGCCGCGTGAACAGTGAACATATGTATGGAAATAAATGAAAAAATATTGGCAAAGGATTACTTTCATTCGTTTGTCGGTTTATATTGAATTTTGATGTTGGTTGTTAATTACACTTTAAATTTTTTGGATAATTATACTCATCTATTGTTACTATTAATTGGCGGTTGCAAAAACAACCGGGTCAGACACTAAGCAGTAACTTTCAGACAAATCCACCCACTCCTCGTTAGTGTTGTATGTATTAAACTAGTTGATATTATTTCTACCCAAAATCCTCCACCACACTAAGCTACCAACCGTAATCCAAAACCATAAACGAACGAAACATAACCAAAAAAAAAAACCCCGCAAATTAAATAGAATTCACCTGTCCATGGATCCCTTCCATTCTGTAACCTCGGTGCCGGGTGTGGTTTGAAACCGGGAGCGATAGGGGTTATCCTGGGGGCTTCCCAGGCGCGGAGGGGATCGGTGGTGTGGATGTCGCCCAGGGAGGAAGTGGGGGGGAGACGCGCGCGAGAGAGGCTCTGCGCGGAGCCGTACCGCCTACCATGGTTCAAGTCGTGGATGCCCTCTATTTGGAGATCGGCGAGAGTTTTGGGTACGAACTCCAGTTTCGGGCGGTTAACTGCTTCTTCTTTCCTGTTGATATTTAAACATGTTAATCATGGCGTATTTGAATTACTCTCATATTCGATAGCAATTTTGAATTGCGATAGTCTTTTGTCTTAGTGTTGTCTTAAATTTTCGCGATTATTACACATTTAAATAAAACTAGTTATACCGGATTTGAATAGACGGACGGATTTAAAAGACGGGCAGTCTACCCGTGACCACGAACGCTGTAAAGTGCTCGAAACGTCGGGTTGCCAAAAATAATTAATATACGCGATTCAAATCCGGTATAACTAGTTTTATTTAAATGTCTTTTGTCTTTATTAATAATTTTAAACTAGAATCTTACTTCTCCATTAGCGCGGAGACCAATCCCTTGAGGATCTCCGTGCATTGCTGATGGTACTCCAGCAAACCCTCCGCGAAGAAAGAGACTTGTGCCACTTGCTCGACCTATATATGTGTTATTGCAATTTTCTCTCCTTTAATCATGCTTACATATACCAAAAAATAAATCCTACAGCTGATACGTCATCTAAGAGAGCATATTTAGGAACTACAGTAAAAGCTTAAAATTTTACCGTAACTGATATTATTTATTTACACTTACTTATAAGTAGATAATTTCAAATGGGCATATCTTACGTATAGTACGACACAAATTAGATGTCGCATCGGAAAATGCAATGGAATGAAAACAAAACCGATTACTGCCGATTTACACAGCCAATAGAAATAGCTCCCTATCGCACCATTCGATGCTATTCGTCGCTATAGATTCACGCGTCAGAGAAAGCAAGTGCATGTAAATCGACGCGTCAAATTGACGAATACATTAGGTTATATGATATAACAAGTTATTACGTTTGTGCAAAGATCATATTCGCATGAGAAATAAAAAATGATAATTTGGGATAGCGTACTCAATTCGGATGTGATAGGTTTTACGAATTTTGCCGATGCGACATCTAAGTTGTGTCGTACTATACATAGTATTTCATGCTTTTTAGTAATAGAAATAGAAGGTAAGGTGTCGTGAAAGATCACTTACATCGTTATCGAGAAGATTAAACATTCCGATCTGAGCCAAGGTCAACGATTCGGCGAACTTCTCCTCAGCCTGTCTGATCTCATCGTCTGGAATGTGAGCGCCTGATGTATGCACGGTACATAGCGATACCTCATAATAATTCAAACCGCGCAATTTTAAAAAATAAAAATTAAATTAAAAATAATAACAAATAAACAAAAAAAAAGAAAATAATACAGACCAAACGTAGGAAATAAAGTAAGTCGAATTTATGCGATGTAAGGTAGCGTTGCGTGGACGTCGCAGAAGTTACAGGAGATCATGTAAGAAACGAGCTCGTGTTATAACAAGAAATAAAGATTGTATTATATAACTATTAACACAGACTAGCGGTTTATTTATCTAGCACTTTTATACATATAACATTATAACCTTTTTTAATATTATTTTAATTCTTTTACTACCGTTTGTGTTTCTAGCTTTGTATGTTTTATTTATAAAGAAATAAAGTGTTCCATTTAGCCTAAAATCCACTCTAACATACCGTGTCTTGGAGAACCATGGCTTGGACTCATGTAAGGGCCTTTAAGGATGCCTTAATATTTACAAAATTAATTAACAATACGAAATGAAAGAAAAAATATAATAAATTATTTAAAAAGTATATTATTTAACAGTCGATTAAGGGGAAAAAATGATATAATTACCTTTGGCTTGTCTACGTCGCTTGCAGTCGAAGTCCAGCCTACGTCCCTGTAATTTCTTCCGGTGATGCTGAAATAATTTAATAAACCGATAATTACTCAACTAATTTGTATCTATTACACATTATATTATCACATATTATATTATGAATAAAAATTATACTAAATATTCTATTATTACTACTTTTATGGCTTTTATTTGTGCCAAAAAAGCACAGCTTATGTCGCTCGCGTTTAGGGTGGTTCTATTAGGGTGTTTGTTGTCATTGACAATTCGGTTCAGCGGTTTGGTCGTGAAAGATCGACAGGAGACAGACAGACAAAGATCCTTTCAGATTTACAATGATGAAGATGAATAAAAGTTAGATTAAAGAAAATCCTTCTAAATATTTTACTTTTTTTTATTTGAGCCAAAAGGCACTTATTGTTTCACCCATGTCTCGTGCGATATTTTATTATTAAAGAAAAATGACGAACGAGAGCTGCCATTTTAAATGTCACGTATCTTTTTAAGTAGATACATAAGAGACACTTCTAAAAATGTATTAACTCTATGTTCGTAAAATATTTAAAATGATTTAGATCTAAGTTGACAGCATTATATGGCATTTGGTACAATTCAGGTTTCACCCTTTGCTGCGGTAGTATTTCCAACCTTACTCCTTAAAATGCGAATCCGCCCACTACTAGGCAAAGGTCTGTATCTAGAAGTGAGGCAATCAAGGGCTATTGCTTTATTGATTAGTTATTTAATTAATGTTTAAGTTTTCTCACCATAACTTCTTTGAGATCTTTAGTCTGCAAATGGTGAAGAGGCTCGAGGAAGCTTTGCTTGATATTGTCGTCCAGCGAGTATTTGACATCCGCCATTTGCTTCAGCGCCTCCCCCATCTCGATCAAACATTGTGCTGCAAAAAATTTAAAAAAAGAACATTAATTACTATTCTAGATACTTCTATCACACCAGACGATATTCAGTGTAAAATATTGACTGTTTCAAAGACCGAATACAATTAGTCAGACTGAAATTACATATTTTCATCATATTTACATATTGTCTTTAGAATACTCTTTATCTCCTTATAAGAGTACAAATATCTTGAACTATTACATAATTTTGTTTAATGATCTGAAAAATATTTCACAATATATTGAACACATACCGAACACAGAATCTTCTCCGAGCTTCTTTCCGTAGAGCAGCATGCAATCGCCGAGCACGCCTTCAGGTTGCGGATAGGTGTTACTTTTAGCCTGACCACTTAATTTACTGATTCCCTTCACGGCCGCCATCTTTGCACGTGCGGTTGGATTCGGTTGTAGAAATTCTTTTGTTTTCGTTTGTAACTCTTCAACCAGCTCACACGTAACGTCTGTTTTCTGGTGAGATAGATGTTGAAAGTAGTAGTTGCCCGCTGCTAAGCTTGCATTTAAGGGTGTTGATTGTCATGTGTCAAGCAAAAAAACCTTTCTTGAGTTTCAAGTTTGTTTCATACCAAATTTCATCAAAATCGGTTCAGCGGTTTGGTTGTGAAAGAGTGACAGACAGACAGAGTTACTTTCACATTTATAATTTAGATTTAAAATAGTATAATTGTATATTAATTAAAAAAAATCTAGGTTTTCTTTTTTAAAAGTGTGAAGTGTTATTGTATGGTATCAATTTGGCACGGTAAGAAAATATATAAGAATAGCGGCTGTATGTGCCAACCGCAATGCGGACACCGCTGAGATTCCAGACGCCTACTCAATTACATTATATGCGATAAAGGGATAATGCAATATAAATCTATTTCAATAACATCAATCGAGGTGATCATATTCATATTCGATTTATTTCAATTTCAATAATCGTCTATTTCATGAATTCTGTATGAATTACAGGTCATTGACATATAATGTGTACGTTAAAAAATCATTGTAATTCTGGTTTTATTTATTTTTATATAGGTAACATTGGTTTATGTCAATGTTAGTGATGAGATACCGATTGGCAGTTTAAATGCTTTCATTTTTCTATTCAGTTGAGCGTTTTTGATTGTTTTCATTTGCATGCTTAACTCAAACGAACGTCATGAAATTTTGCATACAAGTTGCAGTGATATAAAAATATATTTTTTTGTTACTTACTCTTTCCATTTCCACAAAATCCAGATCAAGCTTTGTGCCCTCGGCACCGCCCATTTTTTCTGTGACATACTGTAAAAAAAAAAGAAGATTCAAGTCTAAAATTTATGCTTATATTATACTAGTAGACGCGGTTTTGCTCGCGTTTTAGTAGCCTATGTCCTTTCATGGGGTTTAAGTTTACTACATCATTTAAACCAAATGTTATCAAACTCGGTTCAGCGGTTTGGTCGTTAAAGAGTGACACACAGACAGACAGAGTTACATTTATAATATTAATCTTTATCAAATGTAAAACGCCTCTAAGCCGCTTAGTTTTTTTTTTCATTTAACACAATTTCTACAATAAAAATACACAGAACTATATTTAATGAGTTTCTAGCGTGAGTACTTTTTACACGAATAAATGACATTTATATTGGACGCGACACGTATATGAACCGTGTTAAACGATTATGCATTCATAAAATCGAAACAATTTTAAAATGAATTTTATGTTCTACTGAAGATTCTACTAATATTGTCTAGACGGTTAAAATAAATGGAAATTAAGCATGAAATTAAAATAATCTTAACGCTTATGCTGTAAAATGCTGACACTAATAAACTTAACTTTTGAGTGTATTCGTTCGTATTTCGTTTGTCTTACGTAAAATTATTTTTAATACTAGACAAGGTAGTTTTATATTTGCAAATTTAATATTATACAGGTTAAGAAAGTTAATATAGTATTCGAATAACAAAATAAAAACATTGCTATAATAATAAAACTTAAAGATATAATCGGCTTGTATGATTTGTTTTACAACTGACAGTAATGTTACCACTTAATGGTGACACCACGTAATACATATTCAAAAGAAACGGTACGATGAGAAGAGATTTCGTATATAGATTTTAATTCGTATATAAGCGATTTCTAGATGAATAGAATCAATAATCCACCAAAAGAAATTGAAATGTACAAGAGAAAAGATTTTTTTAAATATATTTAGGTTAAGCTATTAATGGTAGATACTGGCCATAAACATCGGTATTGTAAGAAATTGTCAATGTCCCGTCAGACAAAGGATCTAAGATGCTATGTTCCTTCTTATTAGACTACAGCTTAAGTACGAAGACTGAAGTCGCTTGTCGACGCGTAATATAACTGTGGAAAGATACTTTAAAACAGTATCATAGGTTTCATCGCAATAAGAACTCTATAAAAAATAAACATTCATTTCATTCGTCTATAGCCGATCTCATGATGATGATTGAATACGTAAAAGAGAATTACAATACAGAATACGTTACGAAACGTATTGTATTTATTGTAGAAAATACGTTAAAAACATGACAATATAACCGCGATCAGTTACCGCTTTTAATGTATCGCATGTTTAAAAAAATAAACATAATACCGTAACGTAATATTTGCTGCTACGTGATACCAGTACACTGATATAACGTTATCGGACTGACACTGATTTTTGTCGGATTTATTAAAACTGACACAAAAGTTATAATTACATAACTTTTAAATCAAATACAGACATAAAAGCCATCTAAATATAGAGATAAAGGCAGACATTTAATCCTATCAAATAAGTTACATAATTCAGCGCTCCACTAGCGCCTCGGGCCAGTCTTCAACTGTCTGCTACAAAATTGTAATATAAAGTAATTATTTCCATTTTACGAATTTTAGAGTTGACTTAGCTTGGATATGTTGAGGTTTTATAACGAAATGTTCTATTATTTTTAGAACAAGTATTAATAGATCTTTATTCATTCACGTTATATTCCTATTTATACTTTCGGTTTCGTAATTATCGATTGAAATTATAGTTTTAAAACGTCAGAAGTTCTTTCATTTTATATTATGTTGATACGAGTAAATGAAACTACTCATAATTTGACATGTGTTCTTAAAGATAATAATAGCTACTAACTACTGTGCTCTACTTAAAAATGTTTGGTATATCATGTCTACCACTACATAAATATATAATAATAGAGACAAATGTCTACTTTTATTAAATACGCTAAGCTTACTGATTTAAAAAAATCGTTGGATAACCTTGAATCAAACCCAAATTCCTTTATTCAATACCCTTACTTATTGATAGTCAAATTAAGCACTACCATCGTTGAAAATTTCATTTTAATGGTGCATATTACTTAATAAAAACATTATATGTTTTGTTAATATATTTGTATATATTTAATTATAATAAAACATATAACAGTCGAAACTGTATACTCAATTCCTGACCAAGCCTCAAATTCCTTCAGACATGAAGGTCACAGGCCTTTTTAAAATGCGGAAATCACCCAACAAATATACATGAAATTCAAAGGCGATAGAAAGTCAAAATTGATAGTACAATTTCTTTAATCGCGTCTATATAACAAAATGAATTCGGTTGTAAATCGAATTCAAAGAGACACAATAGATTAATTAATTTTCAATAATGGTTGTTACAGATACAAAATTATACCTACTTTTAAATTCTTACAACAGTTAATATATCTTTTTATTCCCATAAAGGCTTTGATTTAATGCAAATAATTAATTAATAACTTTACTTAATGTTGTCTTAAATTTTCGCGATTACACATTGAAATAAAACTAGCTATAACGGATTTGAAACGTCGTCGTCGAAACGTCGGGATGTTAAAAATAATTAATATACGCGATTCAAATCCGTTATAGCTAGTTTTATTTTAATAACTTTACTACTTATAATACTATTTATAATGTTCCAAACAGTAGCCTGCTCGGAAGATACTATAACTACAGTTCACTACAGTGCACAAGTGCAAGTGAATGCTTAACTCGGTTTCCTTAATGATACTGAGTTTTTTTAATTACTTATTTTTTATATTCAAATTATAAATTTCCTTAACAGAATAGATTTATCGAAATACGAGAACAGGCACATCCTATGCACACTTTATTAAGCGCCCTTAGCCACGGAAAGCTTTCAAATGTATACTGTGACGGATAGCTCTCACACAAAAACAATGGATGCAAAATTTAAATTTTTATTCCCTAAAAATATGAAAACTTTTATTTTTTTTTCAAGCTGTATTTATTAGTTCAGCTATGATAAAGAAAATATCGAGTGAAGCGAACGTATACAACCGTTTTTTATTTCAATAAAATAATCGCTTTGTGCATTTAAAGCAAGCAATATTTCATACAAAAGGGGTGAATTATCGGATCTCTCGGTCGAATACAAAAGCTCTGGTCGGGGTCTAACCTTGACCGAGTTGGGCGAAAACTTCCACCTATAGGAGATTTAAACTGCACCGCAATGCTCTGCCGCTTGAATACTTCCAATTAGTATTGCCATTTCAATATTCAAATTTAGAAAAAAAATCCTATCATTTTAAATAACACATTTTGTAAAAAAAAAAATTACGTGCGACATTTTTGAACATATTTAAAAAAAAAGCGACAAAAGAATTGTACGAATTCATTTTAAGCACCTTGTTTTATATAATTCGCATAAAAAGAGAATGGATTAATTATATTGAAAATTAAAGATAACATATAATCAATAGAAAAAGGTTTTAAGACCTAAACCGTAATTTGATACATAGTTAGCATCATGACAGTGTCATTTTCATGTTTAAGCTTGCTATTTGTTCAATAGAACGATGACGTAATACTACCAGCGGAGAGTATGTCACAAATTTCAAAATAATTAATCTTACTAAATACCAAAATATGTTATTCGAAAACAATTGTATTCAAAATACAAAGAATATATAGTCTATAATAATTCCGAATAAGGTTCTTCGTGCGTTAATAATCCACGCACATTGTCACAGGACTCAGTAGCGAGTTGCCATGAAGGCCGTTATAATTGGGGCAAATCGAAAATATAGGACACGGTGGGGCTGTGGGTCACGGTCGCGTCGGGTTTCATCCCCCAACGCTGCGATCTGAACCTTGTAACATTATTTAACTGATCACGTTCAGATTCAGGAAATTATGCAACACTGAAAGCAGCTCATGAAATGAGAATAGCGAGTTACAATCGTATACAAATGGCATGAATAAAGCTAAATCAGGAGATGAAGTTACGTAATAATTCGCACTTAGTAGTTATTTAAAATACAGGATGTCGTTCTCTTTAAAAAAATATAACTTTATTATTCCATGAAATTATAATTAATACTTACATAAGACCTTTTTACGACACCTGATAGATGAAGTGCCGAAAATAATCATTATTTCATTATTGATAGAACAATTGTTTCATTTTATTAATTGCTTATGATTTAATAAAATATTCCCATGAATAAATACCAACGTATCAATACCACAATAGTACTATGAGGCCTCAGGGCGTAGCGTAGCGGGCTGCCTCATTATTGAACCATCAATCACGTACGACATACGAGACACATTCGGATGTACTATTAAGAAGACCAACGGAATATTTCTAAACAAAGAAAAATGTTAAGAAATTTGTTATTATTATTATTATGTTAAGAAATTAATTTTCGGAATATATCGATCCGTATAATATTATTTAGTACCGGATATTTTTATTTCAATTCCTACAAATACGATTTATATAAGGCTGCTGTAGTGATTCGCGTAGTCGCACAGAACGTAGACATATAGAGCTACGTTTTTACGTAGCACTAATATTCTAAATGTATCTGGAATAGAACGCGACTTATGGTTAGTGTTCTATAAGGTGTATGTCTAACAACATTAAAACTAAAACGATTGACAGAAATCCATTTATATTATGTAGTAAAAATATTTACACAAATCTAATAATAGTCCTATTCACGCGCAAATATGGCGCATTTCTACGTTCTATTAATATATTTATTGTAATAAACTTAAGAAATCTAATTTGTATTTTTTTGCTGTCTCTACTTTTAGTCTTCTCACGCATACAGACATATCGTTAGCACTCACTCTACTTACTCACGCTGATAATATTGAACGTAGACTTGCGCGTCTTTGTTTTAACGCTTGAATGTTTGTTACTTAGTCACAAATGCTTATATATTTTTTTATCTAATTTAGTTTCAACAATTAAGTAAAAAAATTAATACACGAACGTATAACAGCTACATTAGATTTGCAAATTGTAAATCATGTTTAGCTTAAAACTAATATAGCTCGTATTATCGTTGTATTTTAACAACATATATCTTACAACCTACTCCTATACATAGTACAAAAATGTCCTGTACAAGTGTATAGATTGCTATAACAAATAAAAAAAAATAAAGTTCACATGTATTTGCGAACGAGCTTCGACATCAATACGGTAACGAGAGAGCCACCGAAATTATGACTGCTGAATCGGAACAATATCGCCATTATCTTTAATGGATCGCGAACAACCATTTCGTTATTAAAACAAAAAACGCCGCTTACGACTCCCACTTTTGATTGCCTTCATATTTTACTAATACATATTATAAGATTTATTACATGTTTGTTTATAAACTTATGAGTTATTAAACGTAGAAACAACAACGATTTGTCTTACGTTTAATAACAAATTAAACAACAAAGCAAATATCATTATAACAAACAAAATGAAATAGCGTCCAATTTAGAAGGTAACATAATTCCTACAGGTGGAGCAATTATTAAAACAATAACAGCATAACCGTAACAACCAAAATACAAGGGTAAGTTTACCTTTTATATATATGTATTTATTACTGATTTGTTTCATTATATATAGTGTTTATTTTATATGCATACAGATTCCTGGGTTGTCGGTAAAACCCCTGGGGTAAGTAAATTTATTGAGATTTTTGCTTTCAAAAAGCAGTTCTACGCTCCTATTTCTCGGAAAGTAGGTACCTAAAGCTTGTTGGCTTTGCGCTAAACATATTTTAGGCTGTGTTGGTTTTTCATCGGACTATGATAAACGAGAAATAGAATCTGTGAATACGCTTATATACTATACATAAGATCGCGTAATCTTCGTTAAGACTGATTGGTAGTAAAGATAATCAATACTATATTTAAATACCAACAATAATTTTCTTAATGGTAAAGCTTTGTGAAAACTTGTGTGGGTATATCGCCCACTCATGAAATATTCTACCAAGAAACAGCAATACTTAGCAGTGTTATGTTTCAGTTTTAAGAGTGAGTGAGCCAGTGTAGTTATAGAGCCAATGTAATTAGGGATATAGCATCTTAGTAGTGACTAAGATGCTGTATCCCTGGTAACTAAGACTGGTGGCGCGATTGTCTATTGACAGTGGTGATCGCTTACCGTCAGTTTGGCTATATACCCTTTATTAACTAATTAAATAAGTCCATTTCATCAAAAAAACAGATTAATGATTTTATCTAAGCTTAGATAAACATGAATTCGGTTTTTGTTACAGACTAAAAATACTATCTAGCGGCGAACGGCAGAATGTCGATATGAAACTTCGATAATGACCTACTTGCACTTGTAGCCTATCAACGGCGAAGTTTTGCCAATTTCAAAGGAAATTATAATCATCTTAGCCGTTTTTACACGGATGTTACGTTTTAATATCGCCAAACAGCGGCGCCTCTGAAAAGTTAAACATTGTCTTGAAAAAGGTACCTGATTAGCTTTGTTGATTTGTTTCTTGAGTCCAGCGAATGCCATGATTGCCTCTTCCAATCAATTTGTTCGTTTAAAATCTGAAAAAGAAATGTACTATAAATAAAACAACATTAAAAATGATCTATATATCGATTTCAATTTAAAAAATAATTTCCTCTGATCTGATCCGATGAAATATAAAAGTAATAAAACATTATAAAGAAGAAGATAAAGAAGAAAATTCATAAAATGAATCAGACAAGTCCATATCGAAATGGGCCAATTGTGAATACTCGTAGATCGTGGATTGTGGATATTAATGGTTGTTGTATTGAGACCGTGCTTTATTTGTTTTTATGTACATACAATACGTGAATGAGGGAATTATGCTCTATTTACATTCATTTAAAAGAACTATGGTAGCGTTATAGAAAAAGTTCAGCACCATTTTTCCTTAAGAACCTGTATTAGAGCGAGCGTCATTGGTATTACAAGTACGTATTTGTACAATATATTATTCATATAATAAATCAATTATTAACCATTGCCAATTAATGTATAGAGATTGAGAACATGAAATTATAGTTACGAGAAATTTGACCTTATTTTTTTTCTATTAATAAATGTTTCCATAAAAAAGGCAGACGATGTGTTGCTAATTAGATATTAAATAATATAATTGCGATACGGTTAATAAAAGGATAATATTTAAACCTGATTTCGAATTATAACGATATCGTTATTGATGTCAGGAATAAAACATCTTTAATTTAAAGCGTCCGCAAACACATAGTAGAAATATTTATGACATGAAAAATGCTCAATAATATTAGCTTATAGATGACATTTCCATTTGCTCTGATATATACGAGCAGCGAAGAAATTTTCGAATCAAAAGTCAATTTAATTTATTAATTCTCGTGACCTAAATTTTAAAATATAAAAGATACTTTTCGAAATGTGGACTCTCGAAAACCAATTTTACTCCTTATGATAAAATCCATAAGAAGAGTAAAAATATGATTAAAATAATATATAGATATTTCTATTAATACTATTTACTTACTTAGCTACAAAAATCATCGTTTCATGCTTGTACCAGCAAGCTTAAAATATTTTTCTCATTAAGGCAGTAATCTCGGCTAAGCGCTCAAATATTACTTTGCGTTCACTATTTAAACTATTTTGATGGTGAAACAGTAACTCGCATAAACTGTGCGCGACATTGTAATCATATATTGAAGAGCCACGGATTTTTCTGGTGTAGTGATTATTAAAACAACCAAAACTAAAAAACACACGTAAAATTTTGGCAATATATATAAATCACACAAGCTACGTTGAAGAATGCATATTTACACAACTATTTTATTAAGTAATGCGTGGTAATGACGTAAATAAAAATATAATAACACAAAACGTTTCCAAACACTTCCTAAATAAGATATCGTAAACTTCTGTACCCTTTCACTGAAATTGGATAGCACAACAGAGAGGACCGCACTAATGACCTCAAAACGATATAGGCTAGATGCCGAGTAGCGAGGATAAGATTCACATGCTACTATAGACACATGTATTGTATACACTTGCAAAATTTAACTTCTAGAAGAGCAGAGCGTAGACTAGTTTGTTATTGGCAGCGAGCCATGCGGGCGGATCGATACGGAGATGTAAGTAACATTATGTAATAGTGTCGGGTCAACAATAACGTTTGTGAATTGACGCTTCAATGGCTTAATGCCACTTTAACTGGCGTTATCGGTCAAGACCACTGGGAGTTGGAACCTTGTATATAATTTGTAGGTATATACATATGCGATGAACATATTTGGATGCTGATTATATGAGTACCTGCGTTTAAACATCGCAATATGTAGTACTTTTTTTAAATAAAAACTATTATATTCAATTAATTAATTAACAATTATATGAATTTCATGAATTATTCATTAAAGGTTTGATTGTCTTTTAGAAAATAGCGAATATATTGACATTTACAAATGCCATATAGTGAGCATATACAACCCACATACAGATTCAGTAGCCAGCACTGTGGGCGGTTACTCCTACGATAAATTCACTTGCGGAGCAACAGAGTAAAAAAAACGCTCTTTGAAAAAAATATAAAACGTGATTCCTGGTAAAACTTAATTCCCAACACGAGGTCGGAAAATATTCTAATCACTAGCCCAGACTAATAAAATTACTAATTACATAAAGTAACAGTCTGTAAATATGGCTAAGACCTCTTTAGTAAAAGGTTTTTCCCAACGAATTTCTTTACATTCTGTATTCTTCGTGAATTATTTTTATCGGCAAGCATGAAATGAATATAAACAAAATAACCACGTGTAAAATTCAATAGCGTCATGTAGTAGCCATCTTAGGTATTAACTTTAGTGCCATTACTTTATCTCTTCAAAGGACACAGTTATTTTCTTCTACTCCTCGGATGTAATTTAAAACAAAACAGTCTTCACAGATAATTAATTCTGTTAAGAACGTGTTGACTGACGCGACCGCGTGCCCTTTGAGGCAATTAATACTGATATCTGTTATACCAAAGGCAGCAATTAGAACCCGAAATTACCTTGACAGTAAATGTTTATGGAGGCAATAATAAAGGCGGTCTATAATCTGTGAACTGGGACAATTATTTTCACTGCCCCCGGAAGTAACTAAATTTAAAATACACGTTTTTCACATTTCGTTAATTCATAAAGTACTCAACCAGCCAATAACTAAATATCTACATTAAATGATATTAAATTCTAGTGCAATGGTTTTATTATTAGTCTATCGCTTTTATCTATACCAATATTACAATGTGAAAGCAACTCTGACCGTCTAAGTTGCTCTTTCAAGACCAAACCGAATTTGATTAAATTTGGCGTGAAGCAAACTTGAACTCGAAAAAAGGACATAGGCTAGTTTTTTGCCTAACACATAATAACCAACACAAAATACCAACCCCTAAAACGCGAGCGAAACCGCGGGCGGCAAATACTTTATCATATATTCTAAAATTATTATTTGCAAAGTGTACCATGAAACGCCACAATAACCGTTGAAACAATACATTACATTTTATAGTGCGCGAGAACATCAAAGTATCGAGGACATAATTTGACCTTATTAAGATAAATTGAACATATACGATGTCAGAATTGTTATTCATAGATCGTAGATAGCCCAGATATACCCATCATTGATAGAATTGTAATTAAAATGTTACAATATTTCATCTGAAAAACAATAAAATAAATCATTTTTAACGCAGTTACATTGCATTTTTTATGTTTAATTTTTTGTTGAAAACATACAATTTTCGTTACTACACAGGAATCTAGCAATTCTGTTAATTATATTAATGCATATTCTTTATAAATAATCTTTGTTATGATACATATACATACCTAATCGAGAAAAGAACGAAGCGAAAAGAAATTCAAGTACTACGAAATGTATTCAAAAATAAAATAAAGCTACAATAAACTGTGAAATGAAACTTGAAAAAGAAAATAACAAAAGAGGTTTCAAACAAACTAGTTTCTACATCCTTGCAAGCTCGAGACAATGCACTCTTAGCAGATTAAATCAATAAAATATGTCGTAATATTTAAACGAGAACGGTATCTTATATAACACTGTCTTGTTATTCAATTAAGTTGAAAAATACGCTCCGATATACATACAACAATTATTTTAGAGTAAGAACTACTCTCGACGTATCCATTAGTATTTTCATATCGAGGTAAGGTCTATAGATAGTATTTTAGTAGCACTTAAAATGTCAATAACTACTCAACGGTGCGCATAGTGCTCTCGTCTCCGTCGTTCTAAAATAATCCCTGAAATTGAATTCAGATCGTAATTGACTCTCCTAATAACACTAAATATGGCGCCGTTACAAAGTTACATGTACATATACGAGACGTTGTAAACTAAATACTGAGATAAATTTTCATTAGTAACGATATACGGTACCTACGCTTGTACAAAGAAAATCATTGGTTACACATTTCAATTGTTCGTTTTGTACATGTTGAGTTCTATATCTGTACATACGGTTAATAATGTATATGTCAAAGGGATTATAAGCACTCGTACTGTGACAGTTATAAGGTTATTAAAAAAGAAAACTCTCAACGACTGTATAACAAACAAGAAATATGTGATTTAACTATAAATAAATCTTAATGTTTTCAAATAAACCGTACCTTGCTCTAATCTTCTTTTGTCACTATAGACTGACGCTGAGGGAGTTAAAATATTAGTGCTACGAGAGCGTAGCGGTCCACGTAGCTCGTAGCGTGGAGGCGACTGAGGCCGTCGTAGTGTCATGCAAGTGCGCGCGCAACACCGCCCCCTCACTACATGGACCGATATCAATCCACAATTCTATTTCCAAATAACTTACCTATATTTTACTTTAAACTGTGCCAAATCGACGGTCATTATTTTCATATATTTTTTCATACAAAGACCGATTACTTGCTTGTTTAAAAACAGTTATCATTTCTTGAATGAAGACTAGTGTACTGTGTGTAGTTTTTTGTAATTGCAACACTTATATTTAATATATAGCATGATATTAAAGTTAATTTAACGTTTTAATTTCACGTCCTGCCATTTTATCAACAAAAACAATCATAACAAAGAAACAGGGACAGGTTACATATACCTATGCCTCTTTCTTGTTATTTCTTTTTTTTAAAGAAATTTCAAATCATTTCTTTAACTTTCGATATCTTAATCAACATCTAGTGTTTAACTAACACAGGCGATAAGTATATACAAAACTACATGTATTAGTATTAATGTTTTTGAAATAATTGCTATAATAAATATCACCAGACTATACAATTAATTAAGATCATTAAAAGCACAAGAGAAATAGGCAAATCTAATAAAATACACGTTTTAAAGTCATAATACAATGTTTGAATGACGGCCTGTAAAATTATAAAGGCCGACAATTGAGCTTTATCAAAACAATTTGGCAGGTGCTTTAAGTCCAAAATTACATTAAAATTTGGGTACCACTCGCCCACGCTGCGCTCGATTGGCTCTGGATAATTCTAAAGTATATACCAACTAACTATATGTACCTATATAATGGTTTTAAAATGTTGGTCACGCTTACACGTGGGCTGAATCGCAGGCAAAAGCTGGTTCATGTGTCAATGAATTAGAGTTAACGAAAGGGTTCTAAGTTCGAAGTACAGGATCACCGGCATTCCGGAATATTTACTAACTTCCGTTCAATTCGTGACGTTGCGATAGTCATTTATCACAAGCGTCACCGAGGGCAATGGTCACACCTGATGACGTCATCCTGTACCTACAAGTACATCCTTGGAAGCCGGTTGCACAGGGAAATGTCGGACTATCCATCCAACCTCTACTCAAAAAACTTACGTTCGTCAATGAAGCGTATTTTAGTCATAATTTAATAAATACCACTAAATGTTATAAGTATTATAAAATGTAGCTGGAGCTGTAAAAAGTGTTTTATCCAATTATCCAATTCGGCTCATCTTCATATTATCTTGTCGATAGAAAGTGTTCGTATTATGTATGCTATTAATACTGACTTGAGGTGTCTTTTACATCGGCCTTATTCGCAAGGTCAACGTAGCTTAGCGTGCTTTGAAAAGAGCAATGCTCGGTAATTCGTTTCGCGGTTCATATTGATAAAATCCGTGAGCTAATGAATATAACCGACGCTCGCGGTTGGTATGTTTAAGGGGTAATATACAGGTTCGTTCTGTTAATCCGATTAGGAAGAGAAATTTTCGCATGACTGCTACGACTCGGTAAATGGAGCAAAGGATATACCTACACGGTCTGCCGCTGAATTCAGAGGGCATAAGACCGGTCAGAGTAACGCTAATTAGGGGACGCTTTGTCTAGCAGTGAGCCTCTAAATACTGAAGAATGAATCGAACGCAAATTACCAAGCATTAATCGATCGATTTTCCATTTCTTAATTATGACAATCGTAAATATCTTGTCAACTCCAAGTCAACTTGAACTCGCCTACGCAACCTTGTCGAGAAATAATATTAAATAGAGATATTTCTTTGTATGCGATATAGACGCCAAGAGCTTTATACGAGCTTTCCAAAAGAATAAATTTGTATTTCGAATACTTTTATTATATTCCCTTTTTTGTTCTTCCCTTCTATCATTCTAATTATAGTTTTAAAATAAATAATCTGTTTTTTAGAAAAAAAATGAAAATATTTCATGAACCTTTTCTTGTACTCTTATTTTACAATACAATAACTCGAAAAGGTATCTTTTAGCGAAAGTAGGTATACTGTTTAACTATTGAAGCGTGACATTTTATATATTTTATAAAGTATATATGTATAAACTGAACATTAAGTTCGTTTGTAAATCGTCGGACTTTATCGAAAAGTTTGTCGCCAAGCGAACAAGTACCTAGTTATTACATTCGTTTTACTTAACACTAAAGTTTCATTTTAAGTTCTATGTCTTCCGAGAACAACTTTAAATTAAAAGTAATAAATTTTCAAATTATGAAATTATGAATTTACCTATACTTGGTCATTTCTAGATTAGGCCGAGTATCATACACTACTTCACCTATTACATCTTCTTACTTTTTAATTAAATATATAATTTATGTAGAAAATGTTATTTTTCAGAGATACTATATTGTAACTTTATAAATACAAAAATAACCCTGTTTGTCATCTGTTGCTATTTCACGACTAAACCGAAAAAAACTGAACTCAAAGGAATCCTTCCTAGAATATAGATTACATTTTAAATCTAACACTTAACGACCCCTAAAACGCGACTGAGACTGCGCGCGGAAATTTATATACAATATCATTTTTTTATATACCAAATACAAATGGTTATTTATCCGCGCAACATATATCAATTAAATATTGTTATAAAGCTTGATATTTAGAAGTAAAATTATATATATGTAAGTATATGTATTTGTATTTCTTTACCTAGCGAAGCCTCTTTGAACTTCCAATAAATTATATTATTTTGTTTAACACGTAATTAATATTTTATGTCTTCACTTACTCAAAGTTAATTAGGTTAAACAGAAGAGTTACATGAAGGCCTAATTAAGACTATATGAGGCAATATCCAACATACATGTACCTACTCATTACAAACAAGAAATAACCAAGCCAAAAATTTTATTTGAACCTCTAATATATTAAATTGTCGATGTAGCATGATATATCTACTCATAGCATATAAGGACTAAACAATAAAGCTTAGTTTTATTTGGATATAAAAGGTTAGGTTATATCTATTGGCGGATAGGACAATGGCTTGAGAACTAAGCTTTTATACTAGTAGTACTTTTGTAATAAAAGGTACAAGAATATCCATTGGCGTATTAAAGTTACTGACCCTTAGGTTATACATTTAATCGTGTCTTAAAAAAAAACTTCTATTAAAAGTTAGAGATTAAAGCAAATATATCAAGTAGGCTTTACTTGAGCTCTTATGTTATTTACTTATAACACGACACGTAGCAATGTTTCGTCACGTAACAATTTCGTGGAACCTTTAAGATTTATTTTGCCGACCTACGCTAAATACGTGATGACGATTATGCTTTAAAATTTCATCTATATTATGATACAGATGAAATAAAAAAATACATAGTATATTATTTATATTCATACCAATGTGTATCTTTTCTCTAAATGATTTTATTATCTCAGAAGGACAAGAATATTTAATTTCATTAAAGAATAATCATATCCAAGATAAAATATTTTGTTACTGAGATTATTTTTATGGTATTGTTGTTGTTGTCCGATATCCGCACGCAATCGACTTACATACAAAATAGCGAAGTTTAGCGTTCTTTCGCTTTTGTGAACATTATCGTACACATAATATACAGGTTAAACACTGATATAAATGAACCTAGTGGTTGACGAATGACGCCTATAATTAACAGATATTAAAAAAAAATAACTCTCTATTCATAACGACATTTCCAATATTTATTTTTAACACATTTTATTTACGGCCCTATAGAAATCACCCTTCTTTAATATAATAATAGCAATGCTTTTTTCCAAGTATTATGAGGGGAGGTCTAAACCGGCGGAACGAAGGAGACGGGGGTGGGACTAGGTTTATTTTCTTGGTACCATCGTAATTAGGTATTTATTAAATTTTAACTCTAGACGTCATTTATTTACGAATAATCATTCAACAGACTAGTCTGTGCGTATCGAAAATTACGATAAAGGAAAACTACAAAATAGAACGTTACGCCGTGCTATATATAACTCTTGACCAAGTAATGAAAATTTCCTCAAACCTAAATGACTGAAATAGGACCATTTATTAAGCTTACTGTCCTGGTAAAATCTTAATTTAGAAGTGGCACGGTCTATTTAAGATTCGAGAATCGATCGAAGACGACTTACCTACGATATACTGCAATTCTCTAAGTGAAGATTTTTATATATTTTGATATTGTAACTAGTTAATCGTGTTCGTACCTAGTTATTAATTTCCATCATCAGATTTCAGCAGCTAATCACGTCTATACTGCGAGAGATTTTTATGAATGAACTTTTAATGAATGTTGTTTTGGATACTCTATATTCCAATAAATAAAGTATTTTATATAAACAATGGAACATTCAATTAATCAAGACGAAATGAGTAATCTTGAGGGCTTTTAAACAATTTTTCATGTTTAAAGATTGTACTACTTAATGATATTAATGACGCTTTTTATGAAATTCAAATTATTCTTTCGAGTGTACGTGGTCACCACCGCCCATAGACATTAGCCGGCATGAAATTAAGATACATTTATTTAAATTTTAATCACAGCAACACAAAATTTTCTTACTTAACGGTAGAATATATGAGTCGGTTGTATCTACCCAGAAGGGATTGCATAAAGCCCTACCACCAAGTGAACGTAATTTAATGATTTCGTTTTACTAAATATATTATTTTATTGTTACAAAGTACTTGTAAAATTATATTATATTATATAAGATAGATGATCGTGAGTACGCTTATCTACATCTAGTTTCTTTCATTTTGCAAACAACAATAAACTTAATATTCGTACGTACATTCCTATAACAAGACCTTTATCCCCTTCCTTTTTTGTTAATTTAATTCCTTCAAAATTGTTTTGTAAGCATATCAGAGCCAGATATAATATATCAAAGAAATAGATGATAAAAAAGCGTGGAGTACATTTTTTTAATAATTAATACCTGTTGACTTACAAGCAGGATATATTAATTTAAATTGTATTTGTTAAAAAACTTTGTATTTGTTAAATGTTGAAAAACATAAACGTAAGAGTAACTACTGACTTGCCGGTTCTTCTCGGTAGAATCTACTTTTCGAACCGGTGGTAGCTTCACTTAATTGTAAAATGACGATTGAAAAGTGCTTGTTGCCTACTTGAATAAAGTTTATTTTGATTTAAAGTATACTTCAAATATATCACAGAAGATTATCTACTCTAAAAAATGTTCATTAATTACTTAACACATAATTTTCACAAAAAATATAATTTTAAACGAATTATAAAGCATGAAAAAGCCTAATAAAAATAAAACATGCCATTTATTTAACAAGGAAGAAATCTTCAACTACCAAAAACGACATTTTAAATGATATCAAATTATTTAACTTAATTTACTTTTACTATTTGTCGTACTGAAACTGCATTATGCAATATTTGTTTATAACGTGATTATCCGTCTTTGATGCCAGAATAGACACTGTTAATGTGGACTAAAGTAATCAAAGCCAAATTACCCATTTACCCAAACTTAAGTTATCAAATTTTATAAGCATTACTTTTGCATTAAATGCGAATAAAGTATAATAAATTGCATGATATATGAAGATATAGGTAGAGGGGAATAATAAAACAATTGAGGCCGATGCAAAAAACAGTATCATTCTGGTTTCATTCAGTCCTTATTATGGCTTTACGTTGAGCTATTTACAGCGTACGTTTCAGACAACACACTTGACTGTATTCGCTTTTTGACTGTCGGTTCATTCAAATGACTAACACGGATCGAAGCGTGATGCGCGCGCACTCTCATTTTTGCTACATCAGCCTAACATCTGCCGAGATCTTTAGATCCTCTTCATAAAGATTTTTGGTCAGAAAATGAGAGAAAAGTAAGTGGACCGAAAAAAGTATTCCTTTGATGTTTGTGTCAAGCGAATTAAGATTACATATTTGCGTATAAGATTCGAAACGATTACGACTCTTATTTCAAGTTTTCAATAAGAAAAAGCGTACAAAATGCTTTACAAGTACCAACACATATATCTATAACATGTTCTTATAAATTTTACTTCACCTGCCTTATGTATATAAATAGTAGTAATATTTGAAAAATTCTGTTCACACATTTTTCAACTTCTCATCAGCCGATCATGTAAATACAGCATGATTTGAATCATCTTAGGAAATACTAAAACGAAGGTAGATTTTATTTTATAATAAGTAAAAAAAGCTTTACAGATAATTCATCAAAAACCTGGTATAAAAAAGAAATGAAATAAAATATAACTTAAAACGTATGATAATTAAAGTCAAAATGAATCGCCAAAGTACAAAAGGTTTTTCCTGAGAGTCCATCCTTTCAACATTCTTCGTCTTTTCTTTATTCGTAACATCTACAAAAAGAGCTAACCGGATTTTAAAGAAACCTGCACAGTGTTGAAACTTAGTGTGCGGATTAAAGCTTAAGAAACTTAATTTACATTTTACGTCAAGACAAAAACCATGGAATAACTTCATCTTCAAAGGTTTAAGGTGTATAGAAAAAAGCCTGTATGTCTCATGGCAAAGCTGCTAACCCTCACCTTTTTGAGAAATAGTTTCGATGTTACTCCATCAAGCTGCTCCAATTAGGGTTGATACGGATACATGTGGCAGATTTTCATCCGCTTTCAACTCCAAGCATGAGATGAACTTAAACTAAAATTAACACACAGTGGTGCTTGCCTGAGTTTGAACTCCGAAACATCTGTATATATCTATATATACATAACTATAAAGGCTCTTTTTATCCCATTGGCTCTATATTTAAATTATCCGAAATGATGTCTTGTTCTAAACCTATTAGTATTTTTATATTTGTATGTCTATTTATAAAAAAATACTATGTAGTAACTTGACACCACCCCCTATAGACATAGTCGCAGAAAGAAATATTAACCATTCATTACATTGCCAATGCGCCGCCAACCTTGGAGCCAAGATATCCCTTGTTGTTTCAATGGCTCACTCACCCTTTAAACTGATATTATTCTATAAATATATTATAAACTGTGGTATAAGAAATATAAAAAAATAGAGATACTTTTGCTTATTCTCTAATTATGGTCACATTTCTTTCGAAAGAATACGCTTATCACTCTAATTAAATTATGTAATTTATTTCGCGACAAGTCAGTTGCAAAGGAGGCATGAATACAATTAAAATCTACATAATGTCATTTTCTTGTTCGTAGCTTTATTTACAACCAGTTTTTTTTTAATGTTCGGTTATAAAAGTACCACTTACTCAAAGTAGATAAAAGGTTCGGGTAATACAATCTGTACAAACACTTTTCATTAAAATTTGCTATCATTGGAAATTTGTTTTTTCTTTTTTTTATAAATGCAGCAGTAACCTACAAATAGCTGTGACAAATAAATTGATATCATATTAGATTTCCTGATTTCTGTAGCAGTATATTACCTGAATACAGTTGAAGGAAATTTTCTTTCTAGAGCATTCGTAGGGAAGATTAACTCAGCTGAAATTTTATATCGCTATATTGTAGATATGTAAAAGTTGTATATTGTACGCTGACGTCGCAGTGTATATAGATATTAACTGTAAGGTGACATTAATATTAACAGTCCGTTAATGCCTCACACTAAGCCGTATCTCCGACTTGGAATCGAATCCACCAAGCTACTCCAGATACATATTATAATACATGTGACATAATCGCCAGTTTCTCTGTGATGTTGTTTGAAGCGACGATACTAATAATTATAAATACAAATCAGCACATAAAAACTGAATGATACTTGCTCAGATTTAAGCCTGCGATTTTCACTTGAGATCCACGTGTTCTATCCACGGATCTCGAGCGCTTAAGTTTAGATTAAATATAAGTACGTAACCGTAGGTCAAGTCAAGCCATAGACATAGATGTAGCATTTATTAATCCTTATTAAACGAAATAGTAGTACTACTACTACTAAATAATCACTTATTATAATAAGCAATCATTACATAGTATAAAACAAAGTCGCCTACCGCTGTCTGTCCCTATGTACGCTTAAATCTTTAATATTTGATGCTTTTTTTAATAGATATGAGTGATTCAAGAGAAAAGTTTTTGTACATATAGTAAAGAAACACTGATAATTTCAAAAGTTTGTAATGTGATGTCGTAAATACACAAATTCTGTGGTATATTTACTATTTAGTATCAGTATTGCACCCGTGCGAAGCCGGAACAGGTCACTAGTATATACATATTTCGTTACATGGTCACTGACCTTTGAACTTACTACAGTAAGTTCAAAGGTCAGTGACTATCTAAACTGTAAGTTTCAGATATGATAAAAGATTTTTAAAAAATACGAGGAAAATGGCACACGACGCGACATATTCGCGATGGATGAGAAATGTCTTGAAATGGACATCAGTGGAATATCTTTGGAATATTGAAGCAGATTTGAAGCGATATTAGTTTCACTTTATTTCCTTTTCTATAGGAATGATTAATCTATCAGAATAAATGAGAAGTTTTGTTCAATTGGAACTTAAATTAATCTAGAAGATAAAGCGCGACTTTTCGATTTTCATATAATATGATATTGTTATATAAGAAGATACGCTTCGCAGTTTTCTCAGCTTTAAACTTAGACTATCGACGTGACAAGCATCAATTTTATGTTCTTGTGTGTATATAAAACAATTAAATAAAAAATGTTTGACCTGACTGTCTGCCATCCCTACTATTTTATATATTTAAAAAAAAAAAAAATTTCGCTATTTTAGAGCTCAAGGCACTCAAGATGTTTCTCTGTATCTCCTATGAAATTGAATTTTATAGTTTTAAATGAATTAAACAATGTAATTAAATAATTATAACTCGAATCGTATAATTCGAGTCGAAAATATACGATATTATTATTTCATAGTCACACTTGTCTTTCTCTAAAGACGTAAATAAAACCAATAAGCGTTCTTTTTTCACTTCTCTGTACCACATTATACATACGAAACTTATGAATGTAGTATCGATTTCGATATTTTTTGCTATGCTATGTTATCCTCGAATTGTTTAGATTTAACGCGGTAGATGGTGCTGCGATCGGAAAGTAATATTTTTTTAATCAATCATAATCGCTTGCTTTATTTTTTTTTTATAATAAAACAATACCAACTGTTATACAAGAGTCTATGTGTTATACAAGAGTCTGACATGAATAATCTGATAAATATTGGAGTACTTTTAATGAATTTTCTGAAATAGTATAATATTTAAAAATTTAACGTATAACGCGAAAACCAATTAACGATATAATATAATATATACCTATAAATATTATACATGTAGACGACACGAAAGTGTCTTTCTTACTGACAATATATAACGCACAGCCTGAGCAATAATTCTTAATGTCGCATGTCATTCTCGCTGGCCAACCAAGATGCTCCTAATACGTTTTGGACGTTAGACAAAAGTGACGCACAGTAAGTAGAACACATGAATATTATGTATTTATTTATCTAAGTTCAATTAATCTGATTGATGTGACATTCGTACAACAAATACAGAGGATGTATTCCTTTCTTTTTCAGGTAAATATGTACTTGTTATGATATGATGTGTCATTTTGCAAATATAAAGTTCAACTTATACAACTCACGACGCACGGCTTTTAATTAGACATACTTAATAATCTAAAATAATCTTGCACCATATGATGACGCCATGTAATTCGAAATAATGTATAAATTTACCAACATATTATATTATACTTATATGATACTAGTGTTCCGTTTCGAATTCGCACGGTTGCAATTCTTATGCTTAATATACTACAGAATTTATTTATTTACATTACATTAGAACCTTTTTTTATTGAATTATCAGTGTTTCTTTACTATATTATCCATGTATTATACAAAACATTCCTTTCGAATCACTCTATCTAATTAAAAATCATCATCAAAACCCGTTGCGTAATTTTAAAGATCTAAGCATACATAGGGACAGACAGCGCTAAGCGACTATGTTTTATAATATGTAATAAAGCTTTACGTAAAATACGTACGTACATACGTTAATATGTACCATGCAATGGTCGCTGTATAGAAAAAGCATCGAAATGAGATCGCATACCGAGAGGGGCGTGTAAGGGAAGGGATGCGCTGCTGAAATGAAACGTTGGTGGTTCGTGACATGCACATGACGTAATAACTATAAGGGATGTTTTTACAATTTTAAATGATTTATTTCTTAAATATTTAAATAGTCTTAAGTAATATTTTTGTTAAATTGCAATCGATTTACTATTTATAATAAATAAGGTTTTGTTATTATTCCTTGAAATCAATCTGTTTTCGATGCATATATTTATGTATATAGTAACAGCCTGTCAATTTCCCACTGCTGGGCTAAGACCTATTTTTCCTTTCAGGAGAAGGTTAGAAGGATATTCCACCACGCTGCTCCAATTGGTGGATATATATTTACGTATAAGATTAACTTTTTGATAAACTATTATTTACTGGTTATTACACTGTATATTAAAAAAGAAAAAATAAATACTATAGAAATTAATAATAAAAAATATTGAAATAAAACTATACAGACATAATATATAAATTATATAAAAAATACGCCGTCCAGAAGATTGTCTTAAATAACATTCGTACCCAGTTCGCTTATACTTTGCGTATATGAATTGCAAGGTTCAAGCTTTCTGTTAAGCCCTAACTCGTAGGCCACCAAAAGTGTCTATCATTATTTTTAACCGACTTCAAAAAAAGGAGGAGGTTCTCAATTCGTCGGGGCCTTTTTTTTTTTTAGAAAGGTCTATTCATACTTTTTAAGTGACTTCAAAAAAAGGAGTGTTCTCAATTCGACCGGTATATATATTTTTTTATGTTTGTTCGCCGCGAAGCAATTTCGCCATTTATGTCCGATTTTGATGATTTTTTTTTAGTTAGAAAGAAGATACTCCTAGAATGGTACCATGATGAGGATATCAGAATTTGATGATGATATCCTGGAGAAATCGAGGGGAAACCTCAAATTTTATAGGCACATGTACCGTGTTTTACATATTTTCTGAAGTTATATTGGCATTTGCTTCTGGCAAACATAATTTTATACTGCTGAGCTGATGGAAGGTGTAAGTCCTCAATTAATAGGAGTTAGGAAATAATTCTTTCAACATTAATATATGATTTTATCCTCTTTGTAGCTTTTATGAAGAGAAGTACAGGTTCACTACACATTTCTTTTGTTATGTTATTGTTTGGTATATCATGCTCCAGAAGTGGTTCCGTATAAGTTTTATTGAAATGGGTTCAGCACTTTATGAAAAAATCAACAAATAACCATTTGTGACATAAGGACTTTTAATTTATATTTTGAGAAAATAACACTAAAAACGAGTAAAATATAATATTTTTTCTAAGAAATAACACAACACAATAACACACACAACGATCGGCCGATTTCAATAATACGTTTTTAAATCAAATTATTTTGTTTATCACTTTGAAGTCTGAGTTATTTTTTAGAAAAAATATTTTATTAGTATCTTATGACAATTGATCTAAAGTTTATTTCTCAAAAGATTCCACAAATTCATACATTATCTTGGTAATATATACCTTTAAAAAAACCCTCCCCATGAATCACTCCATCCGTTAGTGGAAACCGTTGGTAATCCGATAGTTAGCCTTTGAGCTTATTGCCTTCAGACAGACGTGGCGGGGGACTTTGTTTTATAATATTATGTATGATGATAAAAAATTGCCTTACGTAAAAAAAAAAACATAAAACGTTTAATAGCGTGAACAAGAATTATTTGAAAGAAAAGAAAAGAAAAATCGAATATATTTCTAAACGAATATAAGGCTCAAAACCTTTTTTTTAATTTGACTTCAAAACATTGTATTAAGATCACTGTAATTATATCGGCAACGTACTAATTTCTACTATTTTTTCGGTTATTTTGGTTAAAATATACACTTCAACTTTTAAACTGTGTATATGTATATTGAGATAATTTTCAAATAATATATAACCATTAATAATAGCCGTATCTATTAATCTTCATAAACAGAAGTAACTTAATTTAAAATATACATCGCTGTGTATAAATTCATTCGTATTTGGAATTCGAATAATGAAGACGCATGGTATTGTAGTGATCTAAAGATTAATTATCTCATATTAATGTAGTGTATTAAATAAATGTAATTGAAAATTAAGCTTCGATTATTAAGAATAAAACGTCACACTTCATATATGTACAAATTAAGGCATTCTGTAGGAAAGTCGAAAAATACCGCTGAAAGCGATCGTCAAATATCAGAATGTAATATGCGACATCGATACATACATACGACAATAATGGTAAAAGTTATAGGATACACGTATCAAAATAGCTTATCACCGTAAGTCAGTTTTCAAAATTTCACAAGTGAGATACGAATTGACTCCTTACAACAGTCGCAGAATAGAAGCACACTGCTGTGACAACAACAAAGACATGTTTAGGCGTTTGTTGATGTCCAATTATTGTTCTATTAATTAACTGGTGACTTAATTGGTGTTTTTTGTAATTTTATTAATTCATTTAAGTGTATTGTATACACTGTTTGAGACTAAATATCAAAATAATTATTGTATGATATATTAATAAAGTACCTCTTCAGTCATTTTATGAGGCATTTCTTTTATTATAGGTATTTACGACACCAAAGGGCTCACAGTTGCCCGTGCTTTTTTACATGGTAATTTTATACATTTCAAGCATCCCAAAAGAGCAATACACACTGAATACATGACACTTGATTAGGGGTCGTTTAAACAAAAAACATTAAAAATACTTCATTGTAATTTTACATTTACCAAGTGAACATTAACGCGAGTAGAGTCGAGGTTATAAGCATACTAGCTTAAAATAAAATAGGTGATTACGAAGAAGTTTTTATCAGAATTCGTCGATGTCACAGCCAGTTCAGACTTTGTGAACTTCTCACCCTTCTCTACCACCCACCCGCCTCTGTAATCCTCACCCCAATTCGTTCAATATCATTAATGTCCAATAAGACCATAGAATTCGACATTTTGATTTATAGGTAATGTATTACTCGAATAATTAAAATTAAAACAATATAATAATTGACTGGTATATAAATTGGTTTTAGTTATGATATTCCTAGTTCACTACCATCATCACTTATACCGGCGCCACTTGTAGTTCTCTAATGATTCTATGTCAGACACATCAAACATTAATGTCAACTGTACAGCCATACTACAAAAATGGTTACTTTTAACTGGCTGCGCCGGGACTTTATGAGCGTTTAAATTTTTAGAAAGTCATTATTGTTGTTTTATAACGTCAGCTTTCTGCCAGTGAAAGTCGTGTCAAAATCGGTTAAGCCGTTCCAGAGATTAACATGAACAAACACACACGGGCAAAATTGTAAAAAAAATTATATGGTATATGTACCTTGTACACATGCATACGCATTTTGTAAAACGGGCCAATTTTAATATTACAAACAGACACTCTCATTTTATTATATGGATAGATACATTTATTCCAATATAATAATAAATTTTGTATTCAATTTCACAATGTATACCTGTCAGCAGTCGATAGAGCGCAGTAACCTAGGAGTCAAATTAACATTACGAATAAGAAACTCGATAAACACAAATTACGGACGTTACAATGAATACTGAAATGGTATCGAGCTATGACGCCGAATACCAAACGACGGTGAAATCGACACAACGGCGTCTGAAACGAGAGGAGACAAGTATTTTTCCAGGAGTGAAGCTTCATAACAACAGAAATTGAATCTAAGCTTCAAAATGGTTCATACATTTTAAGTTATTTGAAGACATAACTTATGATTAGACTCTTTGTTTTTTAAAACTTAATTAAGATTATCATTTAAAGTTATTTGCTAAATTAACTAAATGAAAGGACTTTTGTTAGTAGCTGCTCCATTTAATGATCTGTGGTTCTGGCAAAGTAATAAGAAAATATAAAGACTTCATAAAGTATAGGTTTAAAATTTATTCAAACGATTTTCTCATTATTTACAACAGCGAAACCTGTGGTTTTACCAGTCATGTTATATATCACAAAAACCATCATCTCCAATTTGTTCTCAAAGGTTTTCCGGTTGAAACTATCTTCATACCAAATGTAATCGAAATCGGTTCAGCGGCTTAAACGTGATGAGGTAACACACACTCACTTTCGCATTTAAAATATTAAGTATATATTTACATACAATATTATGTGATCACTGGTAACCTTATCACTTTGACCTTTATTCTACCATTATGATATTTCCCGAAAAAAATTATTATACAAATATGAAATGAAATTTTGCAGACGTTTCTTGTGATGATAAGAGTACAATTTGGTATATTAAATACTGTAATTAGATAAAAATTTCAGCCAAATAAAGCTTTGTGTTGAAAAGGTACTTTTGTAATTAGTTTATTGTGTTACAACATGGTACCATTAGTAACAAAATAATTTTGCTCGTGATTATATTTAGAGACAACCGCATTGCTCGCAATTGCTTAAAATATAAGATTAAATAAAACAATCGTGAATACTAAGTTAATCGATAACAGTTGATAATTAAATGTTCTCTGGAGGGCAAATCGTATTACATCTTCTTCTTATGGTTTTAGCACTGTCATTTGTAGAACTTCATAGAACTTAGTTATAGCTCATTTATAAGATATCGAAATACGATTTCTTCGTTTAATGCTCACAATAAAACTGATACTTATTCGCGCCTTTCATTTCCTTTTTACCATAAAGTCACCTTTGTCTAGCATACTCTTTAATCTATAATATTATGGCATATAACAGATTTAAAAGGTCAGCTTCACATGTTTCATTAGCCACTCGACACATGAAGCTTTGTTCGCCGTTACACATGAGTTCTAAACACTAGTTATTACTGTTTTCCTAGATTCACCTCGTACCTGTCTCTTGGCATTCACGTGTCTTACCGAGCTGTATCGAATGAAGGAAAGTTGAAATCCATCTTTTTTCTAATTGCGTAATTTGATATATTTAATCTATGCGTAATGAAAACAAATTACATATTAATTAAGACGCATTTCTACTATATGTCCATATATGTATTGCCTACTGTAAAATAACTTCTATAAAATCTTTACCAATTTGGGACACCAAAAAGGCAGTTTTTGCATATCACATTATCTATGAAGCGTATTATATTTTAAAATCATAATCAACTCCGTAATTTCTATAAATTTACATCATCCATCACATTTATCAAAAAAAAAAGATAGTAGTGTTAATGCGTAGGCATAACATTGATACGATGGCGCCCGACAGTCTGCCGGCTTACTCAGCCAGAAATGGGTCCACAGCCAAATAGGTTAAGTAGACTTCATATCTATAGTTCTAATTTTAATTCTATTTTAAAAATATCGTATTAATAAAGTGAGACAGATGGGACTTGTCCTCGATGTCTTGTACTTGTCTTGTACTCGTCGGCGCATCGTTTACCATTCATCATAATGTACTTCTATATTCAAAAAGTAAATATATCAACGAAACCAACGAATGCACCATCTTAGTTGACCTTTAACTTTCTTGTTGGATACGGTATTAAGGGAATAAGGTTCGCTTAGTATAAAGATTTATATGGCATAAGCCAAAAGGCCTTTAATATAGGTTAAGGTTTTTATTATCTCCCTTTAATGTGAAAACAACGAATGAAAAAGATGTGTTTCCTTTTATATGTTAACAATAAAGATGTACATATTCGAAGTACCTACTTGTACTAAATATAAACATCAAAACATAGATTAATTTAAAGGCTACAATTAAAGATAATCTCGACTAGCTGTCGGTTATAACTTCTAATAATAATTTTTTACTAATTAAAAACTTAAAAACGGTATATTTTTTTATTATGAAGGACGCGAGATATAGTGCTAATTGAAGAGCGGGAGAGCTTTCTATAAATAGACGGACCCCCAGCGCTCGAGGAGCGAGTGCACTCGCATTAACTGACTGCATTCATGCTCTATTGTCGATAACTATGCTTATGACTAATAAAAACTTGAATGGAAGTAACTTTTGGCTCAATATCATTTTTCAATATTTATATAACATGAGAAATATTATACAACCAAAAAATTATGAGGCACAACTGTGATATCAGTTAATGAATCAAGTGTTAAATTTAAAGTAAACACATGATGTATTGTTTTTTAATGAAAATGTTTGCATAATTATTATTTCTAAGTCATTTAGAGGATGGCGGTTCTACGTAATAATTAATATTTGCTGCGAGCTAATACACATAATTCCACTTGAAAAAAAAACCGAACACGAGTCTATGGATTCTTTAGTGTCTTTCCATTATGCCATTCATCAGCAATACCCACTCAAGAGAATGGAAGACCGGTATCCCGCATGAACAACTATGCGACTAATCCTGCATATAAATTAACGAAATCCCGGGGGATTACAGGAAATATTACGAGTTTAAATGACAAGCGATCAGAATTTTTGTTTCGTCTGTATTATTAATGCCTACATAATTATGATTATGTATTAATAGCCAGCAAATAGCGAAAAAAACAGGGGCCTAATAATTTGTGTACTTGATAAAGAAACCGATATAGATATATTTGAAACAAAAGTATGATTTGCGTTTTTTTATGTTGATTTATGAGACGGTTGATAATAAACACACGACGAGACCCATGACAATGTCTTCACAAATGATAATTTATTAGTAAAGAGCGAAATAATGTATTAATTTTAAAGTATTTCAGTATACTTTATATGCCTTTTTTTATAATGCTATACACATGTTTGGAACACATGTAGTTTGTTCACATAAGTTGTCTGAGGTCAAAAATCAAATTAACGTGTTATGCAGTAAGTTGTTAGCTTCGTTATAGGATTACATCATACAGTTAGAACATCGTGTGATGACGATATTCCGGGTTGAGGTTGATTTTATTTTATAATTTTCAAAGTTTACTTGGTGCAGACCTCTCTAAGTACCAATCACCAGATATTTTACCGCCAAAACACAGCACTCAGTTTGTTGTGTTCCAGTTTAAGGAGTGAGCCAGTTCAACTACAGGCAATAGAGACATAACATCTTCCCAAGGTTGATTGCTCACTGTCTGGGTGCCCACTGCCACACCATTTGCTTCTCAGTCTAAATCATAAAAAAGTACCAGACATGGGGCTGATTTCTTATTTCTAGAGCTCTTACAAAAACATTCAAATATAAAAAACCTAAAATACTGAATTAGAATTGAAACTTAGTTGACAATTTTATGTGGCTACCAATAAAGCTGCTGTGATTGACTGTCATTTTACAAGCATATATTACTTAATTCAGATGGTATGTATGGGTCAAATCTAAACTCCATGGAATTATTAAACCAGTTTTACACAACCATTAGAAGTGCAATTTTGTGCATCTTTCTGGTGCTGGCTATACAATCTAGTTTAGTTAAAGTTAAAGTTGATTACATATTTTATTTGAGAATAACAGTTTATGTCGGATCTTCTATCTTCCGGTAGAATCTACATTCTGAACTGATGATAGCTTTATATTCAATATGACTCCAAAATATATGCCCCCAATTTGTTTTATTTCCCAAAAATTTAACAACAGCATATTTTATGTTAACAATAACAAAAGCTATGTCAGCGGTGACCACATCAAAGATGAAAGTAAATAAAAAAAAGAAATGAAAATTAGCATGTACAATGCTTGTTGAGAGAATAGAACTATATCACTTAAATATATTTTTGCATATATGACATAACATAATGAACACTGTCTGTCATCATCTCATTATATAATTATAATCTTTTGTTTCAATTATATAATTGGTTTGTGACATCTTTCATTATGACATCAAAAATAAACTTAAAATTAAAGTGAATCAATGAAAATTTATAACAGTATTAAATTTGGAATACAATTCAATCATTAAAGCTAATGAAAGTCAATAATACTATAACTAAATTCTTATACGAAGACGCATTTTTATTGTCACCTTTGATTCGTTTGATCGATGTTGAAAAACGATTGCATGAGTTTGTGCAGCTGCCCAAGTGTTTAGTTTTAATATATCAATTGTTTTTTAAATATATTAAGTTTAGATAAATTGTATAATATTTTTTGATTTGATATAATTACAAGTAAAAATAAAGATGACACTACTTTTTCTATTTTGGACCATTATACCATATAGTTAATCTTTAGATCACACAAGCGTACACAACCAGTATTTCACCAAAAATATCTACGACATATTAAACCATGTTCAGTAATTCATTCAAAAAAATTTAATAACATCTAATGCTTTTAAAGCCATAAGGTTCAAAATTGTCTGAATGTAATAGAAATACTCATTCAATTATGTGTCGTCAGTTATTAGTCTCAATTATGAGAACAAGTGCCCGTTCAAAAATAAAATTTCATTCGTTAACAACACTGGCGGGAAGTTAAGGCCAGTGATTCCAATTTTATCATATCAATGTGAGATAGTAGTATGAAATGAATCATTCTGATAAAATGTTATGTATTGATGTTGATACATTGTAAGAAATTAAACAAACAATAGAATACAAGGATTATGAAATACTCTAAAGATAATTTTTGCTAAAAGAATTATGACAACAAAACAATCTTCAAAAATTTTTTATTCCATTTAATATAAATTTTGTTTTCATAGAAAAAAGTGACAAGTGTTTTAGATTTAGCACATCAACATACACAAATTAAAACAATTTATCTATAATTTCTGTTTTCCCTTATTATTGTAATTGCTGATAAGCTCGGTAATACTATTGTTGAATGTTCCAATCAACAATAATATCTAATACACTAGCTTTGTGAAAAACACAATATTTGAAAATCATGGAGCTAATATTCAATATTAGTCAATATGTATGTAAAAGAATTTAGAGAATATTACTTTAATACAAAAATGAAGGGAACTTATACTGTTAAAAACATAAATATAGTAATTTTCATATACAAATAAAGTTCCCTTAAAATATGTTTAATTGTATAAATATGAGACCAATTTACCTATTACTACATAAAGTTTTTGCACAAGAAAAAACCAAGTCATTATGAGTAAGATTTCATATAGTTGTACTACTACAATGTATTAAGCTGTACTAAAGTTAAGATTTAGATATATAATATAATAAACCATAATAACTTGCTTATTTCTATATATTCTGCCACATTTATAAATTATATTTTTTTTTCAGCATTAGAAAACTTGAATCACAGGCCACTAAATAGTTTGAAAGCTAGAGAGAAATTAGAAATCTGAGTGAGCGTTGCCGTCAAAACTGTCTATTTATAAATGTGCAAATCTCTTTGCAATTATTTTAGCCTTATTAATATTAGTTAAAAAGAGTTATTGGAATTTAAATTAGTAAAACATGAACGTTCAACACTTTTATCTTACCTGCTTTCTTGAAGGTTCTACTTATTTTTCGTTTAATTCGTTGTGATTTCTTGAAGAAAATTAATAACTGGGTTCACTTAGCACCATCAATTTTTTATAATATCAATTAACTTTTTTTAAATTTATGATCAATACTCAATACCCCATCAATACACAAAAACAACTCTGAACTCGTATGTACATATACAATATAATATCAACCGACTATACAGGAACGTAACTTGTCATCTCGTAACTCTACATCTCAAATTAGTTTGGATTTATATTTATATGATATATTTTAATTGTCTTCAGTAACTTTTTGAAATATGTCATGCTGTAATTGAATTTAATGGATATAAAAAATACATTACTTTATTAAAATTTTAAATTAAAAATAATTAATTTCATCATTTATCAAAGTAGCAGTTAGCTTATTACGGACCAAATAAATGTGATTAGCTTATGTATAAATTATTTAAGACAATCTATGTGTCGTTTAAAAATTTTTGTGTTTTTTTTCATTAATTTTTAGTAAAGACTCGAAACTTTACAACACGTAAATTATCTTTTATAAGAACGTGTACAATGTACATCAATTTGCACGGCATATTTTTCATGGTCTGATGTAATAAGTAATTTTTAATATATTATTTCAACATTGTAAAAATAAACTGAAATCAGAATCTTAACAAAAATAACCGTACAATATAATAATTTTATTTGCGACATATAAAATATATATAAAAAAAATCTTAAATGTCACAAATATTGGTTTACTTTTTGTTGTTATCTCTCTCTAGTATTACATACGTCATTCTCTCACGTTCAATGTGTGGTGTCATAGAGAAATATTCGTGATCATACAACTCGCAGAAAAACTAATTCCAAATGCTGAATTTTACTTCTTATATTAACTATGTATTACATTTTTAAAAATATGGTCGTGTTGTGCGGTAACTTGCTACAAATATAACTAGGAAATTTTAGTTAAAATAGCTCATTATGAACTGTCATCAAGTACTTAGTGGTGCCTGTAATTCAGGAGATCAATGTTTTGCTGTTGGTTCAGTCGAAGGGATACCTTTTACAGTAAGTATATAAAGCAAACATTAAGCTTTGATTACGGTGCGAGTCTCGTGACCAAATATATAAGATCCTTGTAGTGGTAATTTAAGAGTAATGGTCCTAACAGGAAAATCTAATTTAGACTGGTATGATAAGAATATAATATTTATTGTCTTAGGTGTGAACTAGACACATTTATGGCCGTTTTTATTAATAAACAAATAAAATCTGAATTATGGTCAATTTGTAAATTAATTTCTTTAAACAATAATTTTCATAACTTCAGTATTTTTATTATTATTGTAAAATATATTGTTTACCTTGAAGTTGTGTTTATGTCGTGATGTACAGCGTAATGCGCATCATGTTTTAGTATAAAATATGATAATATTAAAACAAATACATTTTCTTTAGCAGGTAATTAATTTCTAAATTGATATTGTCAGTGATAATGACTAAATTTAAATGGAATGTACTTAATTCAAAAAGAAAAAAAACATGGTTATTACATAAACAATTTTTGGCCTGTTAAAATTTAAACTGTATAATATTTATGTAATACCTTTAAGGCAGATATGGCATTTTTGACGTTGAATTATTATTATTTTTAGGCCTATGCAGCAGGATGTAATATAGTGATTCTTGCTTCAAACTTTGAACGTGTTCAAATAATTCCGGGTGCCATCCATGGCTATGTTCGTATTAGCTCTCTTGACTGCAGCACTGATACGGGAAAAATTGCTGCAGCTTATGGTGCAGAAGTGTGTATTTTTGAACCAACACCCCTCATACACACGGCTGCCACTACTCACGTAAGTAACATTTGAATATGTCATATTATTAATTCTCTAATTCATTGTTGTGGTATTATGTGTAATTACTAATTGTATTTCATATTTGTGCTACATAAAGTTTGAAGTTTTTAAATCTTATGTAACTGTCAGTACAACCCTTGCTAAAGGGTTATGTAAAGCCTTTAATCCCTTTCTAGGAAATAGTGATTTCCTTTTTTTTTCCATTGTCCAAAGTCATCAATCGCAATAATTATATAAAAGGATTAAGGATATTAAAAACAGATAATGAGATTTTTTTCTCTTACAAATTTTATTTAGTATTAATCTAAAGGATATTACTGACAACATAAATTGTTGTAATAATTTCGTGTTCAATACAGTTATTTATTTTAAGGATGTTTAAAGTGGTTTCTTCCATTTAGACAGTTTTATTAATTACTATTAACAATATTTTAGTAATCAGTTGTTGCCTGCGGTTTCACTCTCGTTTTGGGGTTGTTATACAAAAGTAGTCTTCAAGGTTCGTACCAAAGTTAGCTTCATACCGAATTACATGAAATTGGGTTCAGTTGCGGACTAAGTCCACCTTCATGTCCGTACATCCTCAACCATGCGATTTCTTAGACATTTTCTGCCTGGCACAACCACTTTGTGGAACCGGCTTTCGCCGGCGGTTTTTGCGAACCGATTCGACATGGGAACCTTCAAAAAAAGAGCTTACTCCGTTCTCAAAGGCCGGCAAAGCACCTGCTAGCCCCCTGGTGCTGCAGATGTCCATGGGCGGTGGTAGTAACTTTCCATCAGTTGAGCCGAAACGAGCAAGACGTTTGCCACCAATCGCATAAAAAAGAAGTAAATTTGTCTTATAGTCACTTCCGCATTTATCAGAATCTTTTAGTCTATATATAATAACTATTTCGATAATTAATGCAAACAAACACGCCGCAATAAAATAATATTATTATTACGCGACTTTCGTACGGTACAGGTTAAACGTGTTTAACGCGATATAAAACAGTCGACGTTTTATTAGGTAAATTCGAAATGCCAAAAACGCACTGAAGCGTTTACCTTGACACTAAATAATCAAATGTTTATTTTCTATTCAATTACACGCTAAGAACACGTGATTACTCTTTCAGCTATGCGCTGGTAAAATTAGGCTAATGTTAAAGTTATACACGGTGACATGTTTGGTCATTGTGTAAGACACTCGGTTTTACGCGATAATCATAGTTTTTATTCTTCTTTTAAGCAGTTTGTACTTTGTATTAGGTACGGTTTTACCTATAAATGTTATTTTTGGGGTGGTTAGTTAAATAATGCTGTATGCTTAATCAATGATGTAGGAAAAGCGAAATCACTGTTTAACTTAATACGATTTCGCTTTTGGGTAAATTATTTTTCAAGATACTCGTAAATTGTAATTGATTCAATTGTCTTTTAATTGCTTACGAGCGTCTTATTCATAGTTGCTCATTAGCGTCGCATGGCTATGACATTCATCATTACAATATAAATAAAAGTAATTCATAAAGAGACCTTGTACATACGCGTAGGTAATAAATAAATATAGATGAAACAGTTTGCATGTATTCAATTCGTTCAACGCTCTCGTAAGTCACATGATTTGCAATTGTAGGTATATTAAATTGCTCTTCATAATAATGCATAGTAATACTGCTCACCTCGAAGTTACATCACAATGTTACGGATATATGAAAATTCATAAACGTAAAAGGACATTTATTGTTTGAGTACAAAGCAATAAACTACGTTAATATGTATGGGTGTTCTTCAAAACAGTATTATTATATTTTAAAATTGGCGCATTATAGATCTATTCCTATGTAAACATAAAATACGTGTGATATCTTATCTAAGAGTAGAGGAATCTAGGTACGCAGATATGTAATAATCTTCAAATATAAACAAATGAAATCTTTTCTAGTTGACGTTACAATGTCCAGATTACATTCGGTTAGTCAATTAATGTATTGGAAACAGTTTGCATACAAAGATAACTGTAAAAATAGAAACACCAATTGAGAATGAAGGCTATCGCCCAAAGATTTCTTCCAGACTATGTTTAGGATCCACAATGAATTAAATGTACTCGACTCGACTGTGTACGTATTCGATAATTTGAACTGAAACTTAAAAGAAAAATATAATTTTATTCTGCCAGTTCGATAGAAGTATCTTTTAAAAAATAGGCATATTTTTTATAAATATTAAATATTTTTAACACACTCTTACAAATACTTTTGCGATTGAATATAAACTTATCGACATTTTGAAATATAGATTGAACAGAATATGATGCAAAAAGATCAGAGAATCAGAAGTAATTACTCTATTTCATCAATTATATATATTTACGTGTAATAATGAGGTATGTTTAGGTAATTTTTAAGAAAATAAACAAATACTTATGCTTCCAAGCTTTTTGATTTTATCTATCTATTGTAATGTACGTTATAATATGCTCAATTTTAAAATCACCAATTTTATGATAATTAAGTGATTTTTTCCGATGTCCTTTGGAGCAATAAATTTTAAAAGTGTTAAAAACATATACCTAAGTCTCGATGTAAGTAGTTAATATTATCGCGCGTGCCTTAAATGACTGGTTCGATTAACTATAACATTAACCACGCCTAGTTTTAAATTATTTTTTCTTAATCTCATGTATCAATAAAAACAACATTTTTATCGCAGTCAATGAAACTCATTACGATTTATTTAAAGGGATTAACTCGCTAAAAGATATGTCAATAAAACAAAATTTAAGTGACTTTAAAGGTAGGTTGATTTTTAATTGGAAACGGTATAATGCATTTTGGGATGGTATTTATTTTGTCTACGTATTATATTGCCGTCATAAGTTTTGGTTAATATTGTTCTAAAGTTAGTTCATAAAACTTGATCTAGAGTTTGTAACTTAATATTACAGCAGGGTATGCGTTTCATTGCAAAAACATCATCATAATAGAATTATTATCTTTATTTATTTAAATGTTGTTATTTTTTATAGGGCCTAGAATATAGGTGGGTGCAAACAGGCAAATTGGTGGCAGATGGTCCGATCACTGCTCTTTCATGGAATCTAGAAGGTACACGGCTGCTTACCGGAGGCAAGATCCTACAGCTATGGCACCAAGCATCGCTATATCAGGACGACAGTCAACGTGAGATAATCATAAATTACTATTAGAAATATACTGAAAAATATTCCGTATTTGTATTGAAATTCTTTAACCTTAATCTAGGTAGAGGACAGGAGATATCTAAGTTATATTTGATATTAAAATTTGTATCTAATTAAATGTTAATTTTAATACATCGAAGATATAGTTAGATAGTTTTGATACTTAACATTTTATTAATTAATGTTAGCGTGAAAATATTATCACTCTATATAACACAATTAGAGAATGACGTGCTGTAGAAATAGAAGCTTTATATGGAAGTCTTCAGAACCCTTTGTCTCGTTACAGACGAGTACATTATATAGTATGCTCTTAGCTATAAGTATAAGCTGTATTGGCACGATCCCTTTGTTCGGAGCGATGCTTTATAAAATGATTACCTAAGTTGCGGCTCCAGCCGTGAGACGAAAAGCCATATCATGAATAAACTGCCGCACTGGCACATTTCCAGAAAGTTTTCTGGTAACAGTTTTATCGATTTCGCAGCATTGAGTCAAATTAAATTTAAAAGAAGAAACGAATTCGTTGTTACTTAGAAATATGTGGTTACGGTCTTTTTTATGAAGCCAACTAATTACATAGTTACTATGGTTTTGGAATCACGAAAACTTAAAACTTTTTGCATAATATGTAATTGAAAGATGAGGCTAGAAAACATTATTTTTTACCGAAATTGTGGGTTCATCCTTGTCCAATTAAAACTGAGTTTACACGTACCAAATTTGTTTTAATGAATATAAATGTACTTTGTGGCGAAGGAAAACATCTTGATACCTGTATGGGTTAGACGAAATTCTGTCACATACATCATCGGCATCGGAACAGTTCTGCTATAAGCTCCAAATCTTCTTCTTCTTGGGCGAAGTTCTTTATCCAATAGTGGGAAATTTATTGACTGCAACAACAAAAAAAGACTTTAATAGCGTTGTTAGATTCAAGTTTTGATTTTCAGTTTTTCAATTATGTAAGCTTTTATTTTTCTTCATATTTAGTTTGCAATGCGCAATCTGCATTGATTTTATAACATTACGGTTCACTGAATGGCGTTTCAGTGTCTATTCATTAATTAAGTTTTAGTATTTGATTTAAGTTTGTTAACTGATTGCTTTGTTCGTAAGTGTCTTCTTTTTAAACATTAATCAATGCGATCGATATATTTTAACATTATGAAAAAATAAGGTTATATTTTTATTAATTTTAATATCAATCTGTAATTCAACTTCAAACCTATGTTATCTCATTTTGCGACCACACGTTTATTTATGTAACTCTAATGATACAGATGTGACTTAAGTTGTTAACTAGAAACACAAATATTAACAATTTATATTAATTTTAATTGCAGCAAGCTCAGGCGTTACATTCCAAATAGGTGGGGATAAAGATGAAAAAACAAAACCTCCCGAAGAGGATGAGCCTGTAAGTATAGCGTTGAAATCTGGCGATCGTTTACTATCTGATAAGATAAATAGATACAACTGCACTCTGATATCTCTGTTTAGCTTAACTCACGAATATTTATAGTGCTATCTAGAGTTTATCGTTTCATACAATTTTACTAACGGCTTTGTTTGAACTTGTTACGACGATGATCATACAACTGCTTATCTATGGGACTATGCTAATTAGATTGTTTAAAAGATAACAAGATCATAATATTTTTAGTTATTACATTCTGTTTTAACAGTTTTTTTTATGAAATCATAATTATTAAGAAATTAATTATGGACCAGAATTAACATTAGATGTTAGGATACTTTTCCCCTCTTATCTCCACATTGTGTATCAAAAACAATGATATCTCATAGATATGAGAATTGATATAAACACATGTCATGTCATGATGAAGTAATGTTAATATTAGATTAGTGTTGAAGTAAGAGAGAAGATGGCCTAGTACATATCACGTGTAAAACCGGAAACGACCGATTCAAATCCCGTTTTTTTTTTTGTTTTTTATTTGTCAAGCCCTTTATTTGTAGTCATAATTCCTTTCTTGCTAGTCGAAAAAGGACTGGACGATATCTTCATGTGTGAACTTGTACAAGGATGAATTGAACCTTGAATCATAATCCAAGTTGTGGCAGACGATTTTGTCCAGAAGTACAAAATTGACGATTTCTTTTATTATAGATTAATATATCCCTTCTCTCTTTTTCTTTTAAACTTCAAGATTAAACAATTCATGTTACATGATAAAGTTATAGGAATATATCGTATTAATTTGTCTGAAGAGACTTGAAGAAACTATTGTTACTTTGTACAACATTGTGTTTATGTTGTAGGGTTGGATATGTGTATGGCAATGTCACACAGCGACGCCTGCGCACCATCTCGCTTTCTCACCGGACGGTGTGCTGTTCGCCACCTCCGGCGTCAACGACAGGCTCGTCAAGATATGGTATCAAAATAAAGGTAAGACTTGGTATCGGCAAATAAGGGTATTTACACACACATACATACGATGTACATTATTTACAACTGTTTGTTTGTTATGTTCTTTTGCAGTATTAGTTCAAGCTCATAGCGAGCACAATCAGCCCGAGCTGAACTACACATTCATTTACGTCGCACACCCGCGGGCCGTCACACACCTGTCATGGCGAAAAACCAGCAAGTATATGCCCAAGTAAGTTTCAAATCAATCTATCTGTGATTTAATACGCTAAACAAGATAATTTCGGTAACGAATTCGCTATAGTATATGAGTGCTAATCAGGGCCGTATTTAGGGGAGGGCAACTGGGGCAACTGCCCTGGGGCCTCCACATTAGTGGGGGCCACAGTTTTCAGCAAGTTAACAAATACCGAGATATAGTCAAATTATAATAATGTTATTATTTAATATTTTAAAAGTTACGGATACAAGTAAATAAATCATAGCTTACTGATTGAAATAAAAAATAATTAATTCATGATAATATAATTATTAGGTTGTTCACGCTTCTGTTTGTCTAGGGCCCCCACTGCATTGTGGCCCGGGGGCCTTCAACCTTTAAATCCGGCTCTGGCGCTAATAGTCCGAATTTATCTGTACAGAGGCAGCGTAGGCAACGTGCTAGTGACGTCATGCGTGGACAACATATGTCGCGTGTGGGCGGAGACGCTTCTGCCGGAGGACGAGTGGGGCGGCTGCGTCACGGCGCACGCGCGCTCCCCGCCGCGCCGCCAGCGCGCCACGCACCGACACAAGCACCGCTTCATGCAGCGCTTGAAGCACATGAAGTGAGTAACCCGCACGGGCCGCTATGGATCAAGTTACTGATTATTCGAGTATCTGCGTGACATGGTCAAGACTTTAAATATATATTTATAATTAATACATTTTTAAAACTTAATATGTCACATATTAAGTATGTATGTATAATAAATAAATAAATAAATATGAGACAACATCACATACATTACTCTGATCCCAATGTAAGTAGCTGAAGCACTTGTGTTATGGAAAATCAGAAGTAACGACGGTACCACAAACACCCAGACCCAAGACAACATAGAAAAACTAATGGTAATCTACATCGACTCCGCCGGGAATCGAACCCGGAACCTCAGAGTGGCGTACCCATGAAAACCGGTGTACACACCACTCGACCACGGAGGTCGTCAATGTATATATATAGTCGTATGTATATATATATATTAATATCTCACTCATTGTATGTGCACTAGGAGTAAGGATAAGCTTATAACGCCAAGTTTCCGACTCCGCAAAGTCAATAAATCCTTCTTGGGGCAAGGTATCCGTTTCTATAATAAATTTCCGCAGACATTTTTAACTTTGCCGTTTTGTAAATTCAAATCGTTTGTAAAAAATACATTGGTAGAAAAAGCATATTATTCGATACAAGATTTTATAGATGATAAAAAAGCGTGGAGTTAATACCTGTTGACTTCCAAGCAGGATACACTAATTTAAATAATTGTATTTAATTAACATGACGTTGTATTTTTTAAATGTTAAAAAAGAGTAACTACTGAGTTTCTTGTCGGCTCTTCTCGGTAGAATCTACTTTCCGAACCGGTGGTAGCTTCACTTAATTGTAAAATGACGATTCAAAAGTGCTTATAAAATCCTACTTGAATAAAGTTTATTTCGATTTTGATATCTTTGTACAAATATTTGTTGTTTTTATGGATTGATATACAATAACTATTTGTTGTATCTAACACAGAACGTGTTTCCACATCCGGCGGACAGCGCAGTCGTCGAAGCAGCCCGGAGCGCCGATACCCACACTCCCCTCCACGTACAGTGCGCACGATTTTCACAATCCCTACCACTCCACATCCTACACAGGAGGTCAGAATTAGTACTTAAAAATGTATATAACTAATTGGAAAATCACTATAAAATGCATAGTATGAACTTTAGTATGAATGAATGAACGAATGAATGAATGAATGAATGAATGAAATATACTTTATTGTACACCAAGGAAAGTACATAAAATTTTAAAACAGAAAAAGAAACAATGTTATAGAGTATACAATCGGCGGCCTTATCGCTAGAAGAGCGATCTCTTCCAGGCAACCGGTTGGCATATGACATTATAACAAATAATTAAATTTTGGGTTTAGGTGTACTATAATACAAATATAATAAAGTAGTAAAAATAATACATACATATATAATGAGAAAATACACACATAACTAGTAAGAAAAACATACACACAATTTTAAAATAAATGAGGATTGGAGGAGGAGAAAGGTAAGGGATGATACGATTTCAAGTATCAATATAATATTCGAAAATGCGACGTATGTAAACAAGAAATAATGTAATAAAGCTAATGTAATGTTTTCTCAGGTCTTCACTTCCACCTAGCGGCGTCTATCAACGCTGAGACCGACATCCCGCTGGTACCTTCGCTCGCTGGCGGCGGGCGCTTCATACTGCACTGGTTGCACAACAAGGAGATGCATTTCACGAGCCAAGCTGAGGCGATACTGCACGATCTTACTAAAAAAGTAAGTAAAATAGGTAAAACATATAGTACGACACAACTTAGATGTAGCATCGGCAAATTCAATTAAACCGATTACAGCCGACTTATACAACCAATAGAAATAACTCCCTATCGCGCCATTCGACGCTATTCGTCGCTATACATTCTCGCGTCAGTTCAACCCGAGAAAGCAAATGTTAATCGACGTGTCAAATTGACGAATATATTCGGTCATATGATATTACAAGTTATTTCGTTTGTGTTAAGATCATTTTCACATAAAAAATGAATATTGATATTTTGAGATAACATACTTAATTCTGATGTGATCGGTTTTAAGAATTTTGCCGATGCTACATCTAAGTTATGTCGTACTATATACCTGTTGACAAAAAGCATTTTAAATTTAACCAATTACTTACTAATAAGTATATGTAATGAAATAGCTTTACTGGTTAATAATAATACTGTTTAATTAATGATATATGTATTATTATATTCAGATCTTAGATAAAGAAGAGACAGATGAGGGAGGTTCGGGGTCGGATCACACCACACATCCGGACGGAGAGAATGAAACAAGTATGTAATTAATTATTTAACCTTCTTTAAGCTAACATTACATAAGCTTTATTGATTATATATAATTTAGTTAAGTATATATTATAGATAAAAATTCAAAAGTTGCTTTTGTTAAAGTAAAAACACGTTTTGTAGTATACTAAGCATTATGTTTGTATACTCTATGCGCTCATATAATGGCAACATTTTTTGGTGAATTTGTAACCCACATAAGTTTAACAAATCGGTTTTTAAGTGAGATGACAATAGAGCATTACTGAAACGCGTTAGAGTTATATAAAAAAAAAACTAAAATTAGTAACACAATTTATGTCAGCTAAATTGTATTGATTCTAAGTACCAAAAATATCTACAATATCTTACCTAAAATGGAACCCATTGTTTGTAAAATCAATTTTGTCAAAAAAGGCGCCATTTGATATAAAAAGAATTTACGTCTCCATATTTTAGTCCAAATGTTATCGTTGTAATAAATCAGATGAGCTTTACGCGCTTAAATGTATACATTCCTTAGATAATTAATACGCAATCATTTACTAATTGCCTTTCAATATTTGGTCGCGTTATAAAGCGATTAATTGCTTTGTATTTTATTCGACTGCCTATTTCATGCTGCTATGTAGGAAATAGACGACCAAGCCAGCACCTTACTAAAGTCCTATCGGAAGATAACAGCAACAGTGACGATCAACCAGGTAATATATATGTAGCAGCTCTAGATGTTATATGTTATTGCCTATCTAGCGAAGTATCTCGAAACTGTTTCAAAATTTTAGTAGGTTATTAATAACAAAAAAGGTTTTGAAATCCTGACAATGATTAAATTGTCAGTTCACAAGAACCAATTCAGTTGAGAAGTATATTTATTATTTGTTCATGTATATTAATATTATAAATGTAAAATTAACTCAGTCTGTCTGTCGTTCTTTCACGACCAAATCGCTGAATCGAATTTGATGAAATTTGGTCTGAAGTTAACTTAAGAACTCCAAGGAAGAACAAACGTTTTATTTGCCTAACACATGACAACCAACACCGTAAAATGCAAGTGAAGCCGCGGTTTACTACTAGTATAATATAAATGGTATTAATTTTCCAGCTAGTGGCAACCACAGTCATCCCAGCTTGTCAAACACAACATCAATAAACTCGATAGCGACGGACGTCACTTGCACGCACCTGCCAGACTCGCTCGATGCAAAAATAGAGGCCCTGCTGCGGGACTGGCACCAGAGTCCTGATCTATTGTTTTCCATACATCCCGTCGACGGCAGTTTCCTCATATGGTGAGATAAAATTTGAATAACATACAAAATAATATAAAAATTACGAACAAAATCTACGTAAAGAAGTTTTACTGTCTGGCATGAAATGCACTAATTGCTTATGGAATCGAAAAATATGTATCTTCTAAATATAAATGGTAATGGGTCCCAAACAGGGATAACAGTTCGTTATTTCATATATACAAATATATAACTTCATACATAATTAGACTTTTGTTAACAAGCCGAAGACATATTCTGTCATATATGATTTGAACAGATTATACAGCGCATGCTACGGAAGACCAATAATTGGAACGGAACGGGTAAACGAAACGGAATAATTTGCCATTTTTGTGACAAATTTCATTTATAATTAATACGAGGAGAGTACATATTTAGCTGAAAGCCTTTCTCCATAAATGCGCTATCAGACACTGAAAGTATTTTTTTCAAATGGAACCAGTATTCCCTTACAAACAATTCACAAATTCGGCTTGTCGGGCAGGGTGTGCGAGTGGCTGGACGAGCTGCAGGCGGGCGCCATCCGGCAGGCGCAGGTGTCGTTCTCGGCGCGCATCCCGTCCGCGTTCCCGCTGGGCGACGCCACCACCATGTGCACGCCCGCCGCGCTCTACCACGCCGCCGCGCAGCCGCTCTACGTGCGCCACCGCACCAAGCCCGTGTCGCCCGGTCAGCCCTAACACATACATCATATAATTTAATAATTGTATTAACTTAAAAATTAACTAACATGACTGTATTTTTTTAAATGTTGAAAAAGAGTAACTACTGAGTTTCTTGCCGGTTCTTCTCGGTAGAATCTACTTTCCGAACCGGTGGTAGCTTCACTTAATTGTTAAATGACGATTCAAAAGTGCTTGTAAAAGCCCACTTGAATAAAGTATACTTTGATTTTGATTTTGATTTTGATCACTTACATAGCACTTTACACTAGCAAAGCTGCGCTTAATGCTGGACTTTAAATGAAATATAATTGTGTTTGATCAGGTCAATCTCAGGGGGAAACTGTAACGACACCCCTGGCAAGTGTGCAAGAGGAGAAAGAGGAGACTGAGTGGCCCCAGGGCGAGGACAAACCTCCGCAGCAAGAGAACGGTATTAATATTTGTGTGTGATTGATGCACGTAGTTAGCTACTGTTGTTTGACTATTTGTTTTATTCTAGGGACCCGAGAGGAGAATAATAATGAAATGAAGAGGAAAACGAGTGTCGCTACCGAGGAGAACAATGAAAATCAGGACGGAGACGTCTTGGAATCCGCGCCCGTTATATCAATGGTCACGAACCACACGAATGGAACGTTGAATTTGTGGCAGTTGACATTTGACGACAAATCCAAGTTTTCACAGGTAAAGTATTTCTTAATTAAAAATACATATGTACAAATTTTGTAGAATTATTGATGAAACGCTTAAATGTTTGCAGGTGCTATCAATCGGACACGCTTCTAGAGCGTCCGGTCATAGATTTAGAGTTAACGACATCACATGCCATCCAGTATTACCACTATTGCTTACTACGAGCCACCACAACATATCAGGTAAGTTATGATACTGACTTAAATCTAAAGTTCGAAACGTTGCGATGAGACTAGACGTGAGACGTGTGTGTCGTTGCGCGTGCGCAGACAACGAGCGCGACACGGCGGGCGCGGACGTGGACGCGGCGGCGGGCGGGCTATGCTCCGAGCTGATCATGTGGCGCGTGGAGTGCGTGGGCCCGCTGGGCAAGTCGGGCGGCGTGGCCGAGCTGGCGCGCGTCAACTCGCCCCACCTGTCGGCCTTCAGCAACGTGGCCTGGCTGCCCACGCTGCTGCCGAGGTACGCCCCTGTTCCTGTATCATGGTTACATATAACTCAAATTCATCTCAAGCCTCGCGTCGAATCTGAATATATTTAGTACAGTACTCAGCATTGTTGTGTTCCGGTTTGAAGGGTGAGTGGGCCAGTGTAACTACAGGCACAAGGGACACAACATCTTAGTTCCCAAGGTTAGTGGCACATTGATGATGTAAGGAAGTTAATATTTCTTATAGCTTCATTATCTATGGGTGATGGTGACCACTTACCATCAGGTGGCCCATATGCTCGTCCGCCAACTTATACCAAAAAAAAATTACAAATTAACTTGGAAATATTTGGTTGATGATGGTATACCAAAAAGTCTAACCTCTTTGTTTCCAAATAAGTAGGCTATCTTCTATCTCAGACTAGACTATTTGTGTACCAAATTTCATTTAAATCGGTTCAATTGTTTTGTCATGAAAGCGTGACAGATAGACACTTTTGCATTTATAATATTAGCCTATTATGCCTTTTTTGTAGCACTACACTCGGTAATCTGTCCAATTCTCCGTCTGCCTGCTTCGTGGCGAGCGACGGTGAGAGTTTAAGGCTGTTTCAAGCGGTTATCGATGCGCGGACGTTATTAGCTGAGATCGCCACCTCGGAAAGACGCCATAAAGATGTACTGGTAAGTCATTTCGCTATGAATAAAATCATATAATCTATTCGCTAGATACACATACTAAAATATTATATGGATTTGTTGACAGCAGTATCGGATATTCTTTTTCGTTGGATTCCTTGCCCTTGTCTTTGTTTTAAACTTGAAAGTAAATCATCCCGCCAGCATCACGACACCATGTCGATGTCGTCGGATTCAACGATCGAAGATGGCGGAGTGCCTCTGCACGACCGCATCAAGATCGTGTCCCAGCAGTCCACGGCGAGACCTGGAGCTATTATTCAGCTGCACGCCATCGCCGACGCCACGCACGACTGGCACAACACACAGCTCTTGCACGTGTTTCAAGAGCAATTAATTACGGGTAAATATAACAATATATAGTACGACACAACTTAGATGTATCATCGGCAAAATTCGTAAAACCGATCACATCCGAATTGAGTACGCTATACCAATATATCAATATTTATTTCTCATGAGATTATGATCTTTGCACAAACGTAATAACTTGTAATATCATATGACCCAATATATTCGTCAATTTGACGCGTGGATTTACATGCACTTGCTTTTTCTGACGCGTGAATCTATAGCGACGACGACGACGATTGGTTGTGTAAATCGGCAGTAATCAGTTTTAATTTCATTCCATTACATTTTCCGATGCTACATCTAATTTGTGTCCTACTATACTTAAATTTATATGTCACTATATCTGTATACCGACTTATAATCGTCAAAATTTTTTTTTTTATATAAAAATGAGCTGTCACACTAATTGAATACTATTTTTCATGTTTATTGAGAACCGCACATGGTCATAGATAATTATTTACAAGATATATTATATTGTTTTTTCAGCACATTTCATTACATAAATGTTTTTGCAGGTGAACGAACAACAAGCGATACAGAGAGTTCAGACTCAGGTGTGGAGGGTTCTGAAGTCAACACAATCACGGAAGCCGGCTTAGAGGCCATAGTAGACCTGCGCAAGGCTGCGGTTTTCAACGAACCGTTCTATATCGTTGTCCTGGAAAGGACTGATGGCGGTTCCACAGTTCATATGTGGAGACTTACTGTGTCATCGCAGGCTGATCCTTCGGGTAATATATAATTTTTTTTTGCCTTTACTAACATTAATTGGTACTTACATACATACATATATAGAACTACACTCAGCGGCACAGAATGTGGCCCAAACACATAATGTGGTTCAACACCAAAATTAAACACGCAATAGGGTTATTTTTTTTTTGTACATAAAATTTAAAGGTATTAAAGTGAATAGTAAGTAAAAAAAAAGTAATACCTCAATTAATTAAATTTTTATCTTAAAAATAACAAATAACTCTAAAATTGGAAAAAAAATAAACAAAAGAAAGTTTTAAAAAAAATTACAAAAGCTTACGGGACTTAAAATTAATACCGGGTATTGCCTCCTCTAGCCTTGATGACTGCCTGCATGCGATCAGGCATGCATTTAATTATGTTTTTTATGTCAACCTGGGGTATTTCTTCCCAGGCGGTTATCAAGGCGGTTTTTAAATCACTGATAGACTCTGGAGGGTTGATGCTGGATCTGATGCATCTTTTAAGCATGTCCCATACATGTTCTATTGGATTTAAATCCGGACTTCGTGCTGGCCAGTCCAATTTGGAAATTCCTACCTCCGATAGGTAGCTATTCACGCAAAATGCTGTGTGAGGTCGCGCATTATCGTGCATTAAAAGAAATTCCTGGCTTCCAATAAATTCCATGTATGGTAAAACATGTTCTTGGAGGACCTCTTCGATGTATCGCACTGCTGTTAAGCGACCTTCGATTATTGTTAACTCCGTACGTGCGTCTGAACTTATTCCTGCCCAGACCATAACAGAGCCACCATGAAAACTTACTGTTTGCCAGGTAGTGGTGGGTAAAAACCTTTCTCCTCGCCTTCTCCACACACGTTCGCGACCATCTGGATGCCTTAAGGCTACTCTGCATTCATCGGTCCACAGAACCTTAGCCCACTGCTCGTGAGTCCAATTAGCGTGTTCGCGAGCGAATTGAAGTCGAGCTACACGATGATGTCGGAGCAGTTCTGGACCTCGTGCTGGTCTTCGGGAACGCAGGTTTTGTTCCTCCATTCTTCTTCTTATTGTTCGCTCACTTACACGGACGCCTCTTGTCGTTTGTAGACGCTGCATTATTTCACCCGCAGTAAGGAAACGATTTCTCAATATTGCGAGGATGATAAATCGGTCATCTCGAGCTGATGTGCATCTGATATTGCCACTTCCTGGTCTCCTCGTGTATAGGCTGGTCTCATCGTATCTTTTTAGGGCATATCTTAGAGTTGTACGTGGTACATTTAAAGATACAGCGATTTCACGCTGCGTTAAACCTTGACTCCGAAGTAACACAGCTTGAGCGATTTGTGCTGAACTTAAGGCCATAGTTTTCAGTTTTTAGTAAGAAAAATGACTGAAGATTAAATTAAAAACAAAACAATAAGGGTTAAATGCACGACCGTTTGAATATCGAACTTTAACTCAACTGGGTTTTGGGCGTTTTTACACTTAATAACGTTAAGTGTCACTTACGTTTAACAAATACCCTTTTTTTATAACTTTGAAACTCATAAATTAACAAAAACTAACGCCACGATACGCTGCCACTTAAAATTCTCATACGCAACACCAAAATTGCATGTTATAAGAATTTTAGAGTTTGGGCCACATTTTCTGCCGCTGAGTGTATGTCTTGTAATGTTGTCTTAGATTTTCGCGATTATTACACATTGAAATAAAACTAGTTTTAAGTTTACAGTGTTAGACTTTACAGCGTTCGTGGTCACGGGTAGACTCAGTACCCGTGACCACGAACGCTGTAAAGTGCTCGAAACGTCGGAATGATAAAAATAATTAACATACGCGAAAACTAGTTTTAATTCAACTATGTCTTGCTTTGAAATATGATATTATGTTTTTTATTAAAATTTTCATTTTATATTTATTTCAGATGATTTTACAAATAGTATGATGTACGTACCGGACAGCGCGCTAGTGCAAGAAGAAGAAGGAGAATCTAGGAAAAATTCCGTCTCAATGGATACAGACCGGCCTGCCGCTCCCGCTGTTAATTCACATCTTTCCATTACAACTAAAAAGGTATGATTTTATATTATAAAAAAATAAATATATAACACTGTATGTTTTCGAAAGTACATAATAGAGTATTGATGATATTTGTGGTTATCAGGTGTGCGAGTGCCCGCTGTCGCTGCCCGACGGCGTGGATGTAATCCACGCAACTCCTGCTGCGGGACATCTGAGCTCAGCGTCAATATATCCAGCTTGTTTAGCGCCATACATATTAGCAACGGCATGTTCCGATAGCACTTTAAGGTACGTCCCATCGAGTAAAGAAAAAACTATGTATAGATAGCGCACGAGTTGAATGCAGAGCTCAGGAATTCGATAGTGCTGTGACCTAATTATAATTGATGACCAAAATACTCATTATATTGTAAGTAATTAATATCGATAATTTTACTAGGTTAGCATAATGATAAAAAGGCAAAATAATACTGATCATACATTTTTATTAATTATTTCACAAAAAGAAATAAAAAAAAGACACAAAAATTTATTTATTATTATGATTATCAGATTCACACATGGTTGAATCGGTGTCACTATCCTCACCGTCGCTGACTTCAATTATAAATCGATCAATGGTATCTTCAATCAATCCATCTCTTTGCCAATAATTTTCTTATTACTTCAACAATAATAATGCGGTAACACAGCAAGCGTACGATAGCTGTTAAGGATGGAACAACACTACACTGCGGGCGAGCGAGGAGGAGCGTGCGGATAGCGGGGGAGGTGCTCCCGCTCTTTACCTCACGCCCCGGCTGCATTCAACTCGTGCGCTATCTATATGTTGTTAATTATCTGACAAACTAAACCAGCATAACTTGCTCGCGCAGGTTTTGGAAGTGTAACGTCACCAAAAAGGAGAACGACTCGTTCGAGTACTCGTGGAAGGAGTGGGAAATGATGAACAAGGACCAGGAGTCGACCATCGACATACCCGGGCAGCCGCTGCACATCAGCGCGGCGTACTCGGGGCGCATCGCGTGCGCGTACAAGTGCGGGCGCTCGTTCACGCGGCCGCGCGCGGGCGGCGGCGCGGCGCCCGACGCGCGCTTCGTCAACCTGTGCGTGTGCGTGTACGAGTGCGAGAGCACGGGCGGCGCCGAGTGGCTGCTGGAGGACACCATCCCGCTGCGCAACGTCAGCCTGCCGCGCGTGGGCGTCTGCGCCGACGCGCAGATCGACCTCTCCTACCTGCACGACACCTCCTTCATGCAGAAGAAGCAGAGGCTGACGCAGGTCACCGATATTTGTATTTGTGTTCCCATCTATTCCACCAACCCGCATTGGAACAGCGTGGTGGAATATGTTCCAAGCCCTCTCCTCAAAAAGGGAAAGGAGGCCTTTAGCCCAGCAGTGGGAAATTTACAGGCTGTTACTTTTACTTATATACTGCCTCATTACAGGTGTTACAAACGTTGTCGTCCGATGAGAGCCGCAACAACCGCAACGGCGAAGGCGACACGGGCAAGTCGGCTGGTCTTCTAGCAGTGCCGTCGTTCAGTACTCTCCAGTCGTTGCGCAGGAGCATCATGGAAAACGGCAACACGTGTCCGCTCACACAGAAGCATCTCGTCCAACTCGACTGGGTGTCGAAGGAGGATGGATCGCACATATTGACGGTCGCCGTCGGTTCCCGGGTGCTCCTTTTCACGCCAGTTTCTAGTGACTTGGCGCAAGCTAATTTAAAGGTAAATTGATTGATATCACTAAAATAAAAAAATGACGACCTCTGTGGTCGAGTGGTGTGTACACCGGTTTTCATGGGTACGCCACTCCGTGATCCCGGGTTCGATTCTCGGCCGAGTCGATGTAGATTACCACTAGTTTTCTATATTGTCTTGGGTCTGGGTGTTTGTTGATTTTCCATAACACAAGTGCTTAAGCTACTTACATTGGGATCAGAGTAATGTATGTGATGTTGTCTCATATTTATTTATATTTATATTATATTTATTTATAAAAAAAATAACCATTGACTTTTTTTTTAATTATTACTATATTTTTTTAGGCTATGAAAGAATCGATAAATAATAACCGCCCAATACTCCGAAAAGCGTCTTCATTAGCCGCACCGTTATTTGTGGAGGAAATACGATGGATGCAGTTACGAAGAATCCAGTTAAAGACGGCCGACGGTTTGCCGCCCTTACCAATGCAGATATCTTGGGTCCGAGACGGCATACTAGTTGTTGGCATGGACTCTGAAATGCATGTTTACTCGCAGTGGAAACCCGAAACTCCTCAGCTTACGTCTGGACAAGCAACGAATCAGGTATAACATTGTTTACCATCACTTCAAACGAACTTACTTAAACTTTTTGAATTTAAATCGTTTTTTATTATTTTTATCTTAAAAATTAGACCGACCGAATGACCGAAACAATTGCATTCAACATTAGTTCTCTGTCTGTTAGTTCCACTTCATTGCATAGTATGAAACAAAGTCGCTTTACCTGTCCCTATGTCTGCTTAAATCTTTGCAACTACGCAACGGATTTTGATGCGGTTTTTTTAATAGATAGAGTGATTGGAGAAAAAGGTTTTTAAATATAATACATGAATAAAATCTAAAAAAAAAAATTGATAATTTTAGAAGTTTGTGATGTCATATTATTGCACCCGTGCGAAGATGGGGCGGGTCGCTAGTATATTAATATGGTACATAAAGTTTTCTACTATAAAGTACACTTATAATATTTGTTTTAATCAAATTTATGTTTGTCGTTTAATGAAATTCAGGAACAAGAAGAAGGCGGTGAGTCGCGTGCACTACGTGATTCCGATTTGCGTGTGTCGGCTCCGCACTTACAGCGAGTGTCGTCTATTAATCTTCAGCTGTTAGAACGCGACGCTCGAAGAAGGAACAAAACACAACCGGATCAGCCCCAGGTACGTATAGTTTGTTCGCGTTAAGAATGCAGTGAGTTGTCATTGTTTACCGGCTTTACTCCGCCCCCTGACCAATCAAATCTTTTTTAACAGCAGGTGAAGGTGTATGCATAATTGTGTTAAAATTCCAACAAGTTATATTTGTTTTAAAGACTAAGTATAATTAATTTAAAAAATACACATTAAAATAAAAAATCGAATCGGGGTGTTTAATCAACAAAATTCTTAACACTATATACAATCGTTTGCGAATCTCCTCATCGCGATGTAGAAATTTACATATTTTGACATAACGTCATCTAGTAGCTATAGGTTACATTAATTATTACGTGTACAGCTTGAATAAATTAAATATAAATATTTAAATAAACAAAATTTTAATTAGAAAAATAAAAATATCAGTTAATAATTAATTAAATGTGAACTTGACTTTGTAATTCGAAAAGATTTGATTGGTCAAAGGGGGCGGAGTCAGGCCGGTAAACAATGACAACTCACTGCATTCTTAACGCGAACAGACTATAGTATATATACGTAGTAAATTGTTATAGTTCATATTTTCGTAGCTAATGTTCGCGTTATAATCAAAATTTCATGAACTCAAAATGCATGAATTTCGTGAATTTTTGGTCTTATTTTCAGTTTTTATATTTTTTTATTTATCACACTAAATCTTATCAATCAGAGGACTTCAGTTACTGAACTCTTGTCTTGTCTTGGGTTCTATAAATACCTTATAAGTTATAACCGACTATAAAATAATAGAGCAAAGCCTTCTTCTATTATACATATATATTTATGCAAAAATTTGTATATGTTAACGGTATTTTTTATTTTTCTGCAATAACGAAATACTATCAATTCCGACCGATTCAAAGATATTGTAATTTATTTTTATTTTCTCTATAGCCTCTTTTGGACTACATGCCTGACTATGGTCTATTCGAAGCGTCACAAATGGCTTGTCCGGTGTTGCCACAGTATCATCCCAAGCAACTGATGGAACTACTTAATAGCGGAAAGATTCGATGGGTCAAAGCCATTCTCGCTCATTTAGTCAGGTAATTTACAGCTGATGTTTCATTAGTTTTAATTGTTTATTTTTAATTAATTAAGTTTATTATATTTTCATCAGGTGTATGGGTGGAACCTATACGAGCCGTAGTTCTCAAGGCGACGAGGACAGTTTGTCTAGACAGGTATAAAAAGTTAATTTTATTTGTATCAATATGCGTGTCACATGTATGCTGCTTAAATGCATTGTTATAAAACTATAAGTCACTATTTTATCACACGTTTTGATCATAGTTTTAACTTATCGTAATAGTAATTTCATATGATTGTTTGAAATTTTCAATTTAAAGTTACATCAGTTTACTTTAGTCATTTGTCGAAAAATATTTGATCAATAAATGATTATTTAAAAAAAAAGATGTAGTCATCGTTCCTTAATATTTACGTTGTATAAAATTATTTTTCGTAATGGTATTGAATCGTATTGCTTTCACCGTAGTGATAATAATATCAAGCGTGTTATATAATCATAACAAGCATTTACACTGTGATGTTATAAAAGCAAATGGCCGCCAAAATACCGCTTACACTGTGAATAAGAACGTTTTATATCCGTTCTGGCATTGTTTTTATCGAAATGCACTTACTCGTAGAACTGCCATACAACCTTAATACCATAAACATTCGTTATACATTATACATCTCTATATACGAGATACATTTTTGGCACCTCTTTTTTAAGATACTTAAATGAACAACGCTTCGAGGGTAATATATTGCAATCCATAAGTTACTTCATTATGTAATGTAAATGACATGGAAGTGTTTTTGTTTTTTCATTTCATTATAATTGGCCAATGAGGAGAATGATAATCAGATTTTCCAAAATTTTAGAGGCTATCTATTAATATAATGTTAAATAGTCATATTAATTATAATGTTAAAAAACTATTTAAATTAAATTAAATTTTAAAATTGTTATTGATAAATATTATTATCTAAATAAAAATGTAATTATTTATTATTGTATTGTATTTTAAAATTCGTAAAGTTAAAAAATATGTTTTACTAGCACTATATGGGCCAGTCCTGAAATAAAAAGTTTTATTTTATTATTATTAATAACCGTAACAGTATGGCAGTTCTAATTTTAAACGAGTCTGTGGAAACGCGTAACGGCGCAAACCCCAGTCGTTGTTTGGGGCCGCGGCTTCGTGTCGGTGTGTATGCGGTGTGTATGCGCATGTGCACGTGTCGTGTGTTGCAGCGCGGGTGGTCGCGGTCGCGCACGCTGTCCGTGTCGTTCGCAGCGGGCGCCGCCTCGCCGCTAGACGGCGTCGCACAGGTATCGCCCACACTCTCGCTTCCTACACTACGCACCTTCATATCTGTCAAATCAATTTTTACTTTAAAATCTTCAAGCTCAATTATTCGAGATATTCGAATCTTCGATTACTAATGTTAATTGCCGAGGCCGAAAATTGTCGGTTATTTTGTATTTCCAATTTTTATTATTACTTGAACTTTCAGTAAAATTAGGAATTTATTTTTAATTAACAATGTTCACAATATTTTGCACATATCGCACCGAAAGCATCTTGGTTTTTTATGTTTTTGTACAAAATGATCTTTAAACTGAAGTATGTAAATATTCGATTATAATAATAACGCTTACGTGTAGATAACCGAAGATGTGCAGCTCGATTACGCAGAGCTGACATCGGTACCGCCATTACCTCTCTGGACCCTACTTGTCGCGGACAAGGAGTCCGCACATCATCCGTCCACTATTCAAGAAGCTAAGGTAAACATCATATATTTAAAACACAAAAATATAGTACGACACAAATTAGATGTAGCGTCGGAAACTGCAATGGAATGAAAATAAAACCGATTACTGCCGATTCACACAACCAATAGAAATAGCTCCCTATCGCGCCATTCGACGCTATTCGTCGCTATAGATTCACGCGTCAGAGAAAGCAAGTGCATGTAAATCGACGCGTCAAATTGACGAATATATTAGGTCATATAATATTACAAGTTATTACGTTTATGCAAAGATAATATTCGCATGAGAAATAAATATTGATAATTTGTGATAGCGTACTTAATTCGGATGTGATCGGTTTTACGAATTTAGCCGATGCGACATCTAAGTTGTGTCGTACTATACTCATATAAATAAAAATTTCAATCAAAATTTAAATGCTTTTATATTCTTGAGACGTTATTTAATTACAAGATAGAGCTAAAGGCGAATGCTACTTGTACATTCTGTTTTCAAAATAAATGGACTGTTATTTAGAGTAACAAATTTATTCCAGGATTATAATGAACTATTCGAAGGAACTATGGAAGTAGAAGAGGATCTTGATGCTCTTTTGCTCGGCGATGATGAAGGCATCGACCGTCGTCCTTCGATGCCGGAACGACAGCCTCTTTCACACTTTGGACCAAGACAAGGTATTTTTTGAATATGTTACGTACTTCTTTGGAATACAATATTAAGTTCTTCAATAATCCAAGATGGTGGTTAGAACGCATGCGTCTTAACCGATGATTGATTGATGATGATGATTGGGTTAAACCCAGGCAAGAACCACTAAATTTTTATGTGCTTAATTTGAATTTATAATTCATCAAGTGCTCTGATGAAGGAAAACATCGCGAGGAAACCTGCATGTGTATCATTTAAAAGAATATGTATCCACCGACCGGCATTGGAGCAGCGTTGTGGAATATACTCCAAACCTTCTCCTCAAAAGGAGAGGAGGCCTTGACCTAGTGGAAAATTTACGGGCTGTTGAAATCGAATCGAAATGTATTTATTATTATTTTATCAATTTGTTGTTGTTGAATAATCTGGTTCGCTAAAATATTCAAAATATTAATGAAATTTCATCGACATGCCACTTTCCTTTGTTTGTAGGACGCATTCTCTCGAGACTCCTAACTCACACCCACCTCCCCGGATTGAGTTCGCTGGACCAGATGCATCTGCTCGCTCTCGCGGACACGGTGTCCACGTGCGACGCGGACTTCGCAGAGCGGCTAACGAACAACGCAAGGGTAGATGTCGCTCAGGGCGCCGGACAGGAGATATTACCTGGTACTTTGTTTTACTTTAGGAAAAAGACGTAACAAAATCTGTCTTCGGACGAGTATCTTGGCGGAAGCCTACTTTGAGAACAGGGCCGGATTTGGGGAAGGGCAACCGGGGCTACTGCCCTGGGGCCTCCACATAAGTGGGGGCCACAAAAGTTTTCAATGAGTTAAAAAATACCGAGATATAGTCAAATTATATTAATCTTACTTCTTAATATTTTAAAAGTTACCGATATCAGCCAAGAAATACTTACTGATTCAAATTAATAAAAGCTTAAGCTAATCCATTAATCCATGACATAATTATTAGGATCTCCACGCTCCTGTTCGCCTAGGGCCTCCAGACCTTTAAATACGACTCTGTTTGAGAATCTTTAAGTTAAAATTTAAGAGGTTTTTTGTACTAATTATCTTAAGTGGTCCCCAAAAATCAGTTTGAAATAAGGTCATATTTTGCATGATTTCTGTTATTTTTTTTCATTACCAGAGACAAATTATGTAATTGCCATATCATTAAAACAGTATTTATTATGATAGTTCTTGGTAGCGTTTTCATGATGTGACCTTCCAACAGATTCCCTGGACGACTGTGGGCTGCGGTTCCTCCTCGCCATGAAGCACTACGGCTACCTGCTGCGCTGCCTGCCTCTGGCGCAGCGCGCCACGCTGCAGCGCACCGGCGTGGGCACCTGCAACCTCGTGTGGGCCTTCCACTCCGAGACGCACGAGCAGCTGCTAGCCCTCGTGCCGGGCTACACCAAGGGGCAGCCGAAGTGGTCCACTATGAGAGAATTGGGTAACTTGTACTCAATTATTGTACAAACAAAACAACAACAACAACAACAACAGCCTGTAAATTCCCACTGCTGGGCTAAAGGCCTCCTCTCCCTTAGAGGAGAAGGTTTGGAACATATTCCACCACGCTGTTCCAATGCGGGTTGGTGGAATACATATGTGGCAGATTTTCTCTGAAATTTGTCACATGCAGGTTTCCTCACGATGTTTTCCTTCACCGCCGAGTACGAGATGAATTATAAAGACAAATTAAGCACATGAATCAGCGGTGCTTGCCTGGGTTTGAACCCGCAATCATCGGTTAAGATGCACGCGTTCTAACCACTGGGCCATCTCGACTCTTAATTATTGTACAATACGATCTATTTATGATTTGCAACCTAATACCTCGACGACCTCCATGGTCGAGTGGTGTGTACACCGGTTTTTATGGGTACGTCATTCTGAGGTCCCGGGTTCGATTCCCGGCCGAGTCGATGTAGATTACCATTACTTTTCTATGTTGTCTTGGGTCTGGGTGTTTGTGGTACCGTTGTTACTTCTGATTTCACAAGTGCTACTTACATTGGTAACAGAGTAATGTATGTGATGTTGTCTCATATTTATTAAAAAAAAAAAGTTAACAAAAAATCAAATTAAATCTTAATTTTAAATGATTTAAGGCGTGGGTTGGTGGGTGCGCGGAGATTTACTGCGGATATGTGTGGAGCGCCTCGCTCGCGCCTCCTACATGGCCAAGCAGGATCCAATGGATGCCGCTCTCTACTATCTGGCTATGAAGAAGAAAACGCTCCTATGGGGACTGTTCCGCTCCAATCGAGACGATAAAATGACTGCGGTACTTAAAATTTAAAAAGACATTCTATGAAGCAGCAATATATACTGTCAAATATTTATGTTATTATTTATTTGCAGTTCTTTGCAAATGACTTCAGCGAAGATCGATGGCGAAAAGCGGCATTGAAAAATGCGTTCGTTCTACTCGGAAAGCAACGTTTCGAACATGCGGCAGCGTTCTTCTTACTAGGCGGGGCTTTGAAAGATGCTTTGGAGGTAATATAACCTTTAAATAATATAAGTCTAAATTTGATTATTACATTTAAAAAATATAAATAACATTTTAGGTCCTCATGACACGGTTAGGAGACTTGCAACTGGCAATGGTGGTGGCACGTCTCTACGAATCGGATAGCACTCTGCCGAACAGCTTGAGAAAATTACTAATGGATGAGATACTTGGGTATGTGAACCGTTTTTTTTTAACCTGCCAGATACATACATTAGACTCGGTAGACTAGTTTGTAGTTGAAACATATAATATATACTCACCCAAATGGTAGCGGTGAAACCGAGGAGGGCGAAGTGGACCTGGAGCGCGCGCACCCCGACCCGTTCGTGCGCTCCATGGCGCTGTGGGAGCTCAAGCGGCACGGCGAGGCGCTCGACACGCTGCTCAACCCGGCCGGCCGCCTGCACGCCGCGCGCGACAACGAGCCCATGCCCAGCGTCTTCAACTTCTACGTGTACCTGCGCACGCACCCGCGCCTCAAGCGCAACAACATGCCCAGCCAGGTGAGCCCCGCGCCCCCCGCGCAGCCCGACACGCCGCGGCCACCCTAACGCTACACCTGTTGCAGGGCGGCACCCTAGCCCTCCTCCAGCAGGAGGCGGATGAGGGCATCACGCGGCTCGAGCGCCGCCTGTACTTCCAAACGGCGCACGGACACTTCAAAGCCGGCTGCCCGGCGCTGGCTCTGGAGGTGCTCTCCAAGCTGCCGGCGCGAGTTCGCGAGGAGAAGGCCCGCCAGCCGCCCGTGGCTGCGCCCTCCGTGGACGACAACGTCATACACACGGGGCAGCTGGTCGAAGACACGATTGTCAAAAGTACGACTCATTCACGTCCGTTTGTACGTCGTTGTGTCTTTATTTGTTTTGGCTTATGCTAACACAGTTGATACATTTTTGTTTTTTATTCGGGATAAAAAATCTCGAATTTTAGTAAACCAAATTTTGTGTACGCAAATCTGCGTGAGCAAAGATCATAACATCTTAGTAACCAATATTTATGGCGCATTGGATCCCCAATGCCATCTGAGCATCAGCTCCCAGTGTTATCTGATGTTTTTCTTACAGCGCCAATGACTATAAGCAGGGGTGACCACTAACCTTCAATTGGCCTTTTTCTTTAATGAATTTAAAAAAATGTATAAAATCTTTAATTAATTTAAATAAAATAAAAAAATATTGTGTTAACTCTGCGATAAAAGGTATTATAAATTATGTTTCTTTTTTCATTTATTATAAGTAAATTTAGTATTAAATATTTGATGTTCATTTACAATATTGTTTATCTTATTTAAACGTTAAATTATTATTATTAACAGAGGAAGAAGATACTATGGATTGGGGCAAACCAGCCATAGCCGTGGACTGGGGCGCACCAGTAGCGTCCACGAAGACTGATGAACTCGTTCTTAGTTGGGATGATGAAGAAGAAGAAAAGTAAGAAATAATAATTGCAAACAAATTAATCATTACAACATACATTCTTTCTTATTTAATGACGTATTTTGGACTTAATCCTTTTCATTCGCTACGATATATTTAATATTATTCCATTATTTTATGAGTAATTATTATTCATAAAATTTATTAGCAATATATCAATATTTTTTACTGATTCATATGCATATAAATAGGTCAGAGGGTTCGGGGGCGTCTACGCCACCATTAGAAATGAAAATGGGTAAGACAGAGGAGCCAGCTGCAAACGAAACCAATGATACGGAAAAGGAGGAAGAACCTCCCACAGTCGATATAATGGCACAGCAACTGAAGTTTGTCGCTTGCCTCAAGATATTGATGGAGGAGCTCAGTACACTGGCCACCGGCTTCGAAGTTGACGGTGAGCTCGATAGACTATATTCAAAGTAGTGCGTATGCGCAGCAATTTTCTTTAACTTTTGAAATCAGAAGAACCATTACATTTATTCAATGACTACCTGACTAATTGACGATAGATATTGACCGTGTTTTTTATTTTTATTTGGTGGAGCACGATATTTCAGACTCATGTTGTCATCAACATCTACTTTCAAATTTCAGTCTCGTGGACAAGACATTCGTAAATAATGTCGAAAACAACATGGTCAATATCCCGTATTAAATAACTGTAATAATAAAAATAACTATGTTAATTTAAAACCTTATACAGATAAGCCATGATCTAAATGTACAGTTTCTTATTTCCTCGTCCTTTTGTGTCAGATAATAAAGATGAATTTTAATGTTGCAACAGGGGGTCACCTGCGCTACCAGCTGTACATCTGGCTGGAGCGCGAGGTTGAGGCGCTGCACCGCCTGTGCGGGTACGTGTCGGCGCCGGGCGCGGCCGCGGGCGGGGAGCTCATCTGCGCCGACGCGGAGTCGCTGCCGCTGCCCGAGAAACCCACCCTGCACCAGCTGCTCGTTCGCGAGAAGGCGGACTTCGAGGCCAAGGTGCAGAGGGCGGTCCGACGCAAGAAGTGGCTGAAAGGTATTGTCTTGCAAGATTTACTTGGTGGGTAGGTACCACCCACTTATCAGTTATTCTACCTCCAAACAACATTACTCAGTATTGTTGTGTGTTCCGGTTGAAAGGGTGAGTGAGCCATTGTACAGGCACATGGGACATAACATCTTAGTTCCCAAAAGTGGTGACGCATTGACGATGTAAGTAATAGTTAATATTTCTTACAGCGTCATTGTCTATGGGTGATGGTGACCACTTACCATCAGGTTGCCCATATGCTCGTCCACCAACCTATTAAAAAAAATATGTATATGAATAAATAAATTTTAAAATTACACTATTTTAGCCAACGAGACCCTTCTGCGCACTCTGTTGTCGTATTGCTCGCTTCACGGCGCGGGAGGAGGCGGCCTGGCCTCTGTGCGCATGGAACTGGTTTTACTGCTGCAAGAGCTAGGTCAGGACAAACAGCACCAACAGTTGCTGTCGCCGCTGCCTTTCCCCACCACGCTACCGCTACTTGCCGCAGCTGTGGCCACCAACAACACTGTTGTCGCCGATCCCGTCAGACATTTGCAGGTTCGTTGGCTTAATTACTTTAAAAATGAATTGATGAAATATCGAGCTCTTGGCTAAAATTTCTTGTACTGCATCTTTACTTATTCCGGACTCACTTCGTATAATTCATTGACAAGTTTTTTTTAAATGTATATCAATACGAACTTTTTGGTATTAATATTAGTGACATTTATTTGGTATCTCAATCGATGATTAGGGCGTAATGTTATCACTCGATATATTTGCTTGGTGGTAGGGCTTTGTGCAAGCTCGTCCGGGTAGGTACCACCCTCTCATCAGTTATTCTACCGCCAAATAACAGTACTCAGTATTGTTGTGTTCCGGTTTGAAGGGTTAGTGAGCCAGTGTAACTATAGGCACAAGGGACGTAACATCTTAGTTCCCAAGGTTGGTGGCACATTGACGATGTAAGGAATAGTTAATATTTCTTACAGCGTCATTGTCTATGAGTGATGGTGACCACTTACCATAAGGTAGCCCATATGCTCCAATCCATACAATAAAAAAAAACACACTGTTTGGCGTCGCAGGCGGTGGCGCACGACATGCTGGGCACCATCGGCGAGCTGGGCATCCCGGGCGGCTCGGCCACGCGCATCCTGCACACGCTGCGGGAACTGGCGGTGGCGCTGTCCGCCTGCATCTACCAGAGCCTCTGCGACTCCGACACCTTCAGCGTAAAGCACACGCAGCACTATGACGGGTGAGGTCAAGTAAAAAGTAAAGTAACAGCCTGTAAATTTCCCACTGCCGAGATAAGGCCTCCTCTTCCATTAAGGAGAGAGATTGGAACATTATCCACCACGCTGTTCCAATGCGGGTTGGTGGAATGCACATGTGACAGAATTTCGATGAAATTAGACACATGCAGGTTTCCTCACGATGTTTTCCTTCACCGCCGAGCACGAGATGAATTATAAACACAATTAAGCACATATATATAGCGGTGCTTGCCTGGGTTTGAACCCGCAATCATCGGTTAAGATGCACGCGTTCTAACCACTGGGCCATCTCAGCTCAGCTAACATTACCCGTTATAATTGTTCTCCCGAAAATAGCTGTTCTTTAATGCTAATTATATTTCTAAAAAGTAATTTTGCTTTCAGTATGATTGCCGATACACCCGGTACTACTAATCTTCTCGTGAGACCGAGACGATATTCTACGGAAGACCTCACGGTAACAACACCGCCTAACAAATGGCCAGGTAAGAATAATTTTTCAGCCAAACATAAATACATACTGCGACATAATCTCAATTTAAAGAATACAATGATGACGACCTCCATGGTCGAGTGGTGTGTACACCGGTTTTCATGGGTACGCCACTCTGAGGTCCCGGGTTCCCGGCCGAGTCGATGTAGATTATCATTAGTTTTCTATGTTGTCTTGGGTCTGGGTGTTTGTGGTACCGTCGTTACTTCTGATTTCCATAACACAAGTGCTTCAGCTACTTACATTGGGATCAGAGTAATGTATGTGATGTTGTCTCATATTTATTTTTTAATATTTATTTACAATTTAATACAAATAAAATCATAAATACCCTTCGGCTTTTTAAGGTGTGTCAGCCCTACGTGGTCTCGCCCTTCGCGCTGCAGAGGAAGAGGAGGCTCCGAGACTGCCAGTCCTCCTGGCGGAAGCGTTCTGCGCTGTGTACTTAGCCCTATTAGGGTGGGCGCTAGCGGCTCGAGACGCGCACTTGCTGTACAGACTAGCGGCGCACACTGCAGATAATAAGGCTCATGCCAAGCTCTTCGGTGGAGGTGTTAGAAGACTTCTGACTACAGCACCCGCTCAGCCGCAGGTCATTTGAATATTATAAGCTTGCGCTAGTATATTGTAAATATAATAGTTTTTCTGGTCCTACATTCTAGGTGTGGGATCAGATCTCATTAGCTTTTATCGAAGAACCTATACCGCTATTTCTTAGTAGTTTAATTCAGAATTTTAAAATACGTAAGTAAATGCAGTTTGTTAAAGACTCTTATTTATATATCAAAATGCTAATCAATGCGATATGTATTTACAGTAACAGTAAAAGCCTGTAAATTTCCTACTGCTGTCAAATTTCAAATTTTCTCAATTCTCTTTTTTATTTTATATATTTATGTTTTTAATGTATTTACAGCCAAAATTAGTGGAGAGAACTGAAGGCACCTCGGTTTGGTCATCCCTGCGGGAAAAGAGAGCTCTATTGCACATGCGATTGCTTGGTCTAGGGCCTACCGCGCCACATAAGAACATTCAAGAAGGCCGGCCTACGTACAGGGAACAGTTTGTTCCACCTCTATGCAGCATCCTCACCTTTTTACTCACAAAGGTATAATTTCATGATATGAAAACATCATGTGTAGAATAATAATACCGAATGAAAAGTAAACACCTGTATAATTTTTCTTCAGCCTACCGCCGAACAGGATCCAGAAAACAACGATTACGATTCGGCCGAATCAGGAGCTGAAGATGCAGATGAAAGTGCAAGTGAACCAGATGACGACGATATCTTCGACACATCGAATACAAAGTAAATATAATTTATTTATGTATCGTGGGTTTTTAGTATTTTTGCATTATAGGTATCGTCGTCGTGGTGTGTACGTGGTAAAAATAACTAAGTCCACAATTTGAGATATCACTCGTATAATACGCACAAAAACAAGAAAAGTCAAAAGTATTTTGTACGCGGCTTACAAAATTATATCGCAGTGGCTGGTAGACGCGGAATAAATGCGTCGCTCGGCCGATCCGCCGCATACTACGGGTTTCGCCCGAGTATGCCTGTGAATTAATATTTATTGTGATATAAAAGTAAATATATTAAATATAATGTTGGTGTGTATTGTGTATGTGTATTATATTATTACATAAATAAATATAAAATAGAATATTATTATATATTTTATTTGTGTAATTGTGAAGTGTAATAAATAAATATTATAAATTAATAAACTAATTATAAATATAATAATGATTCGCCTACACATTAATTGGCTTCGTGACTTCGTCATATGCCTTGTTAAATTGTTTCGATGTATAAAATTTTCAGGAGCGAGAAGCGTCGCAAGGGCCCGAATACTGAGCACAGCGAGGCGGACTCGTACTCGTGGTACGTGATGCGCGTCGCCGTGCTGCGGCTCGCACAGCACAAGCTACAGCACTTCTTACAGCTCTGTGGCATCGAGATGTCGGGTATGTGGCCACCCGTGTCATATCCGGTTATAAATAGGATAATAACTGTTCAATGGTGTTGTACACCAGTATATAAATTGTCCGGACGAAAATGACAAACTCTTATTTAAATAAATACGAATCAGATTGGAACCGACTTTTAAACCAGTTTCATTAATTGTTTAAAATAAAAGTTTAATAAAATAATAAAAGTCAGGGGCCAACTGAAAATCAGTGCTGTGCATTAGCACAGCTTATACTGAGATGAACCCCTTGCTAACTACACTGTGTTCTTTAAATTTAATTTTTTTTCCTGTATAATCTATGTAATGTATGTGTCTAGCAAAATAAATGGTTTAAAAGCTTAAATATTTGTGACCGTCGACAAATTAATTATTTTTTTATTATTTATTATGACGACCTCCATGGTCGAGTGGTGTGTACACCGGTTTTCATGAGTACGCCACTCTGAGGTCCCGGGTTCGATTCCCGGCCGAGTCGATGTTGATTAACATTAGTTTTCTGTGTTATCTTGGGTCTGGGTGTTTGTGGTACCGTCGTTACTTCTGATTTCCATAACACAAGTGCTTCAGCTACTTACAGTGGGATCAGAGTAATGTATGTGATGTTGTCTCATATTTATATACAATTTCAACCTATCGTTTACGCTACCTAATCGTCAATAATATTGTTTTAGAATTGGCGACAACGAGTCCCACTGTGCACGGCGCGCTCCGTCGCGTAGAGCAGTGGCAGCAACAACTCACCGAGACGCTGGAGTCCCGCGCGCCTCCGCCCGACTATATCCCGGGCTGCTTCCCTGACCAGCAGACGTCCGGTCCGCCCATCAACAAATACAGGTACGCCAACAAAGATTAAAAGATCGTCAAATTTTGATGACTGTTTGATGTCTTAATGTTGTCTTAAATTTTCGCGATTATTACACATTTCAATAAAACTAGTTATAACGGATTTTAATCGCGTATATTAATTATTTTGGACATCCCGACGTTTCGAGCACTTTACAGCGTTCGTGGTCACGGGTAGACTAAGGTGGCATTTGTCTATTTGAAGAACAAAGAAATATTATTTGCAACTACCTCCAACGATTTCTCATTGAGATTTGAGATGATTAATACATATAATATACAAATTTTACCTAAAAAATAAAATTTTTATTATGTTTCCTGGGACGTCTGAAGTCCATTATGAGAGTACATTGTACTTGTTCCGCCGCTAGCCGCCAGAGGTCTCCGTTTTCCCTCCAAAAATGACTGCTCAGTGGCGCCCTCAACTTTCTTAGCGATGTTTCGTTCCACAAGCCGCCATATTTTTTCGTCATTGGGAGTTCATAATGATGATGGCTCACCAGGAAGACATCACCTGGACTTCAGACGTCCCAGGAAACATAATAAAAATTTTATTTTTTAGGTAAAATTTGTATATTATGTGTTCCGTTTGACGTCTGAAGTCCATTATGAGAGACTTGTTTGTTATCTCCTGGTGGCTTGTGGATGAAATGTTATTAAAAAATAAACAACGCAACAATGTGATAATGGTTGCTTATATTAAAAATATAATGTATGATTACAAAGAAAAATTAAATTTACACTCAATTGAACAAAATTAAAGAATTAAGTTAATAATAATCAGTGAATTAGTAAGTGATTAATTAGAAGAGAAAAATCGGGATAAGGATTTTTCTGAATCTACAATCATGGCAGATTGAATTGGTTTACAATAGAATTTTCTAAATGTACTTTCGTGTTGCCAGTTAGCTTTATTTAGAATATCATTAATATTATACTTTTCCAGCCAGTTCAAGGATGAAACCGCCGATCTGAAGCTACCTGGTGAAGCTTGGATGCCAGCTTCAGATAAAACTTTCTTTACCCAGCCACCAATTATAGTCGGTGTGGCTGGCTTCACGACGCCTCTAGTAGTAATAAAAAGATTTGATATAGACCCTCTCGAGCTTCCTGATATTTCTTTTAGAGTTCTTACCCAAAATACCGGATCAATATTTCTTTCAGGTGCAGCTGAGAGTATCCAGTCTGATTGACAATGTGATCTGGAATCTGTTTTCGACCCAAACGAAGGTGTTAGAGTGATTGAGTCTGAATTGTCCACGAAATGATTTGCATCACAATGTAAAAGGGTCAGATCGTGCACCCTACGCCCCGATGCTAACAACAAAAGCGTGGCGGTGTGTTTCGAAACCTCGTAAAGGTTAGTAGGATCTGGGTTAACGAGTTTTAGATGCCTGATGACTATTCTTGCATCCCAAATAGGGATCTTGGGCGCAGGAGGTTTTGCTATGGAGATAGCTTTTAGCACGTGCTTAACTATGTGGCTGGAAGAAATCTTCGCGGTGGAGATAGTCTCACAGATTGTTGATATTGTGCTCTTATGCACTAATATGGTACGATAAGCTAAATTATCTTTTATGTGTAGGTGGGCTAAGTAGCGTGCGACCTCGGCTGGCGTGGGCATACGAAGATCGATGCCACTGCTTTTACACCAGCGCGACCACTTCGTCCATATCGGGATGTAAGTTTTAAATGTTGAACCGCGCCAGCAGGATGACAAAAGCTGTCTCTCTTCCACAGACCAGTTGTGGGTTAACGAATCCCACCCAAAATGAGCCAAGCTTCCAGGTTCAGTCTGTCCACTTGAGCCGGTGGACGCCCTGTGGATGTGTCTATGAGATTTGTCTCCAAGTCCTGAATCTTCCTCGGTCGAGTCAGTGATCTGTTTTTGAGGTCTGGGCGCCAAAATGGTTTCTTCCACTTGGGCGTTATTATTATAAATCTGTCTGATGCTGAGTTGAGATGATGGAGCACTCGAGGCAGGAGGCTGGGTGGGCAGAAAATCCAGGCCAGATCGTAATGCCAGTGCCTGCTGAAAGCCTCGTGAAAGCAAGCGTTCGAGTCTGCCAAGTCTAATGAGACATATGTTGGAACAACATGTGCGAGATTTGACGCAAATAGGTCGATTACGGGTGTTCCCCAAACGCCGAAAATCTTTTCTGTAGCCTCGGGCAATAGATGCCACTCGGGAGCGACGCGCTTGCGCGAGAGGTGGTCGGCTTCCGTATTGTAAACTCCCGGGAGGTGGTGTGGCAGGAGTACAATGTTGAGGCTGTCCACTAACGTCAGCAGAACCTTGGTCAGCTCTAAGAGAGGCCCTGACCTGGTTCCGCCTTCGTTTCTTATGAAGGCTATCACAGTCCGGTTGTCGCTCTGCAGGATCACAGTCGAGTCTTTCAAATTCTTTGTTTCGGCTGATATTGCAGCGATCACTGCATACATTTCTTTCATGTTGCAATGCCAACTTTGCTGTTGCCGAGTCCAAGCACCCTGTAATCTCTTGCTGTTGACTAGAGCTCCCCATTGTATATCGGATGCGTCCGTAACGATGTAATTCGTTGTCATCATCTCGTGATGGATTGGAGTCACTTGATGTATGTTGTCCAACCACCATTCCAAATCTTGATGGACTTCCTCCGAGAACTTCATTGGGGCTCGAGGGTTCAGGCGAAGCTTGTTGCTGTGGCGTTGCAGAGTTCGGCAATGCAACCTTCCCCGGTGGGTGATGAAGGTTGCAAAGTTGAGATACCCTAAGAGACGTTGAGCCTGCTTGAGGGTCCAATTGCCTGTTGCAAGCCGAGCTTGAATGTACTGACCCACTTTTGAGACCTTTTCTTGGGGAAGGGACTTGGTGTTGATTTGTGTGTCCCAATTTATACCCAGAAATTCTATTGACCTCGTCGGAGTGAGGATGGATTTTTCCAAGTTGACATACCATCCGAGACTGGTTAGGAATTTGATAGCAATTTTTACTTGGGCTTCCAGCTGTTCCCTGGACTGATGAGCTAGGAGGTAGTCGTCCAGGTAGACAATTAGACGGAGTCCTTGCTTTCGAAGCATTTCTGCAGTCCAGTTCGTTAGGGATGCGAACATTTTTGGTGCCGCCGCTAAGCCGAACGGGAGGCAGGTCATCTGCCACAATTTGCCGTCGTAGCTGATGCGTAGGTAGCGCCTGTGCTGTACTTTGATAGGCAAGTGGTAATAGGCTTGGCTGAGATCTAGCTTGGCCATCCAGTCTCCTGATTGAAGGAAGTTGGGGGTCTGATGGTGATTTATCAAGTTGAAATGTTTTGGTGTCAGGTATCGATTTAGGGCTTTCAGATTGAAAATTACTCGATTTTTTCCATTGCTCTTTGTTATGATGAACAACGGGGAAATGAAACTTGGGGTAGGGGGTGCAGGCTCTAGAACACGAGTTTGAATCATCTTCTGTAACTCGATTGACATTAACGTCGATTTTGGAGTCTGGTATTCCGTCAAAACTTCTTTTGTTGGAAGAATTAATGGTGGCGCTTGGTTGAAAGGAATGCGGGCACCAGATACCATTTTTAATATAGTCTGTGGAGGATTCAAGGCGGCCCACTTCTTTTGAAAGAGCCTTAGACACCCCCCCGTAAAACCACTCGAGTCATTTACTTTTAAAGTTTTGTTTACTTTGCTTGTGGCTTTTATGTCCTCCCTTTTGGCTTGAGCTAGAATTAATTTGGTTGCGATGAGCACTGAAGTCTTTTCTATCTTTTTTAAAGGTTGAATTGGTTCCCGGCTTTGCAGGGCGGATACGAAAATTCAAATTGTCTTTAGACGTTGACGGGCTAGAGGACACAGGCCGAGAAACCGTAGAAGTTGTTGATGCGGCATATTGTTTGTGTAGCTTGTCCACCCCCCCTATTTTTTGCACATACGCAGATAAAGCCTGAGGGTTGAACATATATTCGGCCGAGGGAGGTATTTTCTCTATGTCTTCTCGAACGTACGTACCTTTAATAGCCATAGCAATAAGCAATAGCACGACGACGAAGTTCCAACACCTCTGCACGTTTTCCGTTATAGACAAATTTCGATAAGCAGCTTTAGCACGCGGTTCGAAGAACAACGCAACAATGACGAAAAAATATGGCGGCTTGTGGAACGAAACATCGCTAAGAAAGTTGAGGGCGCCACTGAGCAGTCATTTTTGGAGGGAAAACGGAGACCTCTGGCGGCTAGCGGCGGAACAAGTACAATGTACTCTCATAATGGACTTCAGACGTCAAACGGAACACATAATACAAATAATTAATATACGAGATTAAAATCCGTTATAACTAGTTTTATTTAAACGTTTGATGTCTTGCTTTGTATAGTAATGAGTAGTATATTAAATCAAATAAATTATTTATATTTTTGATTTTAGATGCCTCTTGGAAAAACACAATACGCCATTTAATACGGCGTTGTTCAGTACGGCACCGGCCCAACGGCTGTGGAACTTTTTAGTTCGACAAGAACAAGTTCAAGTAAGTAAATAGAATCTGAATATTTATACAAGCATATGAAGCAAATAGTTAATAGTAATATAGTTTAAAGTCTTAATCAATTTATGATTTCAATGACAATTGTTAAATTATATACATTTATAATACCTCAATATTTAGTGTTCCTATTACTTTAAATATAATGAAAATACGACATTGAAAATACTTTTCTTCGTATAATGTCCTACGAAGAAATACGAATGCGATTCGAGCGGTGTGCATGACGGGCGTGTGGTCCGCAGGAGGTGTTCATCCGCGCGGTGTTCTCGCGGCGGCGCGCGGCGGGCGAGGCGCGCGCGGCGCCGGCGCGCGCGGACGACGAGCACGGGCCCGTGCGCATCATCCACAAGGAGCAGGACTCCATCGCCGCCTTCTGCCTCAACCGCGTGCGTGCCGCTCCCCTCCTACCTCTCCCATTTGCTGTGACGTGCTGCGTACCATAAATTTATATAGTACGACACAACTTAGATGTCGCATCGGCAAAATTCGTAAAACCGATCACATCCGAATTAAGTACGTTATCCCAAATTATCAATATTTATTTCTCATGCGAATACGATCTTTGCATAAACGTAATAACTTGTAATATCATGTGACCCAATATATTCGTCAATTTGACGCGTCGATTTACATGTACTCGCTTTCTCTGACGCGTGAATCTATAGCGACGAATAGCGTGGAATGACGCGATAGGGAGCTATTTCTATTGGTTGTGTAAATCGGCAGTGATCGGTTTTATTTTCATTCCATTGCATTTTCCGATGCTACATCTAATTTGTGTCGTACTATATATATGTTTGAATTAAATACGGTCGTCTTTTATGGGTGGTTTGCAGGTGGGCGGCGGCCTGCTTGCGGTCGCGACGGCCCGAGAAGTTCAGGAGATGGATGTTTCCCTGCTGCTGAAGGGCGGCGCCTGCTGGGCGGAGGATGAGTGTGAGGTGGATCTCCTGGCCCTCTCCTCGGATCCGGCGTCGTTGCCGGACACCGGTTTCCTGCTAATCCAGCACCAAGATAAGTTAGTAGAATTGTCATGTACAAAACTAATATGACCAAATATGATAACAAAGTTTAAACTCATATTTGTCAGTCACGTTTAATGTTGTATTTTAATCAGAAATAAATATAGGAATTGCTCAAATTATTTTATTGATATAATCGTCACTCATAAATAATTAATAGTAATAATTCAGATATTTGTTGAGGTTTTATTTAATATATTAGTTTAGTTGCTTGACTTGTTTTTTTGTCGGCATAGAACTAACGGTGGTTCAGTACCCGGTACTGGTAACAGTTCGCCACTCAACCCCAACGCGCCTCAAGCTCCCGTGGGCATGGCCAGCCAGACTGGAAGAGGCGCTAGCGTGGTAAGTATTCAACATAAACATTTTTATTTAACAAAATGCTAGATTAGACAAACAATTTAAAAGAATAATACTACTAATATATGTTTAATAAACTAATCTATTTATGTCATTTTATTACTAAGTTATTAACTCACACGTTACAAAATTTACGACCAAATTTTTACAGCATAAAAAATACATATCAGTTAAAAAAATATGTAAAATTTTCTCATTAAGTTCTAGTGTCATATTGTTATATAAATAAATTAGTTTACTTACTCGTTCAATTTGGACTTATATAAAATTCACAGCACGAGCGAAGGGCAAGCCAATCAAAGCCAACTGGTCATGAAGCGTACGTTGTCACAGTACGTGCACGATGTATTTACTACGGCATGTCTTCCCGAATGAGAGAATTAAATAATATTACCTAATTTCAATATCTTTGTAAGAACGAAATCACGTGATGCGAGTAATTATTATTATTAACATTCACTCATTCGGGCGGCAACGGGCAGTTGGTATGGTGTGGGTTATGTGTTTGTTTTTTACGTAATCTTGTTGCGTGTCGCCAAAGCGCTTCGCTTTTATTTAAATACTACTCTAACAAACTAAAACTCTTCTTTCTGCGAATAATATTAATTTACGGCCATTTTAAACGTACATATAAGTATTTTATCTATTTAAGCTTAGAATTTTGTGAGAGGGCTATTTAGGAGGTAAACACTTAGTAAGTATATTATAGGATGATTCGTGATTCGTTCGGTGATTAGATATCAAGTGCGGCAGGGTCGTTTTTAGTTTCGTCGTAACGAGATAATGCGAGTGTGAGTGCGAGTGTAAGATGTATGGATGTAACCGAGTGTTGGCCGCAGGTGAAGGGCCTGCAGTTCCCGGGTTGCCACGACGCGAAATACTGTCGTCTGGTGATGCATCGCTCCAAGCTTCTCATGAAACCGGTCAGTGGTAACCTCACCCCTCCCACGCTCCACTGTCCCGAACGTACGAATTAATTGTCAATCAACCCCGTAGACCGATGTTTGCCAGGATTTGTAACACTACGCGATGCTTTGAAATCTTGAAATGTATTGAATTCATCGTGTTTGCGTAGCGTGACTGTTCTGAATGACATCCTCCAAAATGCACTCTCATTTTAATTATTATTCCTTTCTTCTTTACCGGATTCGCACCCTATTATTTTAATGAATGTCTCAATTTGCAGTATTTTTATGGTCTTCATTATTATTATTTTTTTCTTATTTAGTTTTGTGGTATATTATTTTTTTCTTTTATGAGCCAGTCTCATTGGTTTCTTTACCTTTTTGGTTTAAATCATTCTTGTTTTATTTTTACCCATCTCATTGTAGATTTTGCGGCCTGTGTTACAAAAATCAGCAGTTATAGCGGTTTTGTTTTACAATTCTGGTTCAGTTAGATATTAGGCTTTAAATGTAAAGTATATAAATCGTTGCTTATCGTTTTATTTGGAGCTTACCGTTAGTATCTATCAATGTGTTCAACTGGCTTTTTATGTCATAGTAATCGCTTTTTGATTATTAGCGTTTTTGTTTCGGTTCCTTAAATAGTTATCAAACATATTAAATATTTATTAAAATAATTTCATGGAAATTATGTTTGTTTATGATGACATATAAAAAGCCTCGATGTCATCTAATGTCCCTTAGTGTTACCATAACTAGTACTAAAAACAAACCGTTTACTTTATCCAGGTACTAAAACACAAAATTGACAATATTAAGCGAATGGCAGCACATCCCTCCCAACCATTATGTAAGTAAAAATGTTGATATTTGGTAAAAAAAAGTTAGTACTATATTTAGTGTAAATTTTTTGTCAAATGATAGCAAAACATAAAAATTGGTTATTTTTGGGTAACTTTTGAAAATGCATGTCAATTTTATACCCATTCGAAACGTCATTTTAGAATGAAACCTCATTGACAGGAAAAGTCTAAAAGCCTAATATATTTGAGAGCTATCACTGAACCTTCTTGTATTCCGCCAGACCTGACGGGCGGCGCGGACGGCTCGGTGCAGCTGTGGGAGTGGGGCCACCCGTCGTGCGTGTGGTCGCCGCGCGCGCCGGGCGCCTTCGCCAAGGTGACGCGCGTGCGCTTCTCCGACTACGGCAACAAGTTCGCGGCGTCCGACGCCGACGGCAACCTGGCGCTGTGGCAGCTGCACCCGTCCGCGGCCGCGCCCGTCGCCGGCGCCGCCAACCAGGCGCACGCCTCGCCCCGACCCTTCTTTGTGAGTATTCCGACGTGACGGCCGCATACACACACCTCCATCACAACAACAACAACAGCCCGTAAATTCCCACTACTAAAAAGGCCTCCTCTCCCTTTGAGGAGAAGGTTTGGAACATATTCCACCACGCTGTTCCAATGCGGGTTGGTGGAATACACATGTGGCAGAATTCCTATGAAATTTGTCACCTGCGGGTTTCCTCACGATGTTTTCCTTCACCGCTGAGCACGAGATGAATTATAAAGTGAAATTAAGCACATGAATCAGCGGTGGTTGCCTGGGTTTGAACCCGCAATCATCGGTTAAGATGCACGCGTTCTAACCACTGGGCCATCTCGACTCACACCTCCATATGTGTTATTAAAGTTTTAACTCGACCCTCGTAAATCTGTTACAGACTCACCAGTGTCACAGTAAAGGAATAAGCGACTTCGTTTTCCTTGGTTCCTGCAGTTTAGTCGCGACAGGTAATTCATATTCATGCCGTGATGAATTTATGAGTCGAAAGACCTTTTACAAACGAGATCACTCCTGTTTCAGCGGGCCACAGCTCCGAGAGTAAGAATGTCGCCATATGGGATACCCTGATGCCGATCAAGAAGGCTCTAGTAGTATGTGAGTAGACAAATTTGTTAATTGCGATTAAAGGCGGCTTTACACTCCTGGACAAGTGCTCTCGTACGAGAGTGAACATGATAGCGCTCGCCTAGTCTCGTGATGTTTCGGTGTGCCTCGCCTGCTCTCGCTCCCGTGGCGGTTTTTTGCGCCCGAGTCAAAGGGTCTCGCTTGCCTCGCGAGCGACGGCGAGATCACTACTGTACATTCTCGTGCCTTTCAGTTAACATTGAGCTTCCAAGGCGTCCATGTTCTCGATGCGCGCAGTCGCAACTGAACCAACGAGAATGTACAGGGTTGTGCTCGATTCGCGTGAAGTTCTCGGCGAGGTAGTACAAGAGCTCTCGTCTGGGAGTGTACAGCCGCCATAAAGATTTATAATAGAGGAATGAAAGTTTCGGAGCGAGTAGTCGAGGGCCAATGTAATGTAATGTCGGCGGTGTGGGTGCGCAGCGTGGACGTGCCACGAGGGCGGCGCGGCGTGCGTGTCGTGGGCGGGGCAGGCGGGCGCGCTGGTGTCGTGCGGGCGGCGCGGCGACGTGCTGGTGTGGGACCTGCGCGCGCGCGTGCCGCGCCACAAGCTCAACGCGCACCACGCGCCCATCAAGTGCGTGGCGCTGTCGCCGCGCGAGGACTACTACGCCATCGGCGCCGCCGACGGCGACATCAAGGTCAGTCTAGCCACTTGCTCACAGCCAGCCTAATTATAATCATACACCATTAAAACATCGATATCACTCCATTTCAATACAATAGGCTATTTGACAATGCGAAAAATAAATCGTGAATTATTGTAATCAGTGTATATTATGAGTATAAAAATGGTTATCTACTAACGAAACTTGAAAATAATACTTAATTTATTCAAAAATCAATAAATAAAAATGCATTTTTTCAAACGTTTGTCACGTGACACAAAACGCTCCTGATTGGCCGGACTTATGATGAAGTCACTTTCTTGTAAACCTTGCTTTTCTACTCTATGTACCACAGATTAAAATACAGCAAAGTGACGTCACCGACCCCATTGCAGCGCCATATTTTCCAAGTATCGTTTTCGCGCGTTATTTAAATATGGAATTTTTAATATGACTGTTTTGCATTACAACAAAACAGGTATTATATGTTGGAGAAAACACAGCAATGAAATGAAGAAGCAGTCCTTATGATTCTGTACTCTTTTCTTACTACCATAGATAATTAATCTAAAATACCTTCTATTTCTGGCACCAGAGGGCGCCATAAGTACTTTACCGCCATTGTAGCTGTTGAGCGTCATTGCAGTCTTCATCATCAGCAAGCTCCTTGTATTATTGCTGTGTTTTCTCCAACATATAATACCTGTTTTGTTGTAATGCAATACAGTCATATTATATGCCTCCGAAAACACAGCAATGAAATGAAGACCTGTTTGATATCTGCTGGTGATCAGAAATAACAAACCACAAGAATGCAATTTGAAAGCAAATTGTTAAAATAATAAGATTTTTTTTTCTTTTTTAAAAAAAATTTTTAATTATAAATCTTATTAACTTCTACTTAAGAGAAATCAATTTTACAAATGTCCTTATGTATCTAAAAGTTAGGAACCAAAATCATTTGTATCTTGTAGATACTCCTGTTATATTAATAAACTAATAAAAGAAATATAAAATAACAATCAAACTTATGATTAAGTTAACAAAAATAATATGAAAGCTTTGTGAAACCAAAAATATAAGTATAGTTCAGTCTTAATCTTGAGATCAAATCATTAATCACTAAAATCAATAGGTATTGTAATTAAACTGTTTTAAAATTGTTGTAAAGTGTACTGCAGCTTCACTAGTCTACATTTTTGCAGTAATATCTTGAAATGGTCTTTATACTCCTCCAATTACCTCTCTCTAGTATCTCTTGAACTGGTCTATTGTCCAACCATCCCCGAGAAGCTACTGCTGATCTTATGCTACCTGGAGAAGCATCAATCTTGGCTAATCTAAATCCTGACCTTACCCATCCTGCAATCATCGTCTTAGATGCAGGTCTAACAACTCCAGATAATGAGATAAAAAGTGATTCTACTTTTTTATCTTGGTCCCGTCTTGACTTTGAGATCTCAATCAATTTTTTTATATGAGTAACTGGGCAAATCTTTGGGTCTTGATGCCTTATTAGAAGCCAGCCTGATTGCCTATGAATGCTTGTATCCGTTTTTGAACCAAATCTAGGCCAGAATGTAATAGTATGGTCAGTTTCTACAAACCCTTGGTCACTGAGTTCTAGCAGGGTCAGATCATGGAGCCTTCGACCCGAGGCAAGTAAAAGGATAAGTGCTGTTCGTCTGCTTTGTTCAAACAAAGAGTTGGTAACCTTAGATGTCTTTAACCACTCCAACAGAATATTAACGTCCCACACAGGGGATTTAGGTGAATGTGGTTGGGAGAGGCTTATAGCCTTTAAAACTTGAATAATAAAGAAGTTCTTTGATAAGCTTTCTGTTGCTGCACAGTATGTTGCCACAGCGGACTTATGTAATAAAATTGTACTGTATGCAAACTTTTCTTGTAAATACAAATTAGCTAGAAATCTGGCTACCTCCTTACCCTCAGGTCTCTTATTTTGCACATTATGTATTCTACTCCAACGTAGCCACCTCTTTAACGGTGCACTGTAGGTATTTAAAGTAGCTGGACGCCAGCTCTTCCTTAACAAAAGTCGTTCCTCATTACTCCATTCGGTTTTCTGATCCTCCCACCCATAATCTTCCAAGCCTGAAGCTTTAATCTGTCCACTTGAGGTGGGCTGATCCCTGTTGTCCAGTCTATTAAAACTCTCTGGAGATTCTCTATTTGCAGAGGAGGAACCACTGCGCGGGACTGCAGGTCCGGGAACCAAAAGCATTGGGTCCACTGGGGCACTACTACATAGTATATCCCCACTGCGCTGTTGAGATGTGCTAAGACTCTGGGTATCATGCTTGGAGGTGGGAATATCCATGCTGTTTGAAAGATCCACTTTTGGCTGAAGGCGTCGCAAAAAAGAGCCGAGCCATCTCTTGAGTTTAGAGTCACATACCTTGGTACAACAGCGGTCTCTTTTGATGCAAACAGATCTACTTCTGGAATCCCCCAAAGGTCGAATATTCTCTTTGTGGCTGGTGGCAGCAGATGCCACTCTGGTATTGGTCTTCCTCTTGACAAGCGATCTGCAATGCCGTTTAGGTTTCCTGGCAAGTAGAATGCTGTCATCTGTATATTGAGCTGACAAGTCAGTTCCAGCAACCTGGTTGTTAGTCCTAATAGGTCTATTGATCGGGTTCCGCCCTGGTTCCGGATGTACGCTACTAGGGTTTTGTTGTCCGATTGTACCAGAATGTGTGCATTTTGTAACCGTGAATTCTGAGACTTGATCACTGCAAAGACGGCATACATCTCCTTCATATTGGAGAGCCAGTTTCTTTGGTTTGGAGCCCACCTTCCTGACAGATACTGATCGTTTAGACTCGCTCCCCAGCCCGCATCCGCTGCGTCTGTGGTTAAGAAATGAGTTACCTGTCTCTTTTCTAGTGGAGTTGAACTGCTCTCTACTGCATCCAACCACCACCTCAAGTCTTCTCGCACACTGGGAGTCAATACTCTCTTTGGGCCTTTCCCAATAAACTTTTTTAGGAAGAGTTGTAACCTCCGGCAGTGGAGCCGGCCCTGAGGATTCGCGTGGTTGGCAAAGTTTAACATGCCCAACATCCTCTGAAGCTCTCTTAACGAGCAGCTGTCTCGGCGCAACATGCCTCTCAGGCAGTCTTTTATACTTACAACTTTTTGAGTTGGTAAGGCTATTGTCCGATTTTGAGTGTCCCAGATTAGACCTAAGTACTCCAGCCTTTGTGTGGGATTGGTAATGGATTTCTTGTAATTTATCCACCATCCCAAGGACTCCAAGATAGCCAGTGTTTCCGCAACCTGTGCCAATAGCTTGGTTCTGTCCTGACAGGCCAGTAAAAAATCGTCCAGGTACACAATGAGACGTATACCTCGACCTCTGAGGACCTCGGCCACCCAGTTTGAGACTGCTGCAAACGTACGGGGCGCTGAGGACAGGCCGAAAGGTAATGCTGTCAACTGGAGGATCTCGTCCTTGTATATGACACGCAAAAATCTTCTGTGTGTCTCCGCGGTACACAGATGAAAATACGCCTGGTGGATATCGATCTTGGCTAACCAGTCGTTCCCCTGAAGGAATTCTATCACATCTACTTGTGCTATTAAATGGAAATGTCTCGTTGCTACATATGAGTTCAGACCCCTGAGGTCGAAAATTGGGCGCAGGCCACCATCTGGTTTCCTGACTAGGAACATCTTTGAAAAGAAACCCGGGTCTATAGTTGAAGGTTTTTCTAACACACCCTTGCTCTTCAATTCTTCTATCATTTGAGTCATTTCTGGGGAAACTTTGGTTGCTAGACATTCCAAAAAATGACTGGTAGGGTATTTCAGAGGAGGCTTCTTCCTGAAAGGTAAGCGGTGATTTGCTATTGACCTTAAAATAAACTGGGTTGCCCCTAGTTCCGACCATTTCTCTATGGAAAATGAATGCACTGAATGTTTGAATTTCCTATCAAACTTCTTGTTTTTATATTTATTACTAACCTTCTTATTCTGAAAAATATGTTCTCCCCGCTCTGGGTTCTTCCTCTCCTTTAAATAGGCTGGTGTATTCAACCAGACTTGAGACCCTCCGAGGGATTGTATTATAGGCTGTAAAGCCTCTCTACTGAATAAGTATTCAGAGCTGGGCGGGACATTCCTTAGAGTATTTTTAAGGTTGTCATTACCTATTTCTTTAAGAATGCGTTCACGCCTAACCTCTATACATTCAGAACGCTTTCCACAAATAATTTGCATAGTGGTCTTTGAATTTTTATGTCATAAAGATCCAGGTCCAAAAGTGTCAGAAATTTTCTCAAACAAGTTATTTGGATTTAAGTTCTGAGAATTAGTACAAGCCCAGTCAACAATAGTTTGTAAACCTGTTTTTAATAATTGACGTTGTTCCAATACTTGATTGGATAGCCCGGCTAAAAGTAACTCAGTTGAAGCAAGGTAGTCCTTGCTTTTATTAAAGTGACATAATTCATCGTTAACTTGAAGCCCAGTGAACCCTGGTGTTGCTAAACAACTCTGTAAAACTTGCTTATACCTAATGCCTTTCCAAGCCTGAGAATCAAATTGTTGTAACTTATTTAATTCTAAATATCTCTCTTTATCACTAGTTGGCATAATCTTTTTTCTATCAACATCTGTATTTAGGGAACCCCAATTAAGCGACATTGATTCGGGTTGGCTAGGTAATGTTAGAAATTGTTCTGAATTATTATTAGGAAATTGTAAATTTTTATTAGGAAACTGTTGTAAATTGTTATTACTACTAGTACTAGGAACAGCTTTATTATAATTCTGTTGATCCGATGAATTATAATACATAGACTGAAATAATTAGAAATGTACGCCATTTGTGACATTAAAACATCAACCCGCGGATCGGTAAAAACTTTTTTGACCTGTACTTACGTACTGTTGTACGAGATCGTTTATTTGGTAAGGGTGATGCAGTACCATCCTCGAACTCCGAGGACGAGGATGAACTGTTCCCTGACGATCTAGACACAGAGCTCGTAGACGGTATTTGTTCTCCATCCGTAGCAACAGTACCGACACGCTCGTTTTCCTTACCACTACTTACCGGATCCATCTCTGTAGTGAGATACACTGCTGTGTTTTCAAAAGGCACTAAATCCTACACTTAGTACACTTTTTAACAAACTTTTTAATGCTTTGTATTTTAAGAAAAAAATTTCGAATGAATTCGAACGAATCACAAGAATGCAATGACGCTCAACAGCTACAATGGCGGTAAAGTACTTATGGCGCCCTCTGGTGCCAGAAATAGAAGGTATTTTAGATTAATTATCTATGGTAGTAAGAAAAGAGTACAGAATCATAAGGACTGCTTCTTCATTTCATTGCTGTGTTTTCGGAGGCATATAATATGATATTTTTCGGCAAATATGTACTAGAAATAAAAAAATCAACTTTTACTGGGTCCCTTAACCTCTACTAAATAATATAAAATGGAATTTGAAAACCCGTCAATTAGCCTATTAAACCGTCGATTACGATTTTGGTTTCAGAGACGTAATATTCAAGTCCTTTCGTTTCGTAATATTCAATATCTCTCATTTCAGGTGTTCTCGCTAGCGACGCATCAGCTCCTGCACACATTCGCAGGTGAACATGCGCGCAGCTCGTTCTTCAAGCACATCGGCCAGGGCGTAACGCAAATACATATAGGTAACTCATTGTGTACATTATATTATAATATATTGTGTATATGTATGTACTTTACTTTACTTATGTACTTTACTTTTACTTTACTTATGTATGTAATCAGTTATCTAGTATTCGAAATTTAAATCTGAATTATTATAATTTCAAATTTCTGATTGGATTTGTTTGTTCTGCGTGCAGATGGAGCGGGACGGCTGTTCTCGTGCGGCGCGGATGGCACCATGAAGGTGCGCAAGCTGCCCGAGCGCGACGCGCCGCACCACGCGCACCACCCGCACTACACATAGTGAGCAGCTCCGATATGTCGCAGTTCGTTTAGGACAATAGCGAGACAAAGAAACTTAAACGCTGATTTGCTAATCTTATATCTGATAAATACAGAATACCAGCCCTTGTAGCTGTTAGCCAATCAGCGCATCGGAGAAGTTTATAATATTAATGTCAGCCAATCAAAGTTCATAAAATGGTGTTATTCGGGATTTTATCACATCATGTCATAACAAATATAGATTTTTAAGTATTTTGCATTAAAAAAGCATATGTAATGCATCGAAATCGATCGGACATTAAAATCAAAACGTTTTTTATTGAAGAGACAACTGCTATCATTTTTGGTCTAAAGTCGCTTTTTTAGAGCTGATTATTTCTATCGCTCATGTTTAAGATACTTTACTTTATAAGAGATTTATTATATCTTGTAGGAAATCAAAAATATATCTACCTTTTATAGATCGAACTTATAACAATAGACAAATGATGTTTACGACATTTAATTTTTATCATAATACGCATTGCACATATATTTTTCCAGGTGTGGCGAATAAGCAAACGAGACGCCGCGGTCCGAGTCCCGATGTGATGAGTTTATTGTTCGCTGTTCATGTCGTGCGACGATTGTACGCCGTTAGACTAGTCACTGAGTAGGCGATGTTGTATCTTATAGCGTAATACAAATGTTTATGAATCTTTAGTTATATCTAGTACGAAATATTCGCTATATTTATCTTAAGCTCGTCGTAGATGAGAACGATTTATTTATTAGCGCGTCTCCCGCGCGGACGCCGAGTGGGAACTCTTCGAGTGCAATACTTGCAAACTTATGAATTCGACCGCGGTCGGAGCCTTTACCTTGTTAACGATAACCCTTTGAGATATTTAGCTTATACGAGTGCACATACTCTTATACTTGTAACTTGTTGACGCATAATAAAATATATACTTCTATTTACCGTACGTTTGTTGTCGTGGCTTGATATGTGTAACGTTTTAATATATGTATGTCTATCTGTATACTCACATTGTCCGTTCGCGTCCTACGAACGTTTCGATACATTCATTGTAATCTATAACATTTAATAAAAAATATATTCTTTAATTCGCACATCCTATATTAGTAGGTATAAGTGTTTATAATTATTTATATGAATGTGATGTTTTTGAAATTACACGTCCAGATTGATTTCCAAAGCAATACGTTCTTTAAAATCATAAAAAATAAGCAATAAAAATAATATACATAACATTACGCTCTGACGAACAGTATTATTGATCACATAATGAAAGGTGGCTGCGATATTATTTTTTAAATCTATTTTTACATAAATGCCACAAGCGGTACATGTACGTTTGTCTGTATTGTGATATAATCTGGCAACAGACGTCAGACCGGCATTTTATTCCAATAAAATACAAAATTATTTTTATTTACTAATTATTTGGTTATAATAAAAGCTTATACCACTTATTTTTATAACTTCACTAAACCTTAGTTTTCTATCTAATTTTTTGTAAGGTTTTATAAAACTAATCCTATGTATGCTCACAATTACGGTATTTTTAACTTCAGCATTTTTCGTTTCTTTTATTAATTTATTATTAACATATTAGGCACTATAAAGTATACTTTAGCACCCCCTATTTTTAAAAATGTATGAATTTATAAAAGACGCATACTATAATATAAATATATACGTATATACTACAATTCTTACACTGTCAATAGACGGTTTCGTTGTTTTTATCGGTTAACTAATTGTAATATTATAGGTTAATATTATTTAATCACCAAAGTTATGTACAGCATGTACTATTAAAATTCAATTTAAATAAGTTACCAAAATTTTTGATCATGTTATTTTGAATTTGCACAATTATCACATAAACAATTGCTTAAAAAGATAGCATGATAAACATTCAAAACTCATTTCAATTTCACGTTGCAATATCAAATTCAGATCGCTACCTAAATCGTGTTAAATCTCATCAGTAAACTTTATTTGTATCGAGCTTTTAACGTTAATGTCATATTAGAAAACGCAATATAAGAAATATTCAGAAAAGATGTAAAGTTTAATTATTTTATACTAATATTTGGTAGAGCCACGAAATAATATCAGACGACAACAATAGACCGATTCATAAGTGCTTTGACCGAATGAAATAGCTGGATTAAACTTAAAAAAAAAATACGCGCCAGTGTTTACTCCCAAACACTTTAGCCTTACTAGTTACTACCTTCGACTTCTATTCTTGAGTGTGCAGTATTCGAATTATATTATTTTTGCTACAATCTTTTGATTGATCAAGTTTGTAAGAAATAAATTCCAATATAAAAACGTTTAACTTTTGTAAAATGTTAATTGTGATTTACTTGAATTATACATAAATGAAAAATTGTTTAAAATGTAAATACCTAATTGTATGTATTGTTTATAAATTAAATATTAGTTCAATTAATTTGATATTCTGAAAGTGAGTTTGATTTTTATAAATGAAATAGTTATTATTCTCATTGTGACGATTTATGTAAATACAATATCGAAATCCTAAACAAATATGAATATATATTATATAAAATCAATTTATTGATTTTACAGTTAGCGTGAGTTTTAAAAAGAAACGGCTTTTGTTTTATCTGTAATGAAATTTAAATAAACTGTTATTGCAAATAAATATGTACTACAATATCGGCGACGTATGTTTCTATTACCTCTTAGATCAATGTTCACGAATTATTAAGGTGTAATAAATTCTCGATACACTTACACAAGTGTCAAAATAATTGAATTATAGACAATGATCATATTTAATGCTTATTTTGTTTTATTTATGAGAGAACGTTTAAAATAAAGTTTAATTTAATTTAACGTGTTTTATTTAGACAGTGGACCCGTACTTCAGAAAATGTTTTAAGAAATTATAAGTACATTTAAGCAAGAAGTCCCTATTATCTGTTTCTATTTTATACAATGCCAATTTTTTTTGGTAAGTACGTTAAAATTATTTTTATATAATTGTACAGATAACAAGAATCATCGTAAATCTCTATAATAAATAATCAAATTTCTTTAATGAATTATTTTTCGACCAATTAAAACTGTTTTACAATAATCCGCTTCTAATTCCCTGATCACGTTTATCTTTTTACCGGAATTCATTTTAATTACCCTGTGTTAACAATTGCTCTTGGGAAAAAGTACAAAGTGTAGAGTAATTTCTATTTACCGCAAACAGACATATTATTTCTTATTCGTTTACGGAAATATATATAATGCATCACCTATTGCAAGACCATAGGACAAAAGCTATCGAACTAATTCGGTCGAGAAGTCGTGAAACGTTAAAAATTTACGATGAGTATCATTATGATTAATTATCATCAAAATATATAACGTAACTCATGAAATTTCACGATCGTACTCAGCGGTGACTTTAGAGTTTTCGAAAAGCGTAAACAGACAGAGGAAGCAAAGATAAAATAATACAAATTTATAAAAAGCGTTTATTGAAATAAATAACATCATGTTGCTACAAACTACAGATGAGGTGGTAAAATACTGCAGTTAGTATCTATACCTATTCACAAGCTTTGACTAGTGAAAGTAAGTTTGAAACCAAGGAGAAAAGTGTAAAGGCATTTTTTCCATAGTAATAACATCGCATAATATGGTAAATTACAAAGGGAACCACAAAATATCCGCTTATTCAAATAATTTTGTATCAACATCAGTTGGCTTTATTTCCAAATAATCCGAAACAAAGTTTACTGCTTCTTCTTTAGTCAGAGTTATTTTTCCAACTGGATTTTCAATGAAAAATGTAGCAGATTTTTTACCATTAGCTATGTTTACAAACTTGCAAAATGGATTATTTTGAGAAGTAATGTCGATAGGTTTAGATGGTGATACAACAATGGTTTTACCATTAAGGTCACTTGTATTTTTTACTTCAGCACCATCACACCATAACATATATTTCATTCCATAAATACCAAACAAAACTTCAATTTGTTGACACAAACTATCCATTGACAAATATTTGTTATCTTTTCCTTTTAGAATAATGCTACCATTGTTTGACGTTACTCCAAAACGTGGTTTGATGCCATGTAAAATTATGTTAGCCCAAGGGTTGACTGGCATTTCAATATCTTTTCTCCAGGTAATTACCAACTTGAGCTGGGAACCTTTTAACTCTTGTGTTTCTTGAATAATGAGAGGTTTAGATGGCAAAAGTTCTTCCATACATTTTAAAGGTGCTCTTACTGTATTTTCAATAAATTCACGGTGTGAATTTATGATACGTAATATGTCACTAGTTTTATTTACTTCGAAGTAAACATCCACTTCATCAGTTGGCACCAAATGTGCTTTTTTTCTAAGTTTCTGCACTCTATTTATTATTTCCCTAGAAAATCCTTCATCAAGCATTTCTTGGTCAGGTGTAACATTGAGCAAAATCAAAACATCATTGTCACTATGTGCTTCATATTTATCACTGCCTTTAGCCTGGAAAATTACTTTTACTTCTGAAACATCAATACGCTGTCCAACTAGCTCAACATATCCATTGGCGATAAGCTTTTCACAGTCACTATTATTGAGATCTTTTAATGCTTGTGTTACAGCTTTGAAATCACCTTTTAGTTTTGCTCCAAGGATCTTATAGTCTGGTTCCACTCTTAATGTTATGCCATATTTCTCTTTATCGCTTGTTAATTCGACTTTCTTAACATTCATTTCTTCTACAACATAAGTCAGCAAAGATTTTATATCATCTAAGTAAGTTTGGTCTTGATGAATAATTATCATTTCTGGTAGAGGATACTTTATAGGGATGGTTTTCCTATCTCTTAAAACTCTACCAAGTTCAATTACAGCTTGCATCCTTTGAACAGCTCTTTCAATATTTGTATCAACCAAATCTAGTCTCGGTTCTGGTATCATATTAAAATGTACACTTTCCAAAGAACTTCCAACTATGAGTTGACGCAGAGTTTTGTACATCACTTCAGTTAAAAATGGAGTAAAGGGTGCCATTACTCTTACCATGTCGAAAAGAACCCCAAATAAGGTATCTAATGCTACTTGGCAGTCCTTAAGCCCATTTTCTCCCTTTAGCCTTTTTCTGTTCATTCTCACATACCAGTTAGTAAGATGGTCAATAAATTTCGTCAATCTCGGTACAACCGTATACAATCTATATGCTGACATTTCTTTGGTTACAAAATTAATTAGCGATTGTGTAAAGGAAGTAATCCATTTGTCCATCACATTTTCTCTGACTACATTTTCATTGTATTTATAGTCTATTTTGTCTTCTTGAACAATTCTTTCAACATTTTGCATTAAGAATCTGAAAGCATTGTACCAAGGCAAGAAAACATCCTTAATAACATCTTTAACACCTTCTTCCTTGAAACGAAGATTTTCCGCTTTAACAACTGGAGAATTAATAAGGTACAGTCTTAGTGCATCAGCTCCATATTTAGTAACTACTTCTAAAGGGTCAGGGTAATTTTTCTTTTTTTTAGACATTTTTTGACCATCAGCTGCCAAAATCAATCCATTAGCAATTAAATTTTTGAAAGGAGGTTTATTAAACAGTGCTGTTGATAGGACAATCAATGTATAAAACCAACCTCTAGTTTGGTCTATACCTTCAGCAATGAAATTAGCAGGAAATATCTCATCAAATTCTTTCTTATTTTCAAATGGGTAATGATTTTGACCATATGGCATAGATCCTGACTCAAACCAACAATCAAACACTTCAGTCACCCTTTTTAATGGAGGATGCCCAGGCCTTGCAGATGGTATTTCAAGATGATCAATGCTTTCTCTGTGTATATCTGTAATCTCTTTACCAGTTAAAGCACTTAGTTCTGTGATGCTACCTATGCATATAATTTCTTGCTTATCACTAGAAATCCAAAGTGGAATTGGGGTCCCCCAATATCTGTTCCGGCTCACAGCCCAATCTCTAGCATCTTTCAACCAATTACCAAATCTTTTTTCTTTTACATAGTCAGGTACCCAATATGTAGCTTCACTGGATTTCAAAAGATCCTGACTCATTTGTTCTACTCTTATAAACCAAGATGGCACAGCTTTATAGATAAGAGGAGTTTCGGAGCGCCAACAGTATGGATAACTGTGTTTTATCTGTCCAGATTGTATCAGTCTTTTACTTGCTTTAAGATTTGCTATTATATTTTTATCAGCATCCTTGACATGTTGGCCAAGAAAATCAGTTACAGGTTCTATAAACCTTCCACTGGCATCAACAGGACAGATAATATCTTGATCTCTTGTTATGATACCTGCAGCTAAGCAAACTCGAAAATCATCTTCACCAAAGTATGGAGCCTGGTGTACAATACCTGTACCTGAATCATCAGTAACATAACCATCAGTAAGTACCTGAAAAGCATTAGGGCACTTTTCCACAAAATAATTAAAAAGTGGTGTATACTTTAAGCCTTTTAACTTTTCACCTAAAAATTTATCAATGATTTCAAAGTCATCAACATTTTTGAATATAACTGGAAATCGATTCTCTTGTAAGACATAACAATTTTCTGTTGACTTTTCTTTAATTTTGACATAGGTAAGTTTGGGATTAACACAGAGGGCCAAGTTGCTCGGGAGTGTCCAAGGTGTAGTAGTCCAAGCAAGTAAAGAAAAACCTTCTTGTGTAGGAAAAGAAATAACAACTGCTGGATCTACCACATCCTTATAGTTTTGTCCAGCTTCAAAATTAGATAATGGTGTAGAGCAAGCTGTAGAATATGGCATTACTTTTACACCCTGATAAACCAGTCCTTTATTAAAGAGTTCTTTAAATACCCACCACACAGATTCCATAAACCAAGGGTAAAGTGTCTTATAATCATTTTTAAAGTCTGTAACAAATGAGAAAGATTAATTTCCATACTTAAAAAAATATATGTATATAATATATAGCGTAGACAAATATATAATATACCTATCCATCGACCCACACGAGTCATAATTATCTCCCATTCATTGGCATATTTCATTACGATCTTTCTACATTCTGCATTATATTTATCAATACCCATCTTCTCAACATCTTCAGGTCCTTTTATACCTAGAGTCTTATCAATTTCAAATTCAACAGGTAAACCATGACAATCCCAGCCAAAACGCCTTTCCACATGAAAACCCTGTAATGTGCAATTGGACCCATAAGATAATTGAAATAAAAATAGACCAGTACTCATTCTATTATCATATATATTAAATCCGGTTTCATGACTTTATATCTCACCTTCTGGTGAGCATATCTAGTGACTACATCTTTGATTGTTCCTGCGAGAATATGTCCGTAATGTGGTAGCCCCGTTGCAAAAGGAGGTCCATCGTAAAAGGAGTACCTGCAAGAATTGATTAATTAGCATAAAGTTTTTCTCTACTTTTTGTCTCAATATGAAGTGTAGGTTAGAATTTCAAACCTGGGTTTGTTTTTGGATTGATTTAAACAAGTGTGAAAAGCATCAATTTGTTTCCAAAAATTTAACACCTTTTCTTCTTCTTTAGGAAAATCTATGTTTTCAGGTACTCTATCTACTTTTAGCGACATGATGAAATATCGCTTTTTAAAACTTCCACGCAGAGAACAATCACGACATGCCAGCAATTTGACACTGACAGATACTTCGTCCTCAATCTATCAAATGTAACGTCAGTTAGTAGTCGTCATATTGGAATTGACACGGAGGTTGAAAATTTAATTAAAGTTACCAGTGATAAAGTTATAAAAATTTGTAGAATTAGATATACATTAAGAAATAAAAAAACAAAAGAAATTCGCACGTCCGCTTCTCAATTTTTTATTGCTCTTCTGGTTTGTATATTATATGTCAAACAACTCAGTCTCTTCAGGCTTTTTATGGGTCTCTTTAAATCAAACTTCATATGATTTTTCATGAACATTTTTTAAATTTGAATATAATTTAAAATTTCATACGTTTTTTATATTATAATCGAGTAATTCCTAATTTATTTTATTCAAATTTAAAAGGGAATGCAAAACCGTGAGGCTTGTAGCTGCGTTATCAGCCTCATTAATAAAGAATTGAAATTGATTTCAGAAATTAAAATAAATCTCGATTCTCAATCAATGATATCGAGTCAATTCCAATTTTGTTTACGTAGATCTATTCTTCTTCCTTATTATATAATATGTTATACATGTAAGGTATGGTCGCCGATATTTGTCCACTAATTTAGCAGCAACAAAGCTTAAGCTAATCGAACGATGTTAAGTTAAAGGCAACAAATGAAATATTGCTTGTTATCAAATTATTGAAACATATTTTTTATCCGATTTTTGTATCGCGTCGATGGTTCGATACTTGCCAGTCGCGATTATTTATTGACAAGTTGACAACTTTAGCTGTCGCAATGTCACAGTCATTAAACAATTTTAAAATATCTACATACCTATCTATGGGTGTTGGTATTTTATTAATTACTTTTGTTTAGTTATTATTATTTGTTGTTAATGTTGTACTTGTAATGCTTATGAAACTGATGTGCAGGAAGTTATATAAACTTTTTACTATTTATTAATATTATGTTGTCAATAACTAGATAAATCTTAATATAACACAAATATGGAGTGCAATTGGCTAAAAACTTCTCCAAGGTATAATTATTGTTTTTAATTTTCTCAAGTTAGTTGTTAAAAATAATGATAATCTATTGATTTTCTTAATGACATTGTTACTTTTTATAAATATTAAACTCATACCTCCTACTGATCTTACTATTTTTTAATATGTTTTTTTTTTTTTAGTTTGAAGAAAGGTATTGATTTAATTAATCAGTTGGAAGAGACAAAATTTGAGCAGTTTTTAAGAAGAATCGTAGTCAAATTAAAAAACCAAGATACAGAAATTTTCACAGAAGAGGAAAGAAGAAAACTTGAGAAGATATTTAAAGTGAACGATGAACAATTACTCTTAGCAATTAAATCTATACTTTACATTTTTAAAAGAATTCTCAAATTCATCTTTATGCCTGTAAACTTAAAAGCTGATTTATCAAATATTGGTTTCAATGATGAAAAGGTCAACTTTTTTATCAAGATTTGGTCTTCGGAAACAAAGTTAACACTTAACGACTTGGCATCCACTTCACTAAATAAATATGAAGATAACCCAGATTTGCAGTGGAAGCTTAATACAGAATTAAGTTCAGAGTATCATAAAAAAAGTAAAGTACCTAAAACCTATCTATCTTTTTTTGGTCAATGTGATGTTACTGAAGTAGAATTAACACATCAAGAATTAAATTCAATTTTTTTACAAGTTGAGTCTATTCAAAATGAATTAGATAATCTTATGTAATAATGTTTATTATTGTCTTAAAAATGTGCCTTCTTTGTTGATTGTTATGATTAAAATATGATTATTTTATATAAAATGTGTTTTTCATTATTCTGAAAAAGTTTTAAATAATTTTGGCTGCTATTACAAAAAATGTGGACCAGATTAGATATAATTTTAACAGAGTAATTGATACAAGTATAAAACTAAATTTTTGGAATAGTTCTGGTTATTCATTTGAATACAAACTAAAGTTCAAAGTATAAGATATTGTTATAGATTTATCCTAAAATGTAAGCAACGCCTTTATCACGTATATGAATTAAATAAGTAATTACTTTACTAAAGAATTGCTTATTATGCTTAACATACCTTTTAATTTTAAATGCGTATTTTCATTTAATAAAACAAATAAGAGTGTAATTCGATACAATTTACATTATTACTTCCTACAAATTTAGTTCGTAATGCTATTGGTTATCAATATCATAGATATTAGAAAAAAATATTTTGAGATTTGGTCTTTACTTATTACTTCACTGGAATAATTTTACAAACGGCAAACAAAGAAACGTAAAAAAATAATTTATAAACATTTTATCAAATCTATATGTATTAATAACTTAAACAGAACAATTTAATTTCAATGAAACTTTATTAAACTTTACTTTTCATTATTTTTTAAAATGCAAACATTTTGGTACTAGATTAGATAAAGTTTATAAAGATCATAGACAAATATATTTAAAGAGTCAAGAGAGTGACGTCATAGACACTAACAAATACGTCAGAGGTTTTGGCAGCCCGTGGGTGAACTATTTTCTTCATTGTTGACCTTTCCTAAATCTTAGGTGTAATTATTTCATCATAAGAAGTATTTTGGCAGTACCATTATTATCTAGCAAATCATTTATTTATCTCGACAATGGACTCGGAAGATGACACAAAGGATGATGTGGATTCTGGTAATGAATCAAGCGGAGACGATGTCGACTTTGTCATGGACGAGACTCACAGTACAAGGGAACGGCAAACGGAACTCGAAGAATATCCATATGAAGTGTTATCTACGGAGGAAATCGTCCAACACATGGTTGATTGCATCAAAGATGTGAACACAGTAGTTGAGGTCAGTATGTTAGTAGTAAACAATGGATAAGTTGAATGAGGTTACTCGAACTTTGGTTTACTTCATTGATTTTAATCGTTTCGTTTCCAAAATATTATTTTATGCCAGTATAAATAGTTGTTTAAGCAAACAGCTATACCGTTTAAGACTTGAATTTTTCGTAATTACATTGTTGAGTTCTGATCCATTGGAATTACTGTCCCAAATTATGTTATTGTTAAAGAATAATCTGAATGAATAAAAAAAGGAAAATGAGTCATACAAAAACAAAACAGTTCTTTTGTTCATTTTATAGTAGAAACATTTATAGTATAGCCTTTGGAAATTCCATATGCATAGAATATTTATTTAGGCCATCTTATTAGAAGTCTTACAAGAGAAATTCTATTTTATTAGTATTGTTTTAAAATTAAAAATTGTTTGATTTTTCTGATACAATTTTGAAGATAATTTATATCAAAATTAGATAAGGTATTATTTGTACTGTGAACAGCTTTGTTGAAAATGTTTGTATTTATATAAATATGTTTTGTTTACATTTTATATAATTACATAAAATTTAGATGTTTTAGAAAGTGCTATTTATAACCCTAATTTTTAAGTATTATATTAATATAGCTATTGATAGGGTGTAATAATTTAGGTCAAATATATAAAATACATTCACATTCAGATTTTATATATCATTAATAAAAAGATCTGATAGTTTTATAAAACAATGACAAAACTAGGTCAGGTATAGCTGGAAAGTGCTGTGTAAGTTGTTGATGTATTTGTATATGAAAATAAAGAGAAGTGCTTTCTGTAATTACTGTCTAAGATGTATATTATATATGAATATTGTTTTAGCAAATAATAAAGTGACTATTTAAATTGTTTTTTTTTTTTTTTAAAAGAATATAGTGCTCTCAGTCAGCCTTTGCATAATCTGTGTCAATAAATAAATTTGTGAATCATTATATTATTATTATTTAATTCTAGATTCCCGCTACAACAACTCGTATCCTTCTTAATCATTTTAAATGGGACAAGGAGAAGCTAATGGAAAGATTGTATGACGGGGATCAGGACCAGTTGTTTGCTGAGGCTAGAGTTATAAACCCATTTAGGAAACCTGTCATACAAAGACCAAAGGTAAAGATGCTCACTTTACTTAATTAATTGTCAATTAGTCTTTATGAAGATTTAATATATAATTAAAAACAATGTAATGTCTAATTAGGCAGTGGACCATCGTGGTTAGTGATAATGTCAACTCTATACTTAAATTTATGCTAATACCTGCAGCTTTTCTACTGAATAGTTTTCCTACTTTTTAAATATTTCAGTTACCTAGACGAATATCAACATCAGGAACAGAAGAATGCGAGATATGCTTTTCAATTCTCCCCACATCTGTAAGTTTCGGTTATCATTTTGCTAGTGTAAAGTGAATACTTATTAAACCTGTATGAATATACATTTGCCTAATTACAGATGATGACAGGCCTGGAGTGTGGTCACAGGTTTTGCACACAGTGCTGGTGCGAATACTTGACTACTAAAATTATGGAAGAAGGCTTAGTAAGTTCAGTTCATTTTTGGAATCTTATGTCTATTGAAATGGTTTGGAAAAGAATAGTTTTAATACATGTCAAAGGAATATCATATAAGACAATTAAGATGAGATGTTCTTAATGGGAAGTTACCTGAGTCCAATGTAATATTTATGTGCTGGGATTTTGAAATATCTGCAACTGCTTAAATGTTGCTTTATTTTTTTTTATTTCAATGAAAATTGTAACAGTCACCAGAATATGAAATAAGATATTAAAATTTTTAACAATTTTCAAGTGTTGATATCTAATTATTTTCGCATGGCACTAATAGTTGAAAATATTAAAATATTGTAATGTGTACGTTGTCTATAGGGGCAGACAATAGCGTGCGCGGCGCACGCGTGTGACATCCTCGTGGACGACGCCACCGTCATGCGCCTGGTGCGCGACCCGCGCGTCAAACTTAAATATCAACACATCATTACTAATAGTTTTGTGGAGGTGAGAATGTTACATACTAGCTGCTCGCAATGGAGGTTTCATTGCGTGCGTTGAGTTAATTGAATATATTGAAATATTATTTCAGTATAGGCCTATTAATGATTTATTTTGCCTATTATTGTAGGATAATTCCTCTAAAATTTTTATTACAACTTTGGGTATCATACAGCAAAGAGAAATTATTTTTATTTAGATTGTGTCTGTAGGGGTATGGAATTTACATCAGAATATTATCTCTTATAAAATTAGACATGTTTTGCAGAAACATAATTCAATAGTTTTAATTGTAGCTATTTTTATATTGACCTTATTACACAGGTATTGTTGAATAAGAGCATAATAAAAAGTATTGTGCTCATCGTTTTTCATTATTATTGTACTAAAATTATTCTTGGTGTTTGGTATTAACTTAGGTTTTTAGCTGTTGTCACTATTGATCACCAATCAACTAAAGTTTGAAAGTCGAGTCATGTTTTTAATAATCATAAAGAAAAAAAAAAAATTCTGAAATTTATTCCGTTCGAAATTTAAAACAATGTGTCTAATGATGACTCCATGTCCAGTGCAACAGACTGCTGCGCTGGTGCCCGTCGCCGGACTGCAGCAACGCCATCAAGGTGGAGGCGTACGTGGAGGCGGCGCCCGTCACGTGCCGCTGCGCGCACACCTTCTGCTTCGCGTGCGGGGAGAACTGGCACGACCCCGTGCGCTGCTGCTTGCTGAGGAAATGGATCAAGGTGACTGACTTCTACCGCAACAATGTGATTCAGCCATTCGAAGTCGTTTTCTTTAATTTAGATACAAGGCATTTCTGTTTCTTTTTTTTTTATTTTTTTATTATTTTTTTTTTATTTTATGGTATAGGTTGGCGGACGAGCATATGGGCCACGCTGTGAGAAATATTAACTATTCCTTACATCGTCACTGCGCCACTAACCTTGGGAACTAAGATGTTATGTCCCTTGTGCCTGTAGTTACACTGGCTCACTCACCCTTCAAACCGGAACACAACAATACTGACTACTGTTATTTGGCGGTAGAATAACTGATGAGTGGGTGGTACCTACCCAGACGGGCTCGCACAAAGCCCTACCACCAAGAATAAATAAAATCTACCCTTAATATATTTTTGTCCTCTGTCACCAATAGCGTTGTATGGATAGAAAGGGACGGGTGCACTAGATATAGATAATTGTTCACGGTGAAATGTCGTTGATATCCAGTGTAAGTTGGCAATGGTATGAGTGAGAGGACTGTATAAGATTATCTGGCTTATGTACAATGTATAGTTAGAATTTAAAATAACTTTATACTAAAGTTACATACATAAAATACCTTTGTGAATTACAAGAAAGAATTGATTATTGAAAAGAGTTGTGTAAATAGTGTGGTATGGTTTACTTGTTATTGTTATAGTCTTACTTGATGATAGAGTTCCATGCAAGCGTCACCTACATAGGTACGACCCATTTGTCACATGTTTAATCACAGCCAGTAAGTAACTTTAGGCTTAGGACATAATATTTTAGTTCCCATAGTTGGTAGCTTATCGCCCATGGATGAGGGGGGGAACGGTTAATATTTCCTGCGGTGCTAATATCTATGGGCGGTGATGACCACTTACTATTAGTTCGCCCATTTGTCAGTTAAAAAAAAAAAGAGTCGAGATGGTCCAGTGGTTAGAACGCGTGCATCTTAACCGATGATTGCGGGTCCAAACGCAGGCAAGAACTGCTGATTCACGTGCTTAATTTGTCTTTATAATTCATCTCGTGCTCAGCGGTGAAGGAAAACATCGTGAGGAAACCTGCATGTGACAAATTTCATAGAAATTCTGCCACATGTGTATTCCACCAACCCGCATTGGAACAGCGTGGTGGAATATGTTCCAAACCTTCTCCATTAAAGGTAGAGGAGGCCTTAAGCCCATCAGTGGGAATTTACAGGCTGTTGTTGTTGTTGTAGAAAAAAAAAATTGACTATGAAACTGTAATCTATTGTGCAGAAATGCGATGACGACTCTGAAACATCTAACTGGATAGCGGCTAACACGAAAGAGTGCCCGAAGTGTAACGTCACGATAGAGAAGGATGGCGGCTGCAATCACATGGTCTGCAAGAACCAGAACTGTAAGGCTGACTTCTGTTGGGTATGTCTCGGGCCCTGGGAACCTCACGGCAGCAGCTGGTACAACTGTAACAGGTATTTGTAATACGTTTTGTTATGCTTTAAAGTCTCATGACGCCATATAAGGTAGACCCTATACCTTTCTGTAAGTGAATATAAAGTTAATATGTATTAAGGTATCTGTTTTTAGTAGTTAATTAGCATGACTGAATGAACTAGAGATGTGTTAACGTTCAATTAAAATTTAAAATAAATTTAAAAAGTCCATTATCTCTTTACTTACAAGGGTGACTTCTTGGTGATAGTGTAGTCTTTATTTGATAACTAGGCAAAATATTAGAGTCGGCCTTATAATAAATCTTCGAATTAATTGAATACTCAATACCATTCTAATAGTAGCGGCACGCTATGATGGCCGTTTTGACGTTTGCCCGCTCATGAAGTTTCGTATTTAATAAATAATTACATCAAAGGAGCAAATTGTTGTTCTTTATTGTCAATAGTGACGTGCAGTTAGTCATAAAATTTATCGAATGTGATTTCTAAACTACAAATATTAGGGTACCTTTTTTTGCGTAAACGTGTACATCACACTCTCACACTCGACCTCGTAGTCGGTGTTATGTTTGTGTTGATAGTAAATATTTTATCTATTTTATAAATTATTAATTTTAATTTATTTTATTTATATATGTTTATTATTTTATATATTTTTTTATTAAACCTTTTTAATCAGATACTACTTGCAACAAAAACTTTAATTAAATTACTTGCAAAAAACAAAGATTTGAATATATCATATCGATAATAAATTCACATTTCACATCACTTTTTTAATGTGTCAAAACGGCCATCGTATCTTGCCGCTAGTATAATTACATCTCGTCCTATTAGTGACATTTTGTAATATAAAAAAATACATTTTGTGTTTATTATGAAGGTAAATGACGTCAGCAACAACATACTTAAACGCAATGCTTGACAGATACGACGAGGACGAGGCTAAAGCGGCGCGCGACGCACAGGAGCGCTCGCGTGCAGCGCTGCAGCGCTACCTGTTCTACTGCAACAGATACATGAATCACATGCAGTCGCTGCGCTTCGAGTCCAAGCTCTACGCCTCCATCAAGGAGAAGATGGAGGAAATGCAGCAGCACAACATGAGCTGGATCGAGGTACTTTGGCGTTAATAAAGAAAGTGCAACGAGTCGAGATGGCCCAGTGGTTAGAACGCGTGCATCTTAACCGATGGTTGCGGGTTCAAACCCAGGCAAGCACCGCTGATTCATGTGCTTAATTTTGTCTTTATAATTCATCTCGTGCTCAGCGGTGAAGGAAAACATCGTGAGGAAAATGCATGTGACAAATTTCATAGAAATTCTGCTACATGTGTAGTCCACCAACCCGCATTGGAACAGCGTGGTAATATGTTCCAAACCTTCTCCTCAAAGGGAGAGGAGGCCTTTAGCCCAGCGGTGGGAATTTACAGGCTGTTGTTGTTGTTGAAAGAAAGTGGATCTGTTAATATTGAGACATTAAAATGCTGGAATTGTTCGTATGAGATTATCTCTCCATGTTGTCTTTACAAAGCTTGCTCAACAAAAAAAATTCTCGTGTCAATTTTTCATATTGCTAACAATGTTTTATGTTTACAGGTTCAGTTCCTAAAAAAAGCTGTGGACATACTCTGTCAGTGCCGGCAAACGTTGATGTACACGTACGTGTTCGCGTACTACTTGCGGAAGAACAACCAGTCGGTGATCTTCGAAGACAACCAGCGCGACCTGGAGTCCGCCACGGAAACGCTCTCGGAGTACCTCGAGAGAGACATCACTAGTGAGAACTTGGCTGATATTAAACAAAAAGTGCAAGACAAATACAGGTAACTCAATAATACTCTATTATCTAGTAGAGTAAAGTAACAGTTCGTAAATTTCCCACTGGGCTAAGGCCTCCTCTTCCATTAAGAGAGGGTTATTTTATAACATATTTCACCAAGCGGTTCCAATGTTGGTGGAATTCAAATGTGGCAGAATTTCGATGAAATTAGACACATGCAGGTTTCCGCACGATGTTTTCCTTCACCGCCGAGCACGAGATGAATTATAAACACAAATTAAACACATATAGTGGTGCTCGCCTGGGTTTGAACTCGAAATCATCGTTTAAGATGCACGCGTTTTAACCACTGGGCCATCTCAACTCTCTATTGTGTATACATATTTCAGTCGAATTAAAAAAATATCTTTCATTTTAATAAACAAAAACCTACTTTTAATATATATACTTCTGAAAGTATCTATAGACTTTTTACACAATTAATAAATGTATACAAATGCATATACATATATATTATATTTATCTTTAAAAAGCTGAATAAAAGTTAATAATACTATAAGGACGTTTGTATTTCAGATATTGCGATAGCCGGCGTAAGGTTTTACTCGAACACGTTCACGAAGGCTACGAAAAGGACTGCTGGGACTACACAGAGTAAACCTCCTTCTCTGTCCATCAAACTGTCACATCTATCTAACTCTCGCACCACTCATGACTGCACGCTAACCACTGATAAGCATAGACAATGCCAAAAATTGTGACAACTGTACATACGAGCCGGGAGCTTAAAAAAATATACAATTTTAAATATCCCTTTTGCCTCAAAATTGACAACTGAAATTAAAAAAAAAAAAATAAAACAAAAAAAAAAGATACGACAAATTTTATTTTCGTTTCTTGTCATAATTTTTGTTTTGTATAGTTATTGAGATAAAAAAGAGCAGATCGATAGAATTATAATTTAGAAAACATTAGTTTCGTTGTATTAGTCTTTGTAAAGAATCTGCTGATTTGTATGGACTTAATTGCGCTAGTAATATTAATAAATCGTTTGATTTTTTTTTCACGTCTTTGACAAGGCATTAGCTGTTTTGTGTATTGATTACATTCGTTTATTTTTTCTATTAGTTTTTGCCATTAATAGTAGATGAACGATCTCATTCATATGTCTAATATACAGTTACTGTATATATCATGTGTTTGGTACATCGGTAATATTAGTAAAAAATCGTGTAACAATTCGTGTAATGTTGGCTAGGACCAACTGAGTTTAAATTTCATATGTATTGAGGTTATAAACTTATTTTTTTGTAAAACATGTACTAAAATAGGAACAGTTGAAACATCTGACCGTTGACAGTATAGATATTTTTCAGATTTTGAAATTATTTCTTCCTGTTTGACATAATTTTGGTCAGCTTGACAAGTGAAACATTGGAAATTGGAATTTTTCGTAACCTGTTCAAAACCTTAATTGTATTAAAATATATAGTTCCAAAGAGTTGAAATCGAAATTGAGAAATAGTAAACAATGATTGTATACATTGTTTTAAACGGAGTTTGGTATTACGTGACATTTGTATGAGAGGTACCGTCTATTTAAATTTAATTTAGCCTGTAACAAAGACAACCTTTATTTTACACAATCCTTTAAAATAATATACGGTAAGAAATTGTTAGGTAGCAAATTTTATTCATGCAAGATTCTTATTTTAGTAAATGTTAAGGCTCGGATCTCCCTTTAGTTAATTTCTGATACAACAGTGTGACTGACCAATTAAAACTTCTTTAAGTGTAAAATTAAAAATTAAAAAAAAAAATTAAAATATTTTAATCTTAGAATATTTATCGTCAACAAAATTTTGGAGAAACATATATAACAATCTGACTAAATATTGAATGTTTATTCGTTATTTGAACTTGGTTATTACTACTAGTATTTTACTTTGGCGTTTCAGAACGAGATTAAATTCCAATTTTGACCTCGAGCTTCTAAAAGGTTGGTCGAGGTTATTTATACCCTCTTAATCATATAAAATTTTTAAAATATGCAAAACAAAAACCTTGGCTTATAACCGTTACTCATAATGACTGCAATAAAAATTATGAATGTTAAAGATTAAAGTTAGTATGAAAATAGAATATTGTAATATCACTTTGTGAGACAACAATTTATGCGTACAGTTTAGAATGATATGATATTTAGTTAAAATTCAATATGTCAGTTACAATGTTGTAATCGAAATCATTATATATAATAGCATAGTATTCATAATAATTTTTGACTTGCTTACTTTAATTAATATTCATTATTACGTGGTCTTGTCGAATGATACGATAGATTTACATTCGTGAGTTTATTTATGAGATATTTTTAACGTATGCGACGAGTGTTAAATGGAATTCGTAATTTTTTTTTCAAACATGGCAACTTTTTTTAAAATTATTTGAAAAATAAAAATTTGATATTTTGAACATTATTTCTAGTCGATCTGTAACGGTAAAGTACGACACAACTTAGATGTAGCATCGGTAAAATTCATAAAACCGATAATATCCGATTTAAGTACGCTATCCCAAATTATCAATACTTATTTCATATGTGAATATGATCTTTATACAAACGTAATAACTTGTCATATCATATGACAGTTATTACATTTGTACAAAGTAATTAAGTTTGTGTAATATATTCATCAATGTGACACGTCGATTTACATGCACTTGCTTTCTCGGGTTGAAGTGAGGCGAGAATCTATAGCGACGAATAGCGTCGAATGGCGCCATAGGGAGCTATTTCTATTGGTTGTATAAATTGGCAGCAATCGGTTTTATTGAATTGTCGATGCTACATCTAAGTTGTGTCGTTCTATACGTTGCTTTGTTTTATAATTATATTTTTCACTTGTCATATTCGTTAAAATTATCGTTCGCTTATTTGAGACAATAATTAATGGTTTGGGCGCTATTCGCTACATAGCGTTTGTTGTCTAATTAATACATTAATCACTCTGTAAGCAATTGCCTTTCCGAAGTTTAGTATCATGCAAACATTGTATCTGTGCTGTTCGAAAATAAATGATTAATAATAAATAATAAGAAAAATATTTTAAGGCGAGTTTTGGAATGAAAGCCAAAAAAGTGTTATGACACTATAAATCATAACACTTTTTTTTTTTAAATAGCGAACGAATAACATATTTAAACTCAAATAATAATTGTCATGTTCACAAATATTTTTTCGTCGTCGTCGAATGTAGCAACGTTCGAAATTCGAATAATGCAACAAGCTGTTGTAACAGGAGGAGCACAGTTACAATGTTCGCACTGTACTCCGAGTGTATGTATTCTTGTGACCTCACTCACTGTAGTTTTAATGATACGCGAATAGTTTCTAACGACGTTGGCTTAATTAGCTTTTGTTTGTTAATAAGAACTAAATTTTTAAATCAAATAGTGGACGATATCATTAATAAATATTTACTATCGGTTAAGAGAAAACGAAAAAATATTTTTACCAAATATCCTATTTTTTTTATTAGAATACTGTTTTTCTACTAAACATTAAGCTAGTTCAAGATATAGTGTGTTTTTTATTCTGTGATCAACTTTTTTTGATGCCTCGAAGGCTCATATACTTTTAATTGATCGAATAAAATTTCCGTCGTGGAACCAACACGCTGGCATTGTATGATTACTTTGAATGTTTTAATAATTGATTAAATAAATTCATTTTTAATTATGAAGCTCAAAACTTATTAGAGAAATTCCAAACGTATTTTTAATAAAAATAGCTCGTATAAAATTTGACGCGTAAACAAATATGGAAGTTTCGAAACGCCGAACTCTGCTTGGTTTGTATAATAATTGTAGCACTACATATCTGTCATTGGACTGTGTACTCGTAGTCGGTACGGATTGTGAATTAATCGTTTGCACTGCCAGTAAGCGTGGTAACTTGAAATAACTCGGAAGCTTGGTGTGTGTTCACATAGTGAACTCGGTAATAGCGTAGAAGCGTCCTCCCTCACGCCCGCACGCCGTCACTTCGGCGCGCTCGGAGGACGTTCACACACACATAAATTGTACATATATAGATGCTGTATAAATATTTATATTGATAACGTATTCGCAACTCTTGTGTATTGACGGGCATCTTGTATGTGTGTCTTGGCAAGGACACATTTGTCTTAAATGTAAGACGGAAATAAAAATAGTAACATCGAAGATTGTATTCTTTTACCTTTATTATTCCTTATATCCTTATTGTCCCAAAAATGATATAATTTATACAAAAATAAAATTGAAAATAAATTTTCACTTTAAAATGTGGTAAAGTTATGGGGAAAGTAACTTGAGCCTCCTTGCCTTTTGAGGTTAAGGTGGTTTGGTGGATACACATGACATGCAACAGATTTTCATCCGACATATAATAGTTTTACGATGTTTTCTTTCACCACCAACTTCGATTTCAAGATTTATTATAAGCATAAAATATATATACTACCCCTACAGACATCAAATACATAATACATTTTTATAAAGGAATGTCATTTATCCTTAAACGTTTCTGTACAGGGATGCGTTGGCGCCTTCTCCCACGAGATCTAGTAAAGCTTAATGAACAATTGGTTCGTACTCTTTTAACTAATTATGTAGGTATTTGTTTACTTATTACAGAATTTAGCGATTCAATACTCTTGTCGCTTACTTTAGAATTCTTGCCAACGTTCGATGCTAATTGATTTAATACAATACTTTTAGTTATTTAAAATTAATTCTCAAATACTGCTGCACTATACTTTACGTAAGTAGAGGAATTATTATTATTACTAGCTCTACGCTTGTATGGTGAAAAATAGGCGATACAATAGTGCAGTGTGTAGAGCAACAAATGTATCTAATCCTGAAAATAAACAAGGCCTTCACTTGTCTTGGTTTAGGCGATACAGGTTTCTACCGATGTATAGGTTTCTTAAAATCAAATATGAGTATATTACGATATGAAGGTTAAATTAAAATTATTTATATCATATGTGTCTGTCCGTGAGTCACATTTACCTAATACGTATTCCTAGATAGAACAAAAATTCTTTGATAAAAATAGTTATATAATATTTGGTTAGGACCAATGATGTTCTAGAATCTGTTTATTAGAATATCATTGGATACGACCTTATAGATTGCTTATTATACAGATACCCTTAAAAGCATTTAAAAATGAATGAAAAATGCCTTGTAATATCATTTTTTACCCCCTCATTCATAATAATCATTAATTATTTTACAGGTCCTGGTAATCGCTGATATTAGTTGATACTAATAAATTAATCGAAAAAATAAATGCTACGTATATGTTTTTATAATTTACATTTAATTTTAGTTAGTGAAACGATAGGTATGTTTATAGAAATGTAAAAAACACGTTTTTGTGATAAATATAAAACAAAATAAAAATAGACAATGTTCTTTTATTCGGATCTTTTTAATCAATTTTTATGATCATTAAATATTATTGATTACATTTTAAGTTAGTTCATTTGGGTTTATTGAGATTTTTCCAATACGTTTATATGTTTATAGTTAGTAGATAAGGAAAAAGTAACTAGTGTTTATTGCCGGTTGCAGCGGCCATAGTAATATCGGGCTGCCAAGCTAATCGTTTGGTTTATTGCGATCTCGTCTTTTATTTCATAATATTTCCTGTTATATTTAATAGAGTTATTTTAAAATTTAAGATCCCGGGCCTAATAAAAAAATAAGCAGTGATTATACTGCAATTAGAGTCGAGCCCAGTGGTTAGAACGCGTGCATCTTAACCGATGATTGCGGGTTCAAACCCAGGCAAGCACCGCTTATTCATGTGCTTAATTTGTCTTTATAATTCATCTCGTGCTCAGCGGTGAAGGAAAACATCGTGAGGAAACCTGCATGTGACAAATTTCATAGAAATTCTGCCACATGTGTATTCCACCAACCCGCATTGGAACAGCGTGGTGGAATATGGTCAAAACCTTCTCTTCAAAGGGAGAGGAGGCATTTAGCCCAGCAGTGGGAATTTACAGGCTGTTGTTGTTGTTGTTGTTGTTGTTGAATACTGCAATTTGATATGAAATAAAATGTATGGATTAAGACAAGGGCAGTGGCCAGTGGTTCTACGTTCTAATGTTTGGTTCTAACGTATAGGTTATCCACATATAACAATTCGGATAAGCTTGCTTCTTGGCTTTGAGTGGCTTAGCAATGTAATCTGCAGTTACACAGTTAGACATGAGATATGATTAATGTACAATAAAAAATATCTATTAAGGCTGGCAGTTTTAGAGATTAGGTCTTAAGAGCGCTTATTCCAATTGTCGTTTTAATAATTTATGTCGTGTGTGTCTCTGCCTGTGTATGATACGCATTCACAGACAGAGACACACACGAAACTAAAACTGTGTGTGTAATTTAATCAATCATAGAAAAAAATCAATCGAATGGAAAACTTCCTTATATTGTAGTCGGTTAAAAGGTCCAAAATATTATATGAATCCTCAATTTCACTTATTACATTCTATCTTCATTCAATTGCTATCATGTGTACATACAGATCCTATAAAGTGTAAGAAGTGGTTACTGTTCTGGGAACAAAGCTCTTATGTGATTATAAATAAATTAAACAATCAATTAAAGCAGTCAAGTTCTATATTTATCGTTTACTTAATTTATTTTGTACAAACTTCAACAATATATATAATAAATATTCAATTAAATCTCTATCATTCAGCAAACTGAACTCACTTTTTGTCATAAGTTTAGTCAAAGAAATAATACAATGATATTGTAACTTATTGTCTAAACTTAATTAAACACAACTTTTTTGTGCCAATATGCCTAATAGTAGATAAAATATTTGGTTTTACCAAAACAATAACTTCATAATCAGAAATCAACATATAAATTTTTCGAGCGTCACGGAGCGGTTCAAACTGCGACTGAGATTTGAGCCATTCGCCAGATGAACTGTTCAGTCATTTATTTTCATCTAACAAATTATTTCTACTCTACAATAATGTTTTTGACAAAAGGTTAATTCGTAGGTATCTATCTCACGAAAGCGGATATTTATAATAAATAAACTACTTACAGATATCTAGCGATCATCGTTTTGATATACATATTGATATAATCTTCTTACGGATTACTATTGTGTTCAGCAACACGTGAAACTGGATAATATCACGTTAATATCACGTTCGAATGTAAACTTTGAAATGAAATTATTTTAAATGGATGAACCGTTCCTTGGCGCTATGCTACCGTCAGCTTGAACGAGTAAGGTCGGAACTCGAATGGCAATGTCAAGTGTCACGGGTAACTGAAATAACCAAGTCAAGGGTTTCGCTCGGGCGGCGTGGTGCGTGCGCTCGCGACGGGGAAGCTCGCTGGCCCATGCACCGCGCGCTGGTAACTCTTTATAAAAGTATCTACGTATTTATTATCTGTAATCGTAATTATTATTATTGCAAAATAGGTGCAAAACGTTAAGCGTCTCATCTTAGTTTACAAATACACCGACTCTTAAAACTTTGCAACGTTTAGATTGTCTTGCACTTCCAAAAATTTCACATTTTATAAAAACGAATTGAAAAACAACCGACACACAACTATTCAGTGACATGATCCATAATATAAAAGCGAATTCGACCACACTTTAACGTTATTGCTTCAAGCGTATTACGTATCGCTGCGCGAGTCGCTGATATCGAGAGTAACACGACAAAGTATGTGTTGCGACGTGCGTTTCGGGCTCCTCCCGGCTATAAGCTCTGAGTATGTACAGAGAAGTAGAAAATGGACCACTCCCAAAGGTAATATACAAAATTTAATGATTAATAAATTTTCTTGTGCTAGAATAGACAATACTGACGGAGCACAATTTCAACCAGTAGAGACGCGTCACTTGGAGCTATCGACGCTGCGGTCGGTTATAGCTCTGTCATCTTCACAATTGCGCTACTTCCATTATCTAGAGAGATGTCAATCGAAAAATAAAAATATTTTAATAATATCTACCTTACTCGGTAAGGGACGTTCGATCTCTTAGGTATTTAATAATATTTCTTATTGCTAATTTCATGCTTTTCGAATAGCCCATTCGGTTCGCTCAAGTGGGATTACATATACGGTAATGCACCTACCATGCGATAGATTGTTACAATATTGTAGTCGACATTGTTAAAAATGAGGTGCGAGATAGCTTTAAATATAATAGAAGCAGTGCCAGCCTGCTGGCAGCGACAGAGACGGGGGCGGGCGGCGGGGTCGCGCGCGGGGAAGACGCGCGACCGCCCGCCGCCGCAGCTAATGTAATTCAGGGGAAGGAAATTACATTAACTACGAGAAGGTGCGCATTACGTAAAATGGCTCGATTCCTATGATGCGTACTGAATTAGGACGGAAGTGAACTCTGGTACCAATTTCACGGTTGATTAGCTAAGCTTACACAGACATATTTGCAAAAACTGCCTTAACCCTTTTAACTTCGAGTCGACCGACCTCGATTAAAAGACGATCTTGTTTCAGTATAGTAAGAAGCATACAAATTGGAACTATTCAAATTTATTATGGACATAATTGATATGAATGGGCGAAGCCATTGCTTTCTTAAGCGTTTAGGTATTTAATACAATTACGCTAGCGTTCAAACGCAGTAGACGAATTTGTAATAAAATAACAGTGTCATACATGTGTCGATGTTGTAACATTAAATTATATGTAATTGAATTGAGTAGTTGAGTGCGCCGTCTGTCCGCCGTCAGCAGCGCGCAGCGCGACTCACCGGCGGAGACGACCGAGTGAAGCATTACTACGCAAACGTCACTCCGCGTCGCTCTCCGGCACTAACACATTGTGGCTGTTGGACACCATTTTGGGGAAGAAAAATGATATCCCACAGCCGTTTACATTTAGACAATCTTATCTTCGTAGCGTTCTGCTTTATGAACATTTACACAGAAAAAGTGTCAATCGTCAAATACAAAAATAAGCATTTAATGTTTTCTCAACTTTATCCGATATCTTATAATACTAGTGACAAATAAACGGCGTGCTCGCTAAAAAGACTTCCTCCAAATGATACACGGTTCCTCTTCGAGAACGGGATTAACGCGTCAAAGTAAATCACTAAAAGATATACTCGGTAAATGCGAACATCGGTCGCAAAACAAATCGTCTCGCAAGCTTCGGCCACACGAATATAAAACACTCCGATGAACGCTCACGTCTCCACACGCGCAAGGCTATCGTCCGCGAGAGGGCGCGGGCGCACCAACTCGCGTCGCTTCGCTCGCCCGCCGACACTACATATTCGAAACATCTAGCGTAAAAAAGAATTAAGTGCGCTTGGGTGGGCTCAAGAGCTCGGGCAGCGGTGCGGGCAGCGGCAGCGGCGCCTCGTCGACGAGCGCGGGCAGCAGCGCGAGCGCCAGCGCGGGTCAGACGGGCGCGGGCGGCGGCGCGGGTTCCGGCGGGCGCGGCGCCGCCCCCGCTGCCTGCAGCACCACGCGGTGCGCGCCGCCCGCGCCCGCGTCCAGCAGCACGGCCGTGGGGGCGCCTTCCGCCTCCGTACCGCTCGCGCCGCCACCTTCCGCGCCCGACGCGGAGCCGCCACCTGGCGACTGCGCTCTTCGATGCCGCCGCCACGCGTGCTGAATCAACCGCGCGCAGTACTCTTCACGCTGTCTCCATAGAGTTGACGACACAGGCTCGTAGCCCACTTCGTCGGGCCGTCCCACATCGACCGGTTCCTCGATGGGGTTGCCCTTTCTCGCAAAGAAGTCCTTCGTGAGCGCATCTAAGATGTCGACGCAGAACATCATGTCACCGCGACATATAGGTATGTCCATGGATATAATTTTGTATTTGTTAGGTTTGTGGATTTGTAAAGGCGGCTCGAGAACGTCCAAGAAATCAGATAGTTGATCGTATCTGATGTACTGTGTTCCTTCGGGATCAAATCGCTGCCATATCTCGTAGTACATGTCATAGTCATCGTCAGTTAGGCCTTCCTGTACGTCTTCGGTTGCCTGAAAATTTATAACACATTACGTTTTATCAGAATACATTAATCTTGTTTGCAAGTTTCCACAACATTATATCGTAAATTTACCTGAGAATAGTTTTCGAGAATAACGGCAATGTACATGTTAATGACGATGAGGAAAGAGATCACTAGATATGAGAGTAAGTAGGTAATGCCTATCGTCGCAGAGCCACAGTTGCCAGGCGATCCGCGTTCGTTGTCCGGCAAATCACACTCTTCCTCATTTATGATTCCGTCTAATACACCATCCCAACCCGCCGATGTAGACATCTATAAAAATCGTGTTGTACTCGCTGTGTTACATATTTAAAAAAATAGGTACAATAAAAATGTAACCATAGTAAATAATACCTGAAATAGTAGAATCATACTTTGCACGAAAGTTTTGAAGTTGTACACATCATCTAGGCCTCCTTTGTCTTTAACGTGCATGAAAAATGACATTCCGAATATAGCGAAGATAAACATTACAAGGAACAGCAGCAGACAAATGTTAAAGAGAGCTGGCAGTGACATGGCCAGAGCGAACAGTAATGTTCGAATGCCCTTTGCACCTTTAACGAGTCGAAGTACTCTACCAACTTTTGCCACTCTTACGACTCTGAGTAAAGTCGGTGAAACAAAGTACTTCTCTATGATATCGCTCAACACCAAGCCTGAAGATAAAAAGTTTTTAGTGGTTGCATTATTCGATTATGATGTAATAAAAACTGATCAAAGTAATACTTACTAAGAATAGAAAACATTACAACGACAAAATCAAATAGATTCCATGGTTCTACAAAGTAATGGTATCGCAGGGCGAAGATTTTGAGTAAGCACTCTGAACTAAATATTACGATGAATATCATATTAAGGTAGTCCAATACAGCACTAAATGTTTCTGATTGTTGATAATGATCGAGGGTCATAGTTAACATATTAAGGCCAATAAACAACATAATGATCATGTCAAATTTCTTATCTGTTACTATCTCAAATACAATTGCTTGCGGCCGCCACTGAAACAAATAAATACAGGTATAGTATATGGTACGTTTATTATAATAGTAAAAATTAAAGATAAAAGATAAATATAAATACTCACCCTTGGTCTGGGAATTGCTTTAAGGGGCTTTTTCGATCCCATTTTCTTCATGGCGTTATAATACTTTTTCTGATCTTCTGTCATAAACATTTCAAGACTGCCTCCTGCTTTCTTCTTTTGTTCATTGAAATTATCAATGATCACACCAATGAATAGGTTAAGAGTGAAGAAAGAGCCGAAAATAATGAAGAATACAAAATACAAATACATGTATATGTTGGTTTCTCGAATCGGCTGACGACCAACCTGAAATAATTTATTTAAAATAAGTATTAATATTCAAAACATGCAATGTTTACAGGATCGTCGACTGAATTTATAACTAGTAATACCTCTCGTGAATCGATAGCGTCATTCATGATTTGTATCCAACCTTTGAAAGTAGCAACTTGAAACAGGCATAAATAAGCCTTGCCAACATGGTCAAAATTCATTGGAGAGTTTTCCCAGGTGTAGTTTTCTAAGATGCAGGCATTTCTGTCAGGGATGATTTCATGGCTTAGGGTTGTGTGGTTCATGTCGACGCACTGTAATGAAATAAAATTTGAATTGAAGAACGGCAACATTGTTTTTCGATTTTATATATATGGTATTTGTAAAACACGACTCAAAAACTACATCATTTACGAAATTCTTTGTATATGTAGCAGTATGAAATTACGTCGTTAGCAACTACGATTAATTATATGCTATAAATATGTTTTAAACTGGCCTTAAAATATTTTCCAGCGAAGAGTTGTACACCCATAATAGCAAAGATAAGCCAGAATATCAGACACACGAGTAGCACGTTGAAGATGGATGGGATCGCTTGCACCAGAGCATTCACTACCACCTAGAATTAAACAGTAGTCATAATTTTCGTAACGTTCTTTAACAATCATATTCAGTATTAAATAAAGAAAAAAACGCTTTTAAAGGGATTAATGGATAAATAGTTGCAATTAGTACAATATTTTTCGAGTATTATCTGGCCGTGTAGCATTTTGCCAGTTAACGTATATACGTTATTTAATTATTGAATACAACGTTGCATCTTATACAACTATTCATTACATACCACTCTTCACACCGTTACAAGAAACTCGCTATTAGTCTTTGAAACGAAACGTAGAGAAACAAACCAATAAATCTCATGAAAAATTTAAGTTTTTACAAAAAGTGGTTTCTAAATTTGTTTTTATATGTATATCTGAACAATGAAATCAAAATCAAATTATTTATAATTACAACAAAACATGCAGAACAAGCATTTATGTGTAACAACAACAAACTACATGCAGCTATTAAACAAGAAGCTCTCTTACCAATTGAAATGAAAATAAATCCAATAAATACGGGAATGGAACTAAGATCTATCGCATGCGCGCTGGATATTCTTCAATAATTCTTGCCATTGATGAAAGAAGTTAATCTAAGGTGCATAATCTAAAATACATTCCAAATATCTAAGGACAAATCTCTAAGCTAAAAATACAAAAGTAATCGAAGAGAAAAAATAGACCAAAACATGATAGTGATATACTTTGACGACTTAAAACCGACAGCATTTAAAGAGGATGTGACGAGTCATGATGATACTAAGCCATTCAAGGGTGCCATCGAAGACTTCAAAAATGATTTAATAATAATCAATATTCGACAAATGCCAATGAGTTGGTTGCGTTTGAAGTTTCAAAATGATGTTGATTGAGTGGATGTACTACGTTTATATATTTTTGTGATTATGGTTCTGTATTGATGTGTTGGTGTCGAACGAATTGTGTAGTGATAGATGGTTAGTTAATAAAGAAAAGAGGTAGAGCTCGCGAGGCAGAGGTACGTACCCTCATGCCCTGCATGCGGCTCATAGCCCTGAGCGGTCGAAGGGCTCGAAGCGTTCTCATCGTTTTGAACGCCTGAATGCCACCGGCGCCACAAAGCGCCGCTACGAAGTTTATAAGCGAGACCTGATAAAATCAATAGTAGCACTTTGAGAACACACAATATCAACACGTAAAGTTTACATACTCCAAGGTACCTAGGGTAAAATATGGGAATGACTAAGTAGTGAAGTTTGATATATCTATGATTCAGATATGAAGACTTACAACCCCAACGTCAAATTGATAGGACACTATAATGTCGTGAAGATAATATGTCTATCACATTCGAACCTGCTGAGAACAAAGGGTAGCAATAAAAATAAATTAATAAGGTCGGATACGTAGGTAAAGGTTTTATTAACATTCAAGAAATATACAAAGCTTGAGAAACCAAAGAAATAAATTAACATTTCCTGGATCTCTCATAATTTTTGCATCGACAATTAAGGCACATGTTTATTTTTTCAAAGAAGTGGATCAAAATATTCAAGACACAGACAGCACACAACAAAGGAGATGTACCATTTTTATGTATAACATTAATTAAATGATATATTCAATTAAATGATTATTTAACATTCTCAAAAACGGCACAGTTGAGGCTTAAGGAAAAATTAAATAACCGTGATCATGCATATTAAGAGATCTTTGTATTTAACATAAGGTTGTAATAGGTATTTAGTACTTATTTCGAGGGTAAGACATGAAAGCAAATCCACAAACACAACAAGACGACATCGAGAGCTGGTAACAGCGGGACCGGTCTTGGCCTTCACTGTGTTAGACATCGAACAGTCAAAGCTCACGCTTTTATGTCGCGCTGCCTGCATCATGTAAGGCTATCACTTTTCTAACAAATGTACTAAATTGCCAGCTTGGCAGGCAACACGACGTAACCATCTGCTGAGCGATCAACCAGCCAGTGTTGACTGCGCGCTCTACTCACGCGCATGCCCTCCCATCTGGAAACTGCGCGGAGGGGCCGCAGAGCACGCAAAGTGCGCATCGAACGGAATGCTGGGATGTCATCCGCACCCGCCATCACGGCTCCGTGGTTTACGAGTGACAACTAACGATACCACTTGTCATTCATATAATATTAATTATTATAAAACAATTGGAACATTTAAATATAACTTTACTTATATTTTATACATTTTTTTACTTAATAGCAAAAAATATTTAGATTTAATTCTTATGTATTTGTTATACGAGTATTCTTGATTTGTAACCTAGCCTTAATAACTGCCAATACCTATCGTATAAACATATATCCATATTTTAAAAACATGTAGCTATACCAAAATAACCCCTAAAAAATTAAGTTAAATAAATGAACAATTGTCGTTTACCATAACAATGATGAAATCGAGCCAACACCAGGCGTTCGTGAAATATTTCTGGAATCCAAGGGCGAGCCACTTAATCAACATCTCGATGAAAAATATAACGGTAAAGATTCGGTCCATATAATAGAGGATATCTTGAAGTATCGGTCGATGCGGTAAATGGACATCTTCTAGAGCCTGTAAAGTATTAAAATTTCTCATTAAATATGACAACTGTAATGTAATATTATGTAAACATATTATTTGAGAAAATTAACTAACCAAAGCCAAACTACTGAGTAAAATCATAGTTATCACAGCCGTTTCGAAGTATGTATTTTCAATAAGTCGGAAGGTTTTCAGTCTCAGCATGGCCCATCCTTGCCAAAATGGTGACTCATCATCTCCAGCCAAAAACGGGAAGCGTTGATAACAAGGTTCTGGACAGCAGTCTGCTGGAGAGTCTTCAAGTATTCCATCACCTTCTACGGCTTTTATGTCCAATTTAGCCAGATCTATTTGTCCAGCCTCTTCTTCCGGTATCATTTCTGTAACGCAAATAAGATAGATATTTGTAATACATTTACGTACATAATTATCCGAGCTCTAAAGGTAGAGGTCATATTTATATTCATATATATTACCTTCCTCCAGCCCCAATTCTTCTTTACTGGCGTCTTTTTTCTCTTCGCCATCGATCGTATCTGCTGAACCTTTGTGACTTTCATCTTTAAAGGATCTTATTTTGTGGCTTCCATATGATTTCTGACTTATAGTATCATCGTCCTGAAAATATAACCCAAATTATATATATACCACGTATAGTATGTACTTATATGTATAGTTAAATATAACATTAATCAGTTTTCCAGTAAACATTTCTCACCTGAATGGGGTATCCGTGATGGTTAAGATCACAATTAATTCTATTGTCCGTATGGTTATCCGTTATTGCGTTGATATTATTCATTAGTATTTTACCTTTCTTGTACTTATTGTCACCTAGAAAAAAAATGTATCATTAGCATTCTATATAAATTATAGGTTTTCACATTTCTTAATTATTATTTACCTGGTATTGTAAATTCCATTCCGTCACCGATTGCTACTTCTACTTGGTCTTTTAGTTTCTTATCTTTATACAGTACTCCGTCATCGAGGTCGGCACCTAATTCGAGCTCGTTGTCCACGCGTTCTGAGGAGACACAGCGGCCGCATAAAGCCGCCTTTAAGCCTACATGTCGCGCGTCATTTGTCCACCGTGCGCAGGCGCAGCACCCAAGCATAGAAATCAGACCAGGCGAGTAACTTAGTAATATTTTTCGAAAAATATAAGTTAATGAAACTTTCATTAAAAAAAATATCTTGAAACGATTTATGGTGATGGTTCAAATCATATTATATCAAAGCATATTAAATTATTGAACTCACAAAAATAAAATCAATAAAATGTTTAGTGAATTATTTAGTATTTGGGAGTGATTTCCACACATATGACGATATAGCTGTAATCAACTCAATACTTATAATATCAACACATGACTTCCATCTACATGCAAAACACAGAAAAGCGTATGAAATGTTATAGGGTACGACAATTAAAGCCAAAAATGTACTTACGATAAACTTAGACCACAACACTCAGAAACTTGATCGAATAAAAATGAAAAACACAATGAGAACAAGATCGTATACAATCAAACTAATTCACGAAGGTCTGGAGCTCTACACTTGAATGCTATAGGGGACAAGCAACGCACAGTGTACAAAAAGTATACAATAGAGGATACACACATGTCATGCTCTATACACGATCGATTGTTTTATTCACTTTTTTTTATTGTCAAATCATGCTACTTATGAGTACGAAAAATGAAACCTTATCGACTTTTTTATTATTCTATAAGGCATATTAGTTTAGCTATTTACATGTTCTTGAAAATGAGCATCAGTTATAAAATATTTAAATAGAGATTTTATTTCAACAACAACGTTAGCGAAGCTGTTTAAGGGTGTAAAATCTTATCGCAATTATATTTACTTATTATATTTCAAAATCGTATTTCGAATTGTTACATTGACAAACAACAACATGCCACAACATAATTTTAGAATGTAACACATCTTACCGGGAGCGTGTATGGCTATTTGGTTTGTGAGTTTATTTTTCACCAACTTCAAGAAGTCCGCTGCGTTCTTTTTAACCCAATCTATGAACCTCGATATTCTGTTGAATGCTTCGGCTATTTTGTTGGTGTCTTGATCGGCCGTTGGTGACGATAAGTTCGATGATCCAAAATTTGACAGTAACAAGGCCAAGAAGAGGTTGAGAACCTAGTAGATTATATATTTAGAATATGTATTGTCAATTTTCATAAATGAATGATCTTGCAAAGACAAGTATATAAATTTTTTGGCAATAAATAATAGTATCAAAATACTGACCACAAGATTGCCAATGACAACAGTAGCCAAGAAAAATGGTATGCAGGACACGTCTCCGACGAGCATACAATCCCACATGCTTTCTATCCATTCTCCACATAGTACTCGAAAGACTATCATGAAACTGTGCATGAAGTCGGTGAAGTTCCAACGTGGAAGATCTCCGTCCGGAAAACGGTCTACATAGTCTGTGCACATACAGTGAAAATAATGATTTAGTAACTAGCTGTGGTATCGGATAAGCTTGGAACATTATAAAGTTATTTCGTAAAGGATGGTCCTTTATTAATTACTAAAATAAATAAAATCTGTTATGTTTATATTCATATGCTTCTGGCGTAAAGTTAAATCAGTTTATACTTCATTTAATTTTTTTTAGATTAAGATTTCATGAAATATTTGTAAAGGCATAAAAAAAGAATATAAGTTATAATATATATTGGCTTGTTAGCAGAGATTTCGTGTTTTGACATTTATATTATATTAATTAATTAAAAAAATTAAAAAGATTAACTTTTTGCCGAGACAAAATGTCTTGACTTACTTCATTTAAATATGAATAAATTTTAATATTAGTTTTTAATTTAAGATATTCGCAAAAATAAAGTTAATAAAATATCCAGTGATAAATACTTAATGTAGATAGTTTAATTAATTTAAATGTCATGATTTGCACACCATTGTTACAATGAAATTGTACCACAACTCGAAATCTCTGTTTATGCAGTGATTATAGTGTAAGGAGTAATAGAAGTAAAGAACAACCATGCATTAACAATTTGCAAGGTTTTTTACTAAACCCATAATATGTTTGCTGAAGATAATTAACTTCTAGCAAATACATGCAAATAGACAAATTCTACTCAGCTGTTTGTTATTTTATAGATTGAGGTGTAATTAGGATACTATAATATATTGCTTGATGGCTTTGATTGAAATTGAAGAAATTAGATGCAGATAATAGATATAACTGGCTAAAGTTGAGAATATCAGAAAAGCTGGCAATGAATGTCTCACAAGTGAGGCGCCTTTGTTGGGGGCTTTCAGACTTAATACAATATACTTGAAAGTAAATAAAAGCTCACTTGGAAAGATAACACCGATTCTTGCCAATCACCTAACAAGATGAGCACAAGAGTGTGACGCACATCAACACAATAGTTACAATTAACTGTGACCGGAGCCCGAATTAAAGTGTGGAGTCGAACATGTCACCAGAGACATACGTACCAAATTCTATGACGCAATCCACACTTTAACAAATAACTTGATTCTCAATGAATCTACTTCAACATAGATAGCAACTATTATGTCCACAATATCTAGTCTTGCAAATACACAAATGGAACACTTCTAACTCTAAATGATAATATAATTGTCACTCATGTATTCTACAGTATTGAAGTAGATTCATTGGCAAGTCCAGCGGGCATTCACGTCACTAACGTTTAACATACACCAACGAACATGCAAGACTCCCACCAATTCGACTTACCAACATAATTTTTCCCGAATAGTTGCATACCCATCACGGCAAATATGAAAATAATGATGCACAATACGAAGGTCAGGTTGCCCAAGGCACCCATCGTCCTACCCATTATAGAGATGAGTAAATTAAGTGTCGGCCATGACTTTGCCAATTTGAATACTCGAAGCTGCAAGTACAAATTGTGAAACAAGGCGTCACACAAGCTCGCTTACCGGCGCTTCACCTATGCTACTGCGGCACCTTTCTGAAGACCGACAATCGTTCAAATAGTTCCGAAATCTAACTACCTCGTGGTTTTCGTTTCCGAAATTATTTGAGCAATTCTAGGTCAATTAAACTAGGGTTAGCAAATGTGTGCTTGAGTAACCTATCAAAAATGTGCGTTGAATTATTTCTGTATGAGTGGGATATATGTTATTCTATATTCTATTATTTCTATGACTTTGTTATGTGAGAGCTTTTCGATTTATAAGTTATTGCATATCATTGCGTGACTCGATATTTTCTTCAGAGTCACATAAATGTTCTCTTAAGCCTAATGTTACTGACATAGATCCCATCAGTTGTCGACCTGATGTATCGAAATACCCTCGGGAAGCGAAGCTGCATGTTACTTCTATATTACTTGATGCAAAGCTTAACTTATAATCACAAGCTGCGTGGAATAGCTTTATAACGTGTCTCATCTCAGGCCCATTCGTGTGATGGAGCCACATTCCGTGTTATAAAGCCACTGCGGGGACCGAATGGTCCCGTATGATATTAATGGTTAATCAAGCCCTGTGTGAAAATACTGGGGAGTGTGAAGCTGAATAATCAATAATCAAGCCTAAATTCTTTAGAGATGCTAAATTGTTTTTTAAGAGAACCTGTATAGTTTTTCCCAAATAACTGCATTCCCATCACCGCAAATATGAATATAATGATGCAAAGTACAAAGGTCAAGTTCCCTAAAGCTCCCACTGTCCTACCCATTATGGATATAATAAGGTTTAGCGCCGGCCAAGACTTAGCCAGTTTAAATACACGCAGCTGAAAATATTTCATTACACATAAATACATATATGTTATCATACTGGTGTGTGATGCATGTGGATACTGTGACTATAAAAAGTAACGTACTTACATATATTTCTTTAAAATAAGTTTAGAGTACTTGGTATCGCTGTAATTTTAATACTTTTTGTTTTTGGTTTAATACTATTGTGTTGTAGTATTATTTGTATGATTATATTTACCGTTTAAAATTTAATAGTAATTAAATATCACTAGGTCAGTTAAAATAGAACTTACCAAACGAAATGAACGTAACACAGACAAACCCTGTACACCTTCCAGACCCAATTCTAATAATGATAAGGCCACGATGATGAAATCAAAAACGTTCCAACCTTCTTGAAAATAAAATTTCGGGCTCATAGCTATTAACTTTAACATGGCTTCTATACCAAAGGTAGCGGTGAAAAACTGAAAGAAATATTATCTTGTAATAATTTCATTTGAATGTTATACATTTGACGTTGCTTAGAAAACTTACATAGTTGCCACTTTTCAGCGCTTTTTCCATATCTCTGTCCATATCATGATGGTCCAAGGCCATGAACAAAGTGTTGACCACAATACATAGCGTGATGAACAGTTCTACGAATGGGTCGAATACAAGAAGAGCCACGTATTTTTGGAACTCCAACCATAACCAACAGCAGTCCCATACACAAAAGAAGTCTATTCCTTTCATTAAGCACCCAAGGAGTCTTTGTTTTAAGGTGGGTCCATCCTCATCGTCTTCAGCTGTTGGGAAGTAGTACACTGACACTGTTGTGTCGCGTTACCGTAGAGCGTGTGTTTTGTGTATTGAAGAGAGAGAGAGAGAGAAATATATTGTTAGTATTCGCTCATTATTTTTATACTTTAACCAATAACAGCCCATTCATTTACAGGACTTGACATGTCGCAGATAAAATGGATGTTGAAGGGCCAATATCTTAAAATTTTTTAGACATCAATATTCATATTTTTTGAATTTTGTTGGCTGTCATTTATCGGACGACATATTGTTTTGACATTTTTAGATTTCCATATCTCAATAATAATGTCATATAAGGATACTCAACGAATACTGGTGCTCGGTACTGTGCTCACACCATAAACCACGTCGAAAGCGGTCCGCACGATTCAACTAGAGGCTTGTCACAAACTTGCATCAAAGCTTACTTTAGCTTATCTACATGAGGGCGATGTTGCGTCATTATTGCATTTCTAGTCTAATTTAAATTTTAAGGGTCAAAAAATATGAATATCGTGATTTTTTAATACAATCTAAGTGATATAAAGTACCTATACTTATACTACGAAGATTTGCTGGAAATTAGATTAATTTATGACTAAAAGTAAATTTGAAGCATTAATAATAATAATTGCAACAAAAGCAACATGCATATTGTAGTTTTTGATATAAAGTTCTATATTAGTAGTAAAAAAAAGTAAAAATAATTGTGCAACTGATTTATAGATTATGAAAATATCTAATTGGTTTTTTAAATCAATAACAACTACTTTTTTATTAACTTAGGTTTTAACTGCAGAATGTGTTTCTAAATCTTTATACTTTTATTTAACACAAAAGTATTACATTGTAATAGTAGTATTTTCTAAATTAATCTTGATATTGTTATTTTATGCACATTAATATGTTTAATATAGTACATGGCTTCTAATATTTATAGAAATAATATTGTGTAAAGCTCAAAGCGGTGCTTGCATGTTTTATGGCAAAATGTCTATTTTCCTAGAATTTCTAATTTTCCTACTGTTTCTTTATTTTACGTTACTATTAGGAACATGGACATTAGAAGCTGAATTTTCCAAGAAATAAAATCTGTGACTTTAAGCCTTGGAGCCATTCAGGTTAATGTTTCATTAATAATTTGTTTCTGTTTTTTTAATGCCTATTTAATTTAACAGTTTTTTGGCTCGGAATGCTTCGAGTGAACTAGTCCTGTCGGATGTGAATGTAAGGAAATAAAAAGTAAATCTGAGTTTGCATATTCTCGTGCCTATTTGGTCAGTGTCCCTTGAAAACTCTCGTAATTAAAATCAGTTAGTACCATACCTATGGTGAGGGAACTGACAAGCACTTCGATATAAGATTATGAATCGTAATTATAATTCTTAAATTCAGTCTCTAGTAAATTAAGTTCAGATGTGAAATAACTGATACCATTTAAAAGAAGATTGAATGTCATTGTCTACATTTGTAGTAATCAATTTTAACTATTTATAAAATAAAACGAAAGCGTAGCAAAGCTTTGTGTAGAATTAAAAAAAAAAGTAATTTAGTTTTTATTATATATCTGATTTTGTGTAAGGGTTGGTTATAAAAATGTGAAACGTTTTTTAGTTTTTGGTGCGTGCTTTTCATAAATTTGAAAACTGTGCTTCCAGTGGCTTTACATGTTTTTGAAGGTTAATAAATGACACCCACAAATGGTTCATTTTGCCAATTATGCTTTTTGCTGCATAATGAGCAAATACCTTTGTGTTTTGTTCTGTTGTGTGGTGTATATGCGGATATTCATGTATAAAATATAACATATAACGTAAACGGTGTAAACGTGATTATGAATATATATTTAGTTATTGACACATTTTATTGTATTAAATTTAAACTATTTTAAACTCAAGCGTAATTTTTAAGGAAAAATAAAACACATTTAAGGTAATATCTACATAAATATGAAACTATATGCGACGGTTTGAAGTAGTTTCACGTAACACTAGAACATTTACGAATTTAATTTTGTTTTTATAAATCTTACCGTTTTGTTCACTAGCTCTACTTTGTCTGCCAGCTTGTTCAATAATTTCATTTAGTACCATTACATCTGAAATTATATAAGATATCATAAATACATTTTATTAGAGTTTAGTACAATATTTTTTTATATAATTTTGTCTGTGACTTTGGTATATCTTTCTTTTATTTAGATTGAGTTTAACCTTCTTGCACTTATACCTTTTACGGTTTATTAACACTATAATATCCATTGCTTTAATAGAAATGCGTGTGTATTTTGAATTGAAATTTCTTACCTCTCATATCTACAACGTTGGGCTGCTGAGATGACTCTATAAAAGGGTTGTCGTTAGACTGTTTTAACACTTTGCCAGCCTCGTCTGTACATTCCGTTGTGCTTATTTCCTGAAAAATACCATTGACCATTTTTCAATTCATATGACTTTTTTACATTGATTAATATGGGTCTTTATCAATATTTTAATTTGTAATAAAGTTACTTACATATTCTCTAAGCGGTCTAGATGCGAGCGACGAATCTTGTCTTGGCAGTGGGTAGGCATGCGGTTGTGATGTTACGCTATGGTTTCTGGACGCCGATCGGCCTCTTAGCCTTGCTTCTTTCGTTTGCGCTTTTCCACCTAGTAGGTCACCATGTGAAGTGTACGATAATCGAGATTGATGCGACGTGTAAGAAGAATGCCTCGAACCTATAATAATGATAAAGAAATTATAGAAATTTTATGGTGTCGAGAATTGTTTAAGTTTTGCCAATTTTTGGAAAAATTTGCTTAATATTTTGAATCGAATTAAGTATCTCCTTATTTCGCTTAAAATTAATTATGTTCGACAGACTGTTAAAAATGTATGTCGCGTGCTTTTTGGAATTTGCTCGTGGATTATCTCCTATTACATGTGAGTTAAGTAATTACGAACTTGATTTGTGATTGACGAGTGGTACCCTCACATAGTACCTTCAGATTATGACGAAATCCCTCTATTGTATTCTGTCTAAACCATAAAAACAAATTAGACAAAAAAATAAATCTAGTAATAAAATTACCTAAATTGGCGTAGTAGACAGGTATAATTATAGCACCATTTTCTTCAGACATTGGCGTGACAGCGTTTGAATCGTCAGCGTACGGCAGATGTTCCTGTGCGTCCAAGTATGTTGAAAGAACCAGTGGTTTTCGATCAGCTCCGGGTGGATAGCGATTTCTTCCGTTCGGTCTAAGAGCCATTTGATGCGACCCACGAGATCCTCGGCGTAAATTGAACGGTGATCCAGGGAGCGACAATGAAGCCTAAAGTCATATTAAATTTTAAAAAAGTTCTTAGAACTCAACACAAGTCAATCATATTTATTACGTCACTGTTTCATTTACTTTTATTATTGTTTTATTTGGATTCGAGAAATACTAAAGTTTTTTTTTAATAATGTTTCAAATACAACGTTCCTCAATTCGGATCGAGTATGGAAAATGCAGATGAACTAGTACTGATTGGGAGTCGTTCGCAGAGGCTTCATTGGTTAAGGCTTTTCTGAAGTACTTGTGTACGTACGATTATGAGTCATTCTTTTTCTTTTACATTACTATGACTTAATATTTACTTTCATGTGCCGATAAACAAATTTTAAACAAAACGCACTGTCAAGAAAATGACTAATAAGGAAGAAATATAATGAAGATCAGAGAAATAATAGTGCTTCCGAATCAATTGCAGCAATGCATGACGTTGAAAGTAATTTTATTCTGATTCGAAATGTGAAACTAATAAAGAATACTTTTAAATGATCTCATGAATTGTTGCAATGTGAAATGTAAATAGTTATTACAGGAAACGTAATAATTTGTTTTATATAAGAGGAAGAGAAAGAAAATAAAATTAGCTAAAGTAAAGGAAAAGGAAGGGGAACACAAACACCAATGTGGCTACAAGGACAAACCTGCGAGCCTTCGCGCAGTGGCCCATATGACAACTGTCCGTATTTATTTATGCGTTCGGGGTGGGGAACCTTTAATACACAGAAAAAGTGAATTTGTAATTATCGAGATAGCAACAATACGATTATAATTAGACATTTAATCAAGAGGATAAAGGATTTTATCAAGAATAATTTGGAATAAGGAAGTTGCAAGAAAGTGATACGAGACGTGAAACCAATGTGTGACTAAAATGAATCAAAACAGGACTAGCCAAAATTCTAACTAAATAAAAGTAGAAAGAAACAAATTTAAAATGAAGTTAATTTACAATAAGGTTTTGTAGCTTGAAGGTTATCAATTAGTTTTATTGTTGTGATAGCTGATATAAACTACAATACACTTATTGTAAAGACACATAAACAAAGAACCAAAGACAAGCATTGGCAATGATAAAAGCAACGGTTAGTCAAGTAACTTTGTTTATAAACACATGAAGTAATGTGGGGTTAAATTTCATGCATCTTTGCATATGACTAAATCCTACCATAGCTATATTTTAACTTCTACATCTATAGTCATGAGGACTGTTCTTTTATGACCAAATTGCATAGCCTCCGCATATCACTCATCGAAATTGAGGAATACTAAACTGTCTTAATGTTCTTACAAGTTACTAGTAATGTTAAGTTAGTTATGTTGACCGAACCTACCTCTCCACCGGTGACATGTTCAGTCTCAGCTCGGCCCGTTCGTACATTCACATTACGAAAGAAACAATCTAACATGACAATAGACTCCTTCTCTCCAATAGTATTTATTCCGATAACCTTATTTACTGATTGACTGACTCACACAGTCCTTTAATCTCTGAGCCCTAATTTAATTGGTCATTGATTCGCTTTATATTATCTACTTGAAAAAATAATATTGGAGATTGAGATACTCGAAAACAAAACTTTAACTAAAGTGCACTAAATTCAATCTATAAGCTAAATTGTCAATTTTCGTTCTAAATCATGCTCACATAATGAATACCCCATAGTGAATTGGCTGTATTTTCCATTACTTTACCGTAAATAAACATAAATTAGTAGACACTAAATGATTCTAATCAAATAAATCATTAAAATAACCGTTATTTGCAAATACAGTTGTTTTAGTAATGCGATTTGAAATAAAGATAAGTTCAGCTGCAGGCAATAGTATGAGAATAATAACGGATGAAAGTGATTGAAGAGATGGTAGGTTCAACTAATAGCATGCCTCGAAACCAATATCCAAATAAATCCACAGAATTGATGTTTGAAAATAATAAAACAAAGTTAAATAAAATTCAGTCCGACTCAAATATTCAGATTTACACACCTCTCATTATAAAGAGAATTTATGCCATTAGAATATGTATTTTTATTTATTTACATGGTTTTATTTTCTATAGTGAAGGAAAATCTGAATTTTGACGTCAGCAGCAAATTTGAAGGGAGAATAAATAATTAGATCAAAGCTTACATCAATAAATAATTTTGATTGTTCTTTTCAACTTGAAATTTTTATCGTGTGACGTCGAGTGTTTTAAAAGTGAGGATGAGAGATGAATGCTTAAATCGTGTATTAATATTTATTTAAAATCGAAGTTAACTTTGCTTTTGCGTAGAAGCAGCGTGAACGCAGAATAAAATCAAGTTGAAAAGAATGTGTTCCGCTGCCAACAGTTCTATTAAATGAATATTACAATCTTTGCAACCAATTTAAATAAATTGTAACGAGATGATTAATTTCTTCACTCTTACTTTAGATAATTCACTTATTTTTCGTGCTTACTCTTTTTTTTAATATTACATTTTTGGTAAGAAATAATATGGTATGTTAATTATTCAAGATCAATGTTGAAGAAATGAGATAATTTATTTGATTTTTTAAACGCATTATCAATTATGAAATACTCATAATAATTTTAAATATCGATAAACCATTGGCAGCGTGATGGAGGCGTGAAAGGCGCGCATACTCACCATGCTGACCTTCCTCTGTCGGCGTGCCGGTTCGTGGTGCGATTCGTTGGCGGTGGGCTTGTGCGTGGGCTGAGTGCTCACCGAGTCCTGGAAGGGGTCGCTACGGAGGGACATGCGCTCGCGCGTATTGTCGTCCTGGTTGCCGCGCTCCTGGTTCACGAACAGCTCGTAGCTCTGACAGGAGGAGTCGCTGGGAGATTTAGCGGGATGTGCCTCGGCGTAAGCGGCCGCCTCTGCCGCAGCAGCCTGCTCGCGGGCGTGGGCTTCCCTGGCTTCCTGCTTATCCGCTCTGGCTGCCGCTTTTTGCTTCGCTTCCTTTAATTGTAATATGGAAAATATTTTTAATAAATATTTACCAAAAAAGCATTGTATATAATTTTGAGTTAATTATAACTACAAGAACATACCCTAAGGGCTTCTTCTTCGGCTTGTTCCTCTTCTTCAGCTTTCTTTTGTAACTCGTCATATGACATGGCGACGATGGCCAAAATCAAGTTGACGAGATAGAATGAGCCCAAGAAAATGATCACAACGAAGAACAAGACGTGCCATGAACCAGCAGACCTTAGCACCTGTAACACAATTAAAAAAAAAACAATAAATCTATATTTGAAAAAGGAACTACTTTAATATTATACGTTTTAATAAATTATGTTAGGCCATTACCAGTTGATATAGATTTTCCCAATAGTCCTGTGTCATGAGTCGAAATGCTGATAGGAAAGCCCAACCAAAAGTATCGAAACTCGTGTATCCGTAGTTAGGGTTTGGTCCATAGCCTTGTAAACATATGTAGCCTGGTTCACACTGTCTATAAAGTGAAAAATTCGCCTTAATAACAGAACTTTATAACTATATCTCAAAATTAAACAAACGTATGTAAGTTATACGTAAGTAAATTACTTACCCTGCTCCTGATGAATTTCCACAAAGGGGATAATCTCCGTCTTCACCGTACCAGTTTGCTAAAAACAAAATTTATAGTTACATATTCTCCTTATTTCAATGAAAACCATTTTGATACTAGACCAGACTTACTTTCATTTTGACAAAATCTTTCCCAGTTCTCGTCAGTGAGGTTACCCCAACTACCGTCTTCCGGAAAGACTTTAATACATTTCTGTGTCAAAACCCCCATATAGATTTGCAGACCCATAAGTGCGAACACAGATAGTGAAAACATCGTCAATATAATCACATCTCGAAGATTTTTCACCGACTCTATCACCGCACCGACAATAGTCTTCAAGCCTGTGGATCGTATTTGTTTTATCATTGCTCAAACACAGTCTAACTTGGAACGTCTACTTATATGGTATCACTCGGTGCTGCATTTCATCTTTAATTTGCTAATAAAACAAACCGTTGTACTTACTCACATTTGTCTTTTCATTTCATTTTAAACCATTCTTATTTTTTACTATTTATGATTCATTACTCATACATCTACTGTTAAAAGCTTTTCGTTACTGCCTACTTTGTTATTCTAGACATCGATAAAACTGCTGTTTCAAAATTTAAACTTCCTAAAGATAAAGTTATACAAATATGAATTTACCCGGTACGATGGCCACAGTCTTCAAAGCTCGGAGAACTCTGAACGTTCTTAGAGCGGCCAAGTTGCCGAGATCTATGCCCATCGTCACATAACTGCAACACACACCCACAACCACAACATCTAGATTAATAATATCTAACTACACAATTTAACTAGTTTATATCACGACTCTTCGAACAATGGAATTCTTATAGAGTTCCCCTGCCTCACTACCCGTATATCGTTGTAGTAAAGAATTATTTTAACATACGAATATCTAATTTATATATATATTCTTCTATATAATAACTATTAAAGAAATATTTAAGTATATCAGAACGAAAATCTACAATTGAACATTTTTAACATTTTGCTACATAAATATATTAAAATTGTCTACTACTCACGCTAAAGCTATAACTACGAAGTCAAGCCAATTCCATGCATCTCTAAGGTATGTGAATGGCTGTAGTATGAAACCCCTGGCCATTACTTTCACCGCCGATTCAAAGGTGTAGATGCCGGTAAAGAAAACTCTGTAAAAATTCACCTCCATTGTGGAACGCCGCTCAAAAAGTAGACAAAATTGTCACAATAAAACAATTCTAGGTCTTCGAAATCAAATAAAACATCTAACTTGAAGTCATGAAGGGTAAGGTGGCGGTAACAATACGAATTACTAAATACACCTATTACTAAATGAAATTGAAATACATACCTATGTATTTACAATTTTATGGTATTAGTAAGTAAGTGTCGAAATAGAAAATCTTAAGAAGAGATGGGTATCTAATTAAAGGACGCTGCATCGTTGTGTCGTGGTAAATGATGTGTAATATTGTGCTACGGTCGCTGTAAGGGTCGTTAAAGTCTCTCATATCACACCGAAGTCGGCAATTAAATTAAATAATGCATAATGAAGAAGTTATTCATTACTTAAACAATTAAGGAGTTGCTATTTCCGTTAGAAAAGTTTTTGTGTGATTCATTATTAAGATATCGAGAAAATCGGATAAACTAAGTTATTTTGCAACAATATTCTTTCTAACTATGAGTAAACTGCATTGATAACACTAATTCTATTTTCAAAGATATTCTCATACATTTCAGACGAAAATTTATTATCTCAAATATAATAAACTAGGCACGTAATAATCTAATAATTAATAGATATAAAATTTTACTTCCGATTATCTAAATTATAGGGCATTTAGACAATTCGAAAACTAACTGAAGTCTAATAATTTTGAAACTAACGTGCATTCTACTAATGATTAGATGGTATATAAATTTATAATTTTATATATATATGTAATCGTTTAGAAACGTTAGCAATTAATTCAATTATAAAGATGTTGGTACTTACTCAGTACTTTCGACAGTTGGTGTGGTAGGCATTATCATGAGTATACAATTCCCAAGGATTGTGACAATAATGGACAGAGAGAATAAAGGATGCACTAATATATATATGGCCACTCTTCTTATTGGATTGAATGGATCCAGTATCCACAAGGCATTAGTCGCCGAAAATCTGAAGATATCTTTACCCTTGCTTATAACTACGAATGTCTGAAACAATAATAAAATGAGATTTAAAGATGAAATCTTCATGTAGTAATTACACAAAAACAAATTAGTTTCACCTTATGGCTAACGAGATTTAATTAAAAAATGTTCTTACTGTTTGGTTGTGGTAGAAAGGATCGATGTCCTCGAGTGGTGTGGAGGCGAGTTCGAGAGGGAAGGAGCCTTGCATCCGCACCGGCAGCGGCAGGCCCTGCTCCAAGGTCGCGTCTGGTTGGGGACCTTCATCTTCATCCTCATCGTCGTACCGCACCTACATCACACAAAGTGTATCACTAAGGATCCTTCGCTTGGAACTTTCGACGCAAAAACCTAGATCACACTGATAGTATATGTACGTATACTCTTGTTATTATTTGCATATCTAATAAATTAATGAAATTTCAATTGTATGGCTTCATTATTTGATTCGTAGTATGTATGTGATACTTACTTGCAGTAATTACCATTATACTTACTCTGTAATTGGCTCAGTGTGGTTTAGTGTGTTAATTTTTAACAAATTAAAATTATTTGTACATTGTTACAATTATTGTGTTATTTTAATGGCAATATCAATATTATAATCACATTACACTACTAAATCAAGGCATCGTGTAACAATACTGTTAATTCTAGGTTGTGTTATTCTCACAGTTACTCCGCTATTCGACACATCTTTGGCAAGACTAGGAGAATAACACTGGTTATTAAAGCAACTAGTATTATTACGGTAGTAGAGCATGGCTCGTGAGCGTTCAAAGCTTATTGCTTCCTGTGCTGCTGCTGTCCGTGTAACCATGATGCGATTTTGGCAGAACTAGAAGCGATTGCTGAACGATTGCCCCTATCATGTTACCGTTTTATCACTAAAATTTACTGATATGAGATTAATACATTGAATCAAAATTATCAGTTCTAATTTTAATCACTACCATGTAACTTATATTATTTGGACTTTATTTTGGAAAGTATCAATGCAAAACTTACTTTTATTGTACGTAAGAACCAAACAGATATTCAGAACTTGATTGAAACAAAAAATTGTTTAGTTAAAGAAAATTGAATAATATTTTGTAATGAGCTCGTTAGAAACATTTAAATATATGTATTTAGGACGGGTAGATATAGGTATCAAAATAGGGGATCGTTCGTATATTTGCGCTAAACTAGCTAGGTGATAACACCATGCTAGACCTAAATGACAGCAGCCGATGATTTTGCAGACATGAGCCAATCGTGTGCAATGCATGATAATGGTAATATGTTATGTGCTAGTGTAGTTCATTTGCTATTCATTAGGACTAATTACACTATCGTTAGTATTAGGATTGATTGTTTTTGTTACGGCAAAAAGAGGTTCGTAGTTTGGGAGCAAGTGACGTGTATGTACTTGGTGTAAGGTCATAGACAGTAACACTAGGCTCATTTTTAACAAATTCAAGGTCATCTAGATTTATATCTAACCAAGGGTCATTGGAGGGTCATTTAACGATTTATATTGGGGGTATTTCGCTTATTCATGATAAGAGGCTTTGACTATTCTGCATTTAATTTCGGTAACTCCATATCAATTTTTAGGAATATACCTTTATCAATTGTAAATGCAAATAAATATGATAAGCTTTCTTTTCGTTAACTACTGAACATTTATCATTAAGAATTTGCTAAATGATTCAAACAGCTAAGCTTCGGGTTATTTTGATACATTTAATAGTTATTGACAAAGCGATGTGTTCAAAAATGCGATTAGTAATAAATTAGAATGCAATGCAAGTTATCGCACTTTGACTGCTGTCATGCCAATGTTTGTCGGAGTTTGTGATATTCGTAACAAAATCAATTTTGAACCAGCGATAACTTGCTAAATAATCTTTCTAAAAACGAGCCTTAAAAAGGTAAAAGGGGCAAGCAAGCAATCTTACTTCTTTTTTCTTTTTCGTCCGCCCCAAATCGGTCTGGAATGGTTTAAATAAAAATTATCTGTCAGAGCGATTATTTAATAGAATGCTCTTCTTTAATAAGTTTATTGTTTAAGCATTTGTTTTATAATTTGCTGTGTTATTATTTATTTTACTTATTCGCTTGTTTTATTTGAGTTGAATTAACCTAAAGTTTGTTTTAGACCGTCGATTGCACTGTGATTGTTGGGCCAGCAGTAAACACTTTTGTGGCAAAGAGCCCATAGTGGCTATGGTGTTAGGCATGTGACTCACCTCGCCTTCCGCTCGTTTTTTCTCGAGTTCTTTTTGCTTGGCATGCTCTTCAGCTATGCGGGCCTCGATTACGGCCAATGACTCTCGGGTGAAGGGTCGGAACAAGCTTTGTTCTTCCTCGCTGATCGAGTCCAAGTCCTCGGACATTGTCTATCGAACTCCCCCCGAGTAAACTGCCTACTGAAATTAATATTTGAAATAAGCTATAAGTATGTTAAACGTAAATGAGCCGAGATGGTCCAGTGGTTAGAACGCGTGCATCTTAACCGATGATTTCGGGTTCAAACCCAGGCAAGCACCACTATATATATGTGCTTAATTTGTATTTATAATTCATCTCGTGCTCAGTGGTGAAGGAAAAAATAGTGAGGAAACCTGCATGTGTCTAATTTCATCGAAATTCTGCCACATGTGCATTCCACCAACTCGCATTGGAACAGCGTGGTGGAATATGTTCCAAGATCTCTCGTTAATTGGAGAGGAGGCCTTAGCCCAGCAGTGGGAAATTTACAGGCTGTTACTTTACTTTTACATTACTATGTTAAACGTGAATCATAAAATAATTGAAATAGGTATGAAATCAATAATAGATAAATATCTAATTATTATAAGAAGATGTTTTGTACCTGCTAACAGTGAATGGGCGGGTGTGTGTGGTAGGGAAAGCGCGTGCGGCAGTACACTCTGCGCCCGCGTTCTCCCGCCGACCACCTGGCGGAGCGCCCTCCTGTACCAGCAAAAAGGTAACATTAATTATAATACTTTAGTTAAATAGCTTTTTTTCATTTTTATGACATAACGCGGTTTACCCACTTTTCTTTATATTGACATATAACAGTGTTCAGATGGGAAGTCGTTCACAGGACCAATTCACTTCTTATGTTATATAGTGCTGTCCTTTAAGTATATATTGTCACTTTTCTAAATAAACTATATAAAATTAATAATTGACAAAAAGATTTTTTGATTGTATTTTTAGTTATATTAGATTTTGTCCTATTCCTATTACACAATATACTACTTTCATATAGGTTCGTAATTAAGAAACATGGTATTACGAAATAAGACTCTTTAAATACATTTTGATGATTAGACATAGAACTCCAGTTCGTATTCGGATAATTATCTCACTCTACAAATGAGACTAGATTACTCCGGCCGGAAATATAATAGCTAAGAAAGTGCCCAGCATATTCCTTCGCATTCATAGAGCGACAAAAATCTTCTGGACGGAAATATTCATGACATAGGAAACTTTAACTATTACTCTAAATTAAGATACAGAAAAATATAATCGATCTAAAAAGTTTTATTTAATAAAATAAACTTAGATTACAGTCTACGATTTTTAGTTTATTAGATTATAGACTAGATAGAGTGTCGCGTATAAAGAAGAAAACGCGCCAACTGAAATATTTTGGTGAACTGCGCTTGACACTGGACAAACGTCATACTACTTTTGTTTTTTTATTTTTTTCTTTTTTATTGTGTAGGTTGACGGACGAGCATATGGGCCACCTGATAGTGGCCAAGTGGTCACCATTACCAATAGACAATGACGCTGTAAGAAATATTAACTATTCCTTACATCGTCAATGCGCCACAAACCTTGGGAACTAAGATGCTAAGTCCCTTGTGCCTGTAGTTACACTGGCTCACTCGCCCTTCATACCGGAACAGAACAATACTGAGTACTGTTGTTTGGCGGTAGAATAACTGATGAGTGGGTGGTACCTACCCAGACGGACTTGCACAAAGATTACTTAGCATACTTAGATTAGCACTTTACTAGATACGTGTACGGTGTGCTCGACCAATCGTTGGCCATAGTTTTTTCGATACATTGGCAGTCTATCTCAGCATATATATAAACAAAGAAAATAAATTGTTCATGAAACAGACCTGTCGTCCTCGTGAGCAGTGTGGCCGCGGCTACTAGAGAGATGAACGTCACCACGTACTCGCTGATAGGGACAGCCAGCAAATGAGCGAGATTTTTCATGTCCGACCTGAAACAAGCGCCTGTACATAACGAACTATAATTAACAACCAATTATTTAAATATATACGATGAAATGAAGCAAATCAAAAGCATTTTGTGCTCAGATAATTTAGAAAATAAAAATGTACTTTATCTAGATTTTTCGAAAAATTTGGTGTTTACAGATATTTTAATACGTTTATTTATAAATTCTAATATTCTTAACTAGATAATAAGTAATTTTCCTGAAACTAATTCTTGTCTATGATAAATTTCATTTCAATTTAACTTCAATCTTGTACCATGTAATATTTTTATAAAAAAAAAAACGAGTTCCCCAACTCATATACAATTTGATTCTCTTCGAAAGTAGTTGACATAAGCATGTAATAAGTGTATTAGGTACCGTATAAAAATACAGGGTTTTGTCTAGAGGGCGCGCCGGGTGGTGGCCGCGTCGCGTGCAGGCCGCGCGCGCTCCTCTCTTCTACTTCGGCGCGCGCGCAACATCTGCGGTACCACTTCAATTGCGCCTGCAATTAACAACGTATACTATTAAAACAGCTCTCAATTTTCATTTTTATAATACTTTTAATAACTTGTTTTACTACAATCGACATTGGTAAATTAACATTACTTTTATTTATTCAGACCATTGGTATAATTAGGAAAATAACATAGTTTTAGTCTGGCTAAAGTAATTGTCAAATAATAGCAGTAATTCATCGTCTAAATGTACCCTACGTTTTATTAAATAGGTTTTTATGAATACAAATATTGTGTATTAGTAATTAACAAAGCGGTCACGTAGATTAAAGAAACAGAGTCGACCTTGCAAAACCGAATATAATTGTAAATTTTCAATTACTTGTGATGTTTAATTTGATGAATTAACTAGTTTTTTTTTGAGTAAAAAAATGCTCGCGGGATATGTTTAAAAATTTGGTGGAAAAATAAAACAAATATATGGGTTTTCATTTTCTATAAAACCTTTTTTTCTGGATGTAATTTCAATTTCAGTAATTTCGAGTCCACAAAAACGTAGGCACATGCAAAAAAAGTTAATCAAAACGAAAGGCAAGGGCAAGGGCTTAACACGTCTGTAAGGATCGTTTATCTCAGAGTAAAAACTACAAATCGAAAACGTTGCTGATAGTTACTTCTGAGGCGAAGGGTATTACGCCTGTACCAAATACGAAATTACTTTATTTGAGCTCTTTTTTTCTTATTTATATATTTTCTTTTCATTTAATCGACAAAAGTGCAATGAATTATAATTGCAATGCAAAGAATAAATTTTGTAGTGTGTGAAAGAAACATTATCATCACACAGTATAAAATAAAGTCGCTTAACGCTGTCCCTATGTATGCTTAGTTCTCTAAAATAACGCAAATGATTTTGAGGCGGTTTTTTTCAATAGATAGAGTGATTCGAGAGGAAGGAAATATAATAGTAAGGAATATTAGAAGTTTCTAATGTGATCTTGTAAATAAACATTCTGTAGTATATTTAGTACCAGCATTGCAACCTTGCCTAGATAGGGCGAGTGACTAGTATTTTTTTTACATATACTGCAGCATTGTTTCAATTGTAAACAGCTGTCTTATGGTGAAAAAAGGTGACATATCTGTTCATTACGTCGAAGACGCTGCAGCTGCGACTAGTACGAAATGTTATGCAATCAAGTGTTCAAGATCAGGTTTCGTATCAGAGCTAGATGTAAAGGACACGTAAGAAAGCTATTCAAATTCAAAGAACTTCCTATTATATCTCACTTTATTATGGTATAGTTCGTAAACGGCTGATAGAAAGTTATTACCACCGTTCATGGATATCTGCAATACCGTGTAGCATGCAGGTGCATTCAAGCACTTATTTTAAGCTAAACAAATAGCGACTTTTTTATTTTGAATTACGTCAACGCAAGAAGTCGGTATAGCAGGTTACGCAATTTCACCAATGAACTCTCGAGGAAATAGAAAGCAAACATATATCAAAATTATAAGAAATATTATACAATCCTAAACGGTTTAGCGGTAAGAGAGCTGGCAGCGTTTTTATGATGTTCACATGTTTCATAACATAATTCATAGGGATTTAAGCTCAGATCGATACGAATAAATTTGCTAGAATAAATTATGCCATTACGTCACTGCTTTTTGCGTTACGATGCCTCAAAATCACCGTAAAGCCTACTAAGTAATTTACTATGACCCTCTTACAACTGGGTAGATATGTACAGGTAGCATCTATACGAATGTATCCTTAATACGAAAAAAATGACAAACATTTTGTTTGATTTTGAGCTGAAAGACTTTTTGGAAATCATGATTATCAATCTTGTAGCGTTCGAAATTTAGAAGCGGATGCTTTACCTTAATTTTTATATAATCCCTACTGCATTTGTAGACACATATAATATATATTTATAATATTCAACGTGGTTCCAGGTGCCTGGCTGTTTTCAGTTGGAAATAGGTAATACAATATAATACGTGCTCTAGACTTTATTCAAATTTGAGCATCTGTAAACCTAATTTTGTCACAATAAATCGTTATAATATTTAATAGGACGAATCCAATATTTGATTTATTGTAATACGTTACTATTATCAAAATTAATGATATAATAGTTTGAAGCAACTCCATATAAATAGCTAATTTAAATAGGCAATTGTAATGAGTAATTACGATAATATTCAATGATGTGAATGCAGAAAACATTGCAAGAATAGGACGCAACAAGATATAATATTAGAACTGTGTAGGTTGGCTGGGTACGGGCAGAGACTGCACTTGACGCGATATTGATTGTATTATAATAGCTGTTTTCAGTTCCATATTTGAAATGTATCTCGAAATAAAATTATAATTGTACGAGTGCAAAGTCGGGCGGGCTGCCAGTTAATACAAGTGCATTTTATTTGATTTAACTGAATTAATGTTAACAACAGTAGTATTTATTGAACGTAATATACTTATTTATTTGGTTTGGATTTTTTTTAAGTAGTAACATTCCATTAGTTAGTTAATTTGTGTGCATGTTAGCAACACCGGGAATTAAGATTTTATAGCTTGTGCTTATATTACTTCCCACCGCCGACATCTAACTTTAAAGTACATCATATGTTTTTGTAAAGCTTATATTACTCTATACTCGCTTATCGGTATAATCTATGCTAATATTATAAATGTGAAAGTAACTGTTTGTCTGTCACTCTTTTACGACCAAACCAATAAAGCGAATTTGATGAAATTTTGTATAAAGCAAACTTGAAGTCCAAGGAAGGACTTATTTTGCCTAACATATGACAATCAACCCCCAAAAACGCTAGCGAGGCCGCGGGAAACAACTAGTTATTGATAAGTGGAGTTGTTCGACATCGACAGTCCAGCACATTCGTTAGAATCGAAGAACTCACAAACGTTTATAATACTTGTTTAAATATAAAATAATACCCAGTGCCTGCTATTAACTAATGGAAATTGTATCGTTTAAACCGGGCAGTTCCTAGAAAACTGGAAACGCTCAGCTAAACGTCGACTTCTATTAAAATAATCATGAGTGATCGTTCTTCTACCGACGATTTAGCGGCTGCATTATACGCTTTTGTTTGTATGACATCACTGTTTCACTTAATATTTGACAGCAATCGTTAGCTTTATGAAAATGGTTCAAAATAGCGACTACTAAGTGCGTTTGTGATTCATACTCGGTAATGGTTTGTTCTCTACAGATTTCTTATTTATATTTAAACCTCAGACTCTTTTCCGTGGGAAGTTTAATTTTAATCGACTCTTTGGATTGGTATTATATTCCAATCATTTAAAATAAAGGTTTTTAAGAGAAAACGACTTGATTTAAAATGTGTATTAACGTGAGGCAGAATTTTATCCAAAATATTAGACGAATTCCCTTTGTGTTTGATTACACTTTTGGTTCCGTACCTTTTTATTTCACAACATTTACAATATGTACTTTTCAATGCAAGTATACTCCGATGTAATAGATTTTAGATAAATATATAAATATTACACAGAGAACGTCAGAAGTAAATTAAGCAATCGTAATATTAAAGATACAATCATTTGTTTAAATAATCAAATCATTATAATAGTCATAAATAACAAGTTATATTTCTTGATCTTGCAATAAAGAAAAACTTATGAGAGTAATGTACACACAAATGTCATAAATAGTTTTTAAATTGCGATTCTATCGTGTTATTCCTGCCTTTGTTTGCAATTTTCCGCGTTTGCAATATTAGCCTGAAAGCCACAGTCAACATATTGGTTAATGAGGCGTTGGGCTAAAATTTTATTGATTTTAACATTGTTTATGTACACTGTATAAGATATAAGAGGGCTTGTATTACATTGGAAGAGATAAGTATATGCAAACGAGATACAGTAATAATATCATCAGTTTACATAAATTAAGTTAGATAGATTTATATGGTATTACTATTGAATCTATTTTTAATCTTACGAAATAAAGTTTATTTTTGTAGGAAACATATTTGTACTAGAGAATCACAACAGATCATATTGATTTTTAAAATAAAAAGCCTGTCCAATAAAATACAAACTAATTATTAAATTCCTGTTTCACTAATAATAATATCGAGAGTGTTGATAAAATAGAGATCATTGGAAGAGTTCTCGTCACAGACCGCGAATTAAATAGTTTAGTACATAACATAGTTTGTGTTACCTAGCGATTATGTATGGCGATGTCACTATATATGTGAATAAAGTTTTCATTAAAATGTGATGTATGTGAAAACATATACATGTTATACACAGGCACTATTAATTTTATCGAATTTTCAGAATATCATTTTAAAAACAATACTTGTTTATAATATGGTTGGATATAGAGTGGACGACCGAATAAACGATGGATGGATTGTATGAAAGTAGGAAGGAATGGATGTAACTTGTAAGATGACGTGAGAAAGAGAGTATGGGAGAAGCAATGCTGCGCCGACCCCAAGTAAAATTGGGATGAATTGGGATTATGACGTGATGATATTAGTCCAGTCACTATTTACATTTCTCGGCCTTTTTTTTGTATATTACTGGACTATAATAACTAATCTTGTATTTATGTCAATTTCCGATGAGGGTGAAAAGAATATGAGGATGATATAAGTATGTAATGATTAAATTTTAAGATTCAAATAAGAATGTTTATATATAATATATGCATGAGCCTATGACCAGACGACGTGGAGTATTCCGTAAATAGTTATTCATTTTTTAATAAAGTTGATCCTTCCCACCATTTCTTATTTAACAACCAACGAATAGAGGACAGACAGCATAAACACTAATTAAAATTAAGAATAATTTTAGCTAACCTCTATGCTTTTGCATTATGCTTGAACACTTGCTTTGGTAATATTCAAGCTTTCCCGTGACAATTTTTACCGCGAATACCTTTTAAAGAACCGATTGAATCTATCTGTTGTTGGAGAATGCACGTATTCAGCTTTCCACCTTTTATATTTTGCCAATAAAGCTGCCAATATGCCAGTTCAACTGATATAAGGTGGCATAATAATGAACGCTTATATCAAGTACCACACGATATCCCCATGATATCCTGATATTCTGAACAATCGCTTTGATAATTATGATATATTAAAATTGATGCTCAGATCATGACTGAAATAAAAAAAATTTATCTTACGATAAGAGCCGATAAATCTATTTTATAAAAACTAATACGCTATCAACGACTTATTCAGGTAAAAAAGTCGCCTCGAGTTCTAAAACTCCATTGATTATCGTTTTCATTTTACGCTGTTGGCGGCGACGAGTCTGGTATTTTCCGCCTTTGTTAGGAATATGAAGTCTATTACTTGACATGACGTCAATGAAACTATCTAGTGATTGTATGGTAATACACATAGCGCCGCTGTGCTATGGAAAAAAAATGAGTGTTACATAAAACAACAATCGGAAAAAACTTGCATGTACGGTGTCGGTGTTTATCTATATTAATATTATAAATGTGATTGTAACCGTCTGTCTGTCCCGCTTTCACGACCAAACTGAATTTGATGAAATTTAATATGAAGCAAACTCCAAGCAAGGCCACTTTTTTGCCTAACATGACAACCAAAACTCTAGAATGCGACCGAAGCCGTAGGCGACTACGAGTATGTAAGTATATAAATTAATTCGAGTTCGCTAACACCAACGTATAAATTTATAAAAATACACAAAATGTTATCCGTACTTTTTTGAAATCCACTTGAAACGGTACAAACCCCTTCAATGTAAGTTTTTGAAATAAATAGACGTCTTAAATTAACGTGCAAAAATAGATAGTATAAAAAATATCGTTATGAAAAAGAGGAACAGTTAGTGTTTATTAAAAATTAAAGAACGCTCACAAGCGTGCTTACTACGACACACATCGCGTAGTAACGAAAAACTAGGTCACTGGGAGTTAAAAGCCCTACTTAACGTTTTCCTGAGAATATGATCATATGTTAATTTATTTTGTACCTAGAAGCTCTAAATTTAAATAAACTAAAGTTATAGTGTAATATTTAACAGTATAATGACCAGATTTTCAAATATTAAATATATATATCAATGAGTACATTTGCCATGCGTAACAGTAATTCGCTTAAACTAGGCCGTTCGATGAAATATGAAATACAAACAATAAACAAACATATCGATAAATAATAGATTATAGAATGATTTAATGATAGTAATAGTAATTATTGTTATATCAAAACAAAAAGGAATCTGGAAAATAAAATATAGTATATAAGTATTTAAAATGATCTTTTTTTTCTAAAATATTAAGTTCACTAAAATATTAAACAAAATTATTCATAAAACATTTATTAAAAAATATCCATATTTTGTAACTGCTACTGACACCAGGGCCGTTGAACCCTAGCCTAATTCGGGTCGGTCGTTCCTAAGTAAAGCGACCTCCATTGACACAATTAGATTACTATAACTATAATGACTTTAACTCCATTCTAAAATCTCAATAATCGTATTGATATGTGAAAGTGGTGAGTGCACGGCTTAAGACTGAATAAGTAAATCATTTAAATAAAATTTAAAACATGTGCTGAAAATTGAAAAATAATTTAAACTCGTTAGATTTATAAAACGTGAATCGAAAGTATTGGCTTTTACATGATAATTAAAAATGGTTATACTTTTGGTAAGCAATTACCCGATACGACTCGCCTTTCATTTATTACGCTCTGTTGGAAGCCTTCGGGCGCGTGCCAAAAACTGTAAGAAGTTTGAACTCAATCGGGTGATCGATACGCGAACGCATAGAATCCGAACAAACATTCATTTTACGAGTATATATGTTTTAAACGTTACATGATGGTATATTAATTGGTTTCGAAATCGAATCAAACTTATGACAAGAAATAAATACCTTTTTACGGACAATGATTGACTGTAAAATAATTTATGACTAATGTTCTCCATCATACAACAACAACAGCACGAGCCTGTAAATTTTCTACTGCTGAGCTAAAGCCCTACCTTTGAGGAGAGTTTGAGAGAGGAGGTTTGGAACATATTCCATCACGCTCTTCCAATGCGGGTTAGTGGAATGCACATGTGGCAGAATTTCTACGAAATTAGATACTAGCAGATTTCCTCACGATGTTTTCCATCACCACCGAGCACGAGATGAAATATAAACACAAATTTAGCACATGAATATTCAGTGGTGCTCTCCTGACTTTGAACCCGCAATTATCGGTTAAAATGCACGTGTTCTAACCACGGGACCATCTCCGCCCAGCTCAATCATAGGACGCCACAATGAATTTAATATAGATATCGATGATATTTCTCGGTAAACGGTATTAATCAATCACAATATATGTAAGATATGTATGGACGGTGTATGGTGCCATCGATGCGCAAATGTACTTTGGATTTGGATGAGTTTTAGTTTATATTTGAAGTATACATTCAGTATCTTTACCTACCGGTGGTAGGCCGAGCTTCCCCACCTCATCTGAAATCCTACTGCCAAACTGTTAAGTGTCTTTGTGTTCCAGTGTTAAGAGTGACTGATTCAGTTTAACTACAGAAACAAGGGAATTAAAGTCTCCGTCCCTAAAATCGGAGGCAAATTTGTGATACGAGAAATGATTAATGTTACTTGCTGTATCAATGTTTATTGTGGTTGTGCATGGATGTGGATGGAGTAGAGGACGGCCAAGGGAACAATGGATGGATTGTGTGAAAGACGATATGGTTAGAAATAATGTTACTTGTGAGATGGCGTCTGACAGAGAAGTATGGAAGGAAAAGACATGCGGCGCCGACCCCAAATAAAATTGGGATAAAGAGGATGATGGTAACCATTATCAGGTGGTGCCATGGAAAGTCCCCTTCCTATTGCATAAAAATATATCTGCAGGTTTTACTTGATATTAGCAAGTACATTATAACAATCAGAATGAATACCACTAAAGTAGGAATTTCTTCAGCATCAGTTTTTATTAACTTCAATGTATTTATAAAGTGCTCTCGTAAGTTCAGTTTTGTTTGCGTAATTATGTAATCGGTACTGTGTTATAATAGCACTTCACAGGCCTAGCGTAGTGATCGATTGCGACCAAATATTTAGTTTATTCGCAAATATTACAAACACGTCATCTACACACAGGCTGATTCCACAAATAGCTCAGAGGTGTAAAAATATTTGCCTATTCACAACACAATGGATGCATAGGTGGACGTAGAATTTTGCTATTAGCGTTATTGACATATTTGTCCAATAGGAATATTATCAACGGCCTCTACGCTTTTGCCGTAAACGAATAATTAATTAAAGCAAATACGTGAACACACTGGAAAACTAAACTAACGCCATAACATGAATATGAAAGCAATAATAAAGGTGACAAATGCTTTATTATATAGGTCAATCTTTAAAATATTTATACACCTACTATTACATAAATTTATTTATTGAGCTTCACTAAAACAAATTTTCAGGTCAGAAAAATATGAATACTATTCTAATATGACACAAAACCTTCGGGATTTACGGCCGTTGATAAGATAGTTTATATTTTCAATTTTATATAAATTTTCTTTGTTTTGGTTCATTGGTGTTACGTTATGACAAACACTATACTGATACTTAGAATACGAATGAGTGAGTGACATTTGGTGGGTGAGCAGGTGTAACTACAGGCACAAGTAACATAATACCTTAGTTCACAAGGATTTCGAGTGATGGCGATGAGGCGATGGCTAATATTTCTTACTGTGTCAATATATATGAGAGGTATATTAAATAATAATAAATTGTTACAGCGTTAGATACTTTTGAGACGATTCTCAAGACGGTAAATAAATTACATTGCTAAAGCGCTGTCAAGTTTGAGATGAAATTGTTCCGCCTCTTGTGCCCTTAATTACACTGGTTTACTTGCATTACTCATTTTAATGTTAATAATGTATAATTTAAGACAAATTCTTCAGTGGGATAACTAGAGAGTTGATCACAATTCTGAGTATTTTGAGACAGATTAAAAACTTAAACCTTTACTAATTGTATTATACCATGATGTAGGTATGTAATTATACATAAGTCTCATTGTATTTAAAAAAACATGCTATCATGAAATTAAAATAACAACAATGAGAATTATGATCCCTATTCAATATAAGTAATGAAAATAACAAGTACTGTACGTATTGGTCTGAAGCCGTCGCAACGCCGCCCGCCGCCGCGAGTGTCCGCAATTGCTGATAAGCAAAGCGCATGCGTAGACCGTCTTTAGTCGCTAGCAGTATGTTTATGTAACAAATTTACAGGATTTCCTCAAAAGTGAATATTTTAGAGCTTACAAATTGCATTAGCAGAGGTATGTTAAACGGATGAAGACATTTAATTTATTTAGACATATTAAAATAAAATAAGAATTCAAGTACTTTTCGATGAATTACTTAAAAGTAAATATAATTTATAAATGGTAAAATTATATAACGTACCTAAACTTTCTTCCCGGGTGAAGCAGAACTAGTGAAGCTTTAGATATATCTACTGCTTACATATATAAACATTCTTACATAACAATTTTATTTCTTGTGTAAAATTAAAATACTAAATATTTTAAAACTAAATAATAAACAAAATCTTGTGTTTTATAAAGAGTGTTGATAGAAAACAATGATTTTTTGCGAAATTGATTCGAACTTCTAAATTACGAATCGACTATCGAATAACTACATAGTCATAAAAAGTATAGATTTCTTGTGAACATCAAGTAGCCAAACTACGAACAAGGGAAGTCTTGGCAAAATATCAAGTATAATTTACCATGGATTAAATATATTATATGATCAGCTACAGCCCTATTTTTATTTAAAAAAATACTTCTACAACTGTATATGGCTGGTCAATTATATAAAAATAAAGTAAGCAACAATTCTTAGCACTTTCTTGCATTAAGAATTACGTAGTAATTATGACATAAATAATTCTCTTTTTAAAAACAGGCTTTAACTTTTAATATAACAAATTGTATAGTAATATTCATATAAAATGCTTCTTAGACTTAACTCATTATTATTTATTACGAATTTAGATTAAGCGAACCAGATTCTTAGTTCAATCAATTTCCTTCAAACAGAACTAATTCATTCTATTAATATTTATTTTAATTTAACTCTAAAATGCGTCGAAAAATTAAGTAAAATTATCTTTTTTTACAACAATATAGAGTAGAGGCTAAAAATACGTAATAAGACCTTCTCACTAATATTAATAAGTACATAATACAGACAAAACGAGATTTTTATTATTTATAAACAAGTAAAAAGGTACATGGTATGCACAGAAGGTTGACTTAACACTTATTAGACATTCCCCCAGTCAACCTTTAGGCTAAACAGGTATTCGCGATGGCGGCGCATTAGTGTGAGAAAAATTCAAAGACCAACGGACAAAAATTATACAAAGACTACTAATATAATTTACATGTCACACAACTGTTTATCAAGCAAAAACATATTTTTTACCAAAGTTAAATGCAATAATTACAAATATACTAGGCGTCTAATATTATACAAAATTATTTTTATTTGATGCTGTAAAATAATTAAAGGTACATATAAATTTACACTAAAGTAAGCACGTATTTGAATGGAGGGTGAGTATGCATGTCAATTTGTTTTAAGAGCGGGGACTAGCCGAGTCCTTCCAGACAAGGCGGCGACAATTGTCTGGAGCGGCTAGACACGGAGTAAGAGTTACGTTATTTTATTTTACTGGTAATGCTGTCGTATAGATATAGTGTACGAGTGTAAACGTATCTAGATGTTTTATATCCGTTTCGGAAATTGATTATATAAGCATATCTGTCTCGTTAGTTTAGTGGGTTGTGTTGATTATGAACTTTCGGATTAAAACGCTTCATGCGCTCAAGAACATCTATTGAGTTTTGTGTTACAAAATCCTCAGTTACAGCCTCGCTTTTATATGTTGGCTCCATGTAATCTGAAAAATTGTATAGACCTACTTGATTTATCTCTTTTTTTCTCGAATTATCTTCTCATCGAACTATAAGAATGGCAGAATTGAGAGCAAATTAGTGTATTGCGTTAACTCTATGGCGTAGGCCAAGTGGATCAATGACCTAAAAGTGATGGTAGAACCGGGTCGTGAAAGATAGAAAACTGGGAACATAGGTCCATCGTAGGAATGGCCTGATGATAATAATATCCATTGAGAATAGTCACCGCGTCAAACATCAATTTGTAGGATATCATATACATTTATAAATCTAAGCATACTACCTATATACATAAATGGAAATGCAGTACTGGTCATGATTTTGATAATTTATTCTTATCAAATACGAACAATTTTTACTTTGTGGTAGGGCTTTGTGCAAGACCATCTGGGTAGGTACCACCCACTCATCAGTTATTCTACCGACAAATAACAGTACTCAGTATTGTTGTGTTCGGTTTGAAGGGTGAGTGAGTCAGTGTAACTACAGGCACAAGGGACATAACATCTCAGTTCCCAAGGTTGATGGCACATTGACGATGTAAGGAATAGTTAATATTTCTTACAGCTTCATTGTCTATGGGTGATGGTAACCACTTACCATCAGGTGGCCCATATGCTCGTCCGCCACCTATACCATAAAAAAAAATTGGTATCACCGCTTATTACATATCACTAATAAATTCAGTTTCATAAGGTCATATGAACATTTATTAAGTTACGTATATTACATTATAATTAGATAATAGTGAACGTTGATTTTATTATATAGAATTAATATCGGACCGTAAGCCCGCAAGACCGTAAACAATAGTTTTGGTTATTCAAAAGTTAAAACTATTTGTTTCATGATATAATACAGAAAACAGAATTCACGCCTGTCACTTCAATAGTCCAGTGAGTAAAACTGCAAAGCGCAGCTTCTTTTACGATAATATTATATACTTCAACATTTTATGAAAAGCGCAGTATCTGCTTAGTATTACAGAAAAAACTTCTTTATTACAATTTATTAATATACAGTAGCAAACTCCGCTATTTATTTATTTTTAATAACAATAGAAATGTTATTAGTGAATTGTAGTAGTTGGAATAACAACATCTACGTTTTCTACTATTAAGAAATGCAAGTGTAGTTAGAAAGGTCGCCTACCCAAATTCCGTTTAGCAACATTACTTTCGCCGGCGGTTTTTCCGAACCGATACGACATGGGAACCTTCAAGAAAAAGAGCGTACTCCTTTTTGAAAGGCCGGCAACGCACCTGCAAGCCTTGCAAGTGTTGCAGATGTCCATGGGCGGTGGTAGTCACTTTCCATCAGGTGAGCCTCCTGCTCGTTTGCCACTTATGCCATAAAAAAAAATACTATACACTCAAATATTCAATCTGAATTTACTGTTATGTTTATATGTATTACTACTGTCATACTTTGTATTGCTATGTTTCCATTGAGGATGAGTGAACCAGTGTAAGTACTGTTGATGGCGCATACGAAAGAGATGGTTACTATTTCTTAATTCGTATTTTTATGGGCAGTGATGATTTTTAGTTGGTAACCGATTTGTCATTCTGCCTTTTAGCAAAAAATAATAATAACTTCATCTTGCTAAAATCCTTATTTATAAATTCCTCCAAATATTTACTCAATGTTTTTATTCTATGGTTTTTATAATGAATAGCTTAATATAGCTATAGCTTCACTTAATTGTTAAATGACGATTCAAAAGTGCTTTTAAAAGCCATGAATAAAGTATATTTTGATTTTGATTTTTTGAATAACTTTGGTTTTACAAGCAAGTGTTTCGTTGCTTTTGGGCCTATACTTTTATGGCCACTTTGATGTTGTAATCCCTGATCTCGCTCGATGCAGCAGTCTCCGCCCTCTGCATGAATGTTCCCTATTGTTAATACGCGTTCCTACACGTCTAATCATATTAAAGTATCAAGGGAAATAAGAGGTTTATGTGTTTACTCTAAGCCTACGAAGGTGTTACTCCTCAGCCGCATAATGGAAATTAACCCGCTTGACACGCGTTGCATACAATACGATTTGCGAGATATTACGACTTATTATTTTACAAGATATTACTTAAGCGTATTAGCTATTATGGCGCCATTTGGTAGGAAATAGAAGTGTAACTAAGGTCTATGTAAGTCAAAGTATTAATTACATTGTCTTGATTAAAATTATTAATTTGCAACAGGTCGTAATTATTACGATACTTGTTGTAGGTATTTTTGTTCGTTGAGAGTTTTATCAAATGCATGAACTCTTTACAAAGTTCTTTACATTAAGTCATGTATTTGAAAATAAACAAGAAAGAAAAAAATTATAAAACATATTGACAATTTTTGATTCAAACGCGTGTATCTTACGATTTTCATTTTGTAAAGCAACAACACTTTGTATATTGTGTCTTTGTATTTGTATAAAAAATAAAATTTTAACAAAAAGAAAAACCGACTTCAAACAAAACAGTATTTTAAAACAAATTAAAATGCACTAAAAAGTAATAAAAAAAAATACAGACGAATTGATAACCTCCTCCTTTTTGAAGTCGGTTGATTATTTACTATCAGGATGGATATTCACGAAATAAAAGTTGTAAAGTAGGTTATTGAGTTAATGTGAGATATTATATCGTCCTACAAAATACAAAACCAAAACTCAGACTCTGATATCTTTTATTTTACATACTTATAATTTTTTCCCATAGAACATTCTTATGCCACCGCCTTTTTGCAACCCTTCGGTCTTCGGAACAGATTGTAAGAACACACTGATGTGGCTGTATTAGAGGACATTTACAGCCCAGCGATTCAATGAGCTATGTGACATCTACATGGTTATATTTAAAATCTCTATTCTCTACAATATTGTACTCTTACTCCACTACTAGCTTAGCAACAAAGTTCCTGTATAGTTACGTTACGTTTTATACAATCTAAAAGGGTGGAATCAAAAAAACCAAAGATTTTATACTTTTATACTAATTTAAGACAATACTGAACAATGTTAAGTTCAGATGTTTAATGATTAATATTTGTTTATAATTAACTAGTAGTCGCCCGCTGCCATGTTCGGGTGTTGGTTGTCATGTGTTAGGCAAAAAAGTAGCCTATGTCCTTTCTTAGAGTTTGCTTTACGAAATTTTATTAAATTCGGTTCAGCGCTTTGGTCGTATAAGAGTGACAAACAGACAGACATACCGAGTTACTTTCAAATATTATATAATATTAAATTTCTGCTGATAAAAACTCGTTGATCTGTTTCGAACGTGGAATTGGAGGTTCGCAGCATCAGCAATACCTCTACAGGCATCTTATTTAATTCCGTCACGGTATTCGTAGTCGGGCTAACCCCCAAATCACGCCAATAGTAGTTTCATTTCTGCATGTGTCTAATTTCATCGAAATTCTGCCACATGTGTATTCCACCAACCCGCATTGGAACAGCGTGGTAGAATATGTTCCAAACCCTTAATGTGAAGAATACACATATAAATATTATATAACAATGGAAGAGGAGGCCTTATGCCAGCAGGGAGAAATTTACAGGCTGTTACTTTACTTTTTTTTTACTAGTAGATTCATATAAATAATATTCACGATTTTCCATGTATAGCGATAAAATTCGGAAATGAAAATAATAAAATATGGAATATCATAGTCGCGTCTTTTAGAAGTGACTCGCCGACCTTTACAGCAAACCAGCACTGAACTCTGACATACAGAATAACATAAGCGCTATAGGAACGTGACGCATTACAATGCATTAGTATATTCGTGTAGATTCATACAAAGTAACGATATTAAGGAGTATATTTACAGATACGGAGTTTGAAGGGATTTGAGTGCAAATGTGCAATAATGTTTAGTATCCATTTTGTATTGCATTATATTGATGTATTTTTTGTTTATTCATGTTTTATTTTGTCAAATTTATCGTAAGTTTTGTGATGAAAATAAATAATAAGTTAAACATGTATTCAATAAGTTGCCATTGTGTTAAAACATGATCAGTGCGCTATTTATCAAAACTAAAAAAATACCTTTCTATATTATAATAGAATAAAGGATCAGAACATATATTTTATAATGAAGCAACATTAATTAGAAATTAAATTGATATAATATTATTTATGTGCAATATGTTGTATGTTTTGTATTCCAGTGCAGTTCAAAGTTACTAAAATTAAAAATATTTTATGTAAACGCTTCTCTAGTTTTCAACCGACTTCAAAGAGGAGGTTATATAAAATAAGCAGTATATATTTAATATTTTTTTTTACTTAAATATATTTTATTGTGCTGTGCAAAATGTCACGTGGCACTTAATTGAAAACAATGTTACCGGACAATATAATCAATTTTATTAGTAGTCCTTTTTTTATATGGCAACTTATTAATACAACTAACTCCTGTAGCAATATCAATTCTAAATTCTTTAAATCTCCAACTATAATTAAATAGTATACCGTTTGAATGAAATATTGAAGTGATTTAAATATTGGTTGTCCAAACAGATAATTAAAACCAGAACCGGGTCATTAAAATCGGTTAACGAGAGCATGTTCGGAACACTTGAGCACGGCCGCTCACATTTTCAGTGAAAAGTAAAAACTGTAATTTAGCGCCAACTGCAATAAGAGAATTTTTAATATTAAAATGGCTCTAGACGAGCGCTTGATAAAACATTTTGAAATATTAAAAGTACGCTACGTTATTATCAATGAAAAGAAAGAAATGTCTTTATATTTTACGAATAAACAGACTATATGCTTCGTCCAACTATTTTAGTACATTCTAAATTTAATTGAAATTGGTCTCAAAAATAATACATATATAAATAGAACATAATACATTTTTATTGACTCGTTTTCTTTTTCTTGTGTTTTATTATCGATGTTTTATTATCGATACAAATTTTGCAATCGATTTAATCGATAAGACCCGATGAGTTAGAGACTTGAAACTTTAAACATAACCCAGAACTAGAAGACAATATTATAATATTAGTTGGCCTTTATGACGGTTGGGTGCAAATCTCCGTGATCGATTTTGTCCTTGATTTGGTTTATTACCCCGAACTAGTACGGGTTAGGAATAAATTATTTGATAACTTTGATTCAAAATACTATACTATACATTGCAGATTGTCTGGAAGTTCTATATCCTAAAACCATGCCCTAAATCACATCACAGCCGTAACAATCTGTCCTATATTTTTTGCCGTGCAAATGCAATCCCAAGAGCTAATAAATGACTAAACAAATGACTCCTACCACATTCCTTGCATTAAAGTTATCTGTTGAAGATCTCTTTAAAAAAAAGAGAACTAATATTTTATCGAATATTCTTCTTATCGTATTTTTTTCATTATACCAATAGAGAATTGTTGGGCTTAAGCTTTGCAAAGTACGCCATTGAAGGTCATCTTAGGCGTAGTTCACCAGTCATTTTGCTTACGTCATTAGTCCACCTACTGAACACACCGGTTCCGCTAAGATATCACCGGCCAACTAACACTTACTTTTACTAATTATTTGGACGATGTCAGTTACCTTAGTACCTACTCCGTCGAATCATTTACTTTTTTTTTGCGAAACTCAAAGCTTAGACTTGTAGCTCGTTATGCCGCCTTGAATTAGCGAACCAGTCGCATCACATCGCGTGTCATTACGGGGGGACTGATTAAAGCCTTTTCCCCTTTATGTGCAATAAAAGTATTGAGTAATTAAAAAAAAAACTGTTTTTGACGTGTGAGTATAATCTGTGAAACTACTAAAATGATTAAAGAAAACCTTTCTTACAGTTACGTGTAGGTGTTCAATGTTTAAATGTATAGAATTGTATTATACGTGAATGTTACACGAGCGGGTCGGCTCACTATTTCAATATTACATTTCTGTAGCGTAAATATTCTGTTTAGTTTATTTTTTCCACTTTTAATATAATTCTTTATTACTTGTTGGCAATAAGGTTTGTAGGTTGCTCTGTTTTCATGATTTGCTTCGGCGTCGATTTATTATTTCATCCGAAGCTGACTAACTTTATATTTGATAAAATGACTAATAATGTATTAAACAAATAAAATTAGAGTGCGGATTAACAAACCACTCAAATAATAATCTCCTTTTATTCTCAATATTTAAATCTTTTTAATGACGTAAATAATCTTTAAAATTTAAATAAATTTTAATACAATATCCAATCAAGCCTTCACTAAGTACATACCTAATAACAATTAAAAATTTTTCATTGCAAATCGTGCCCGAGTGGAATAGAGGCACAAATGCTAGCAGCATTTCCTAATTGTGTTGCAATTCCGATCCTCTGAGAAAAAAATGGACAAATCCTCCTTTCTAATATAATACGTTAAAAAGTGCAATATTTTAACAATAAATTGATTATAATTGAACAAAATTAATAAAACATATATGATTTTGGTTTTCAAAAGGTCCGCAATTGAAGGACGCCATTAATTGATAATAATACCTATCTCTGTTTATTGTGACGTACTAAGTAACGTCAGCTAGCTAAATTTCTGTAAGATATTTGCTCCTGTGGGGTCGTTAATATTTATAATTGTACTATGAATAATAATTAATACCGCGTCAGCCATAGAAGAGCTGATAAGTCCAAATAAATCGTTTTGAGTTTATGAGAAAACGGTTTAAATTTTTTCTTGATGATCCATCACTTTTCTTTACTTTTACAAATTGATCTGTTAAATCAAATGCTTGCTGTATTTACATTGATACAAAAATAAATGTGTTATAAAAACGTCGTTATTACGAATTAATAAGAGATACGAACGACTAATTGTATATTTCAATAAAATTGTAATATATAATAATAATATTTAACCATTGTTTTTTATTTAACTGGTCTTTTTAAAACTAGTTTTATTCAATTGACTTTAAGGCTAAATTAATTTATACTTGACAGCTTTTATGACATATTATCGAAAGCGGATTGATATAATCGATCCAGGAGTTTTTTGAACGCTGACTAAATCATAACAATTTTCACCGGAACAATATATTTATTACATTAATGCTATAGCATATAGCTTAAAGAAAATCATTTTGTTTGTTATTAGTTTTATGTATCAAAATAAGTATAAGTATACATGGAAATATGTTTATAATTTAAATATTCATAGAACGCTTGAAAAAGTAGGCTAAGAAATATGAAAAACATTAAGTGCGCTGACTAGTATACGTATCATTTGATTAGTTAATTTTTAATTGCGCTTTCTTTTTAAATACGTAAATAACTCGTAAAAATACTCTGTAAAATACAGATTGCGTATCATATTTCAACAATAAACCTATATTTTCTAAAATTTTAAACGAGAAATATTTTAAAATAGTTTTATGTTCGTTTCCTCAAAAGGAGAGAGGGCTAGTACAGCAGTGAAACTTTTAAATTATTCTCGAGACATACCAAGACACTTCTTACATTAGTCAACTCAGAATGCAAATGGCTGCCCTTCTAATTCATTAAATTACTGATTTTTTTTTTACTTAATAACTTAATTTAATTGAAATGCATTAAAAAACCAAGTAAGTGACATTAATCATCGATAAAACAAGAATATTGATTTAAATCCCGTCTTAAGTTACTAATATTTATTGTTATAGTTGTATCGTAACATACATTAAATAGTGTTGAGTAAAATTATACTAACACTAACATTTTACATAGTCAATTAACTTTAGTACTTTTACTAATGATAATTGACACAGCGAAGCGTAATGGATGAAAAATCCAAAGTCAACACAAAGTCATCGTTGCAAATGACTACTGAGTACACATGCAAATTAATTTAAACTAGCGACAGACTAAAAAGAACTAATTACACACTAAATGCACAGCTCCCATTACGACTTCCAACGATGTCGCTTTCAGACTTAAGCAATACATTACATAAATTTGAATATCGAACTCTTTTGTTTAACAAATTTCATGCACGGAAAAGTCGAGAAATCGGACATTTACGAGCTATACGTTGCGATTCTTTTGTTCGTATGCTGTAAAGCCTAGTTAAATAGGGCTTGAACAAATGGTATAAAGCGGTTGGCATTTACCGCTGTTGTAGTTTCGCAGGGCTCGTCACGATCGGGCCGATCGATCCCCGACCCGGTCAACGGTAGATAACCTGATGCATGACCCCAGTATTTGCGGGTTCACTTTACGCTCGATAGCACTTTCTGGACAGGAAACTTAGTCATTCCGCTTATTATGGTAAGTGATGGGAACGGTCACTATCAAGAACAATCTTCTATGTTCAACTATTGCGTAACTCTTATATTACATATTTACAAGTATCAACCGATATAAAATATGTGTGATAACTAAATATGGCGGACAGTGTTTATTTAATAATAACATTTTTAAACTAAAAATATAAATAGGTACTCGAATTAATCTCTCATCAGAAAATCATAATCCAATTGGCAAGGCTTAAGTCCTAATAAATATTTAATTGAAAATGTAACAATGAAACTACCCAAAATACATTTATAGAAAAAATACAGAAGATAATTGTTTTTGACATCAGGCTCAGGTAACAGGGACATAGGCGTTAGGCGATATAGTATGGGTACTATAAATTGAAATCGTGTTTATTTATGCAAATGTTCTTAATTAAAACGAAAAAAAAAAAAACAAAAAACTTCAATGTTTTCCGTAATAAACATCGCATGAATCGTGAAAATGTCGTTGAACTCTCTATTTACCTGGCTCTTTAAATTTGCGCGTCGAGGGACCGCCGCGTTCCTAATGAAGAGGCGACGCGCTTTTGAACCATATTTCCTTTGCCGTATAAAAACAATTTTTATAGAGTTTGAAAAGTCCTGTTATTAATGAAATAGAATTTAATTTATTTCTTCATATAATGTTTACCGTGCAGGTACTTTTTGTTGTTCAAAAGCGTCAATACATGAAACAAAATGATATTCACGAATTGTATTGTTTCAAATCCTTTTTTTAATAATAGATAGTTGTAATTATAACTATGCTTAGACACTTTGTTAATTATACTACAAACGTTTTATAAGCCATAAATTTAACTTCACGAACGTACATATATGCACGATCGTGGCTGTCTCAGGTAGATAGTATTGATCTGAAAACTTCTATGAATAGCTCCACGTTTGTAAAGCTATAGATATTATCAATATGGTTTGAAAAATAAAGTAATTTATTGTATTACATGACATTTTTTTGTTCCAACGACCAATATAATTTGAGTTCTAATTTTGATGGTGACAAAATTGATTAATATTTCAGAGTCGTTATTTCGTCTCTCTTTCTTTATTTTATAGTCTAGTTATATAGAATGTAATACATAAATGAATTAAATCGTTACATAATGAATACGTTGGCTCTGGGGGTTTAATTTTGAGCTTCGCGAAATGGAAGGGTTCAAAGAAGTAATCGGACACTGAAACATTTACCATCGCGCCATGTTTGGGGAGAGTCAACATCTGCAAGATGTACACACGCTATGTCATAAATACGACAAAAGTGTAAAGCGGTAATTCGGTTACCATAAACCAAAAAGTTTTGTCGTTTCATAAATTTAAATCATTTGTAAATAAGGCATATTATTCAGTACTATATTATGCAGACGATAAAAGGGTGGAATTAATACTTGTTGAATTCCAGACAGGATACATTACACACATATATAATTGTAATCAACTAACATGACTGTATTTTTATATGTTGAAAAAGAGTAACTACGAAATTTCTTGCCGGTTCTTCTCGGTAGAATCTACTTTCCAAACCACTGGTAATAAAATCACTTAAAATAGTCATTAAATGACGATTCGAATGTGCTACAAGCACATTTGTATCGTCAAATCAAAATATACTTTATTCAAGCCTACTTGAATAAAGTATATTTTGATTTTATTACATCATAATTCTATTAAGTCATAAATAAAAACTAATTATTTTATTTATATTTATTATAGTTTTACCCGAATAAAGCGTTACTGTTTCAACCGCCTGAGTCAGTGTTTTATATCGTACTGATATTTGTTTAAATTAGCGCGCTCATGTTAAGTACATAAGTTAAAAAGTAAATCTTTATTTATAAATTAATTCAAGAAAATAATCATTTTCTTTAAATAATAAAAAGTTTCAATAAGAAATACTGTATCCAAAGACCGTATAGTGTTACGTAGTTATTTTTATTTGTCACGCTATCGCTATTTTTTATTACGTTCAGAAATTCTGCAATATTAAAAAAATATTTTTCTCTTCATTCTGCATTAACAAAAAAAATTCATTTGACGACTATTATTATTATTTTTAGTTAGGGAAGAACAAAAGCTATTAATTTAATTTTATGAAATGTACATATAACGATAATAAATCGATTGCAACAATGCGATTTACTTTGTAATAAGTGATGTATATAAGCGCAGAGTATGTCCTAAGCTCGTTTGAAGATCGCGTTAAAAAGAGCTAGTTACTGCGATGTTCGCTCAAAGCGAGAGCTCTGGATAGACACGTGGGCGCGGTATCGATCGCTGTCATTTACTATTCACACCGACTTAAGAAAAGCTGCTATTAAACTCTAACTTCGAATCGCCTTTTTTTCTTCTTTTTGAATCAGTCTTCCAGTTATGTTTTTGATTAGTAAACAAATATAATAAATATAAAAAAAATATCACTGGCTTAAGAGAATTTGAGTAAATATAATATAAAAAAGGGAAAACACCGGAGTTTTTTGTTAACGTTTTATATGCGAGTATATCGTGACTTTCAAAAACGTGTGTTTGTTGCACTAATGTAATTAATTTAAGAAATATAAACTTTTTACATTCATCCGAATGCACCATTCCATTAAAATGATGTTTTTTATTCTAAATGAATTTATCTTGTATTATTTTAATGCACGAATATGTTGGAAATGTTTGTTTTCAAGCAAGCGTTATGTGTTTTCGCCTAACATGAAAAGCTTCAGTTTCAAAGGGTATTTGAAAGAGATTCATTTGAATGGCCGCGGTTGCCATGTTCCGTAGTGTCACCTGCGCTATACCTAGAGCGTTTTGTAGCGCGGTGCAGTGGCGTTGGCGGAAGAACTTTCTTTACTTTCTAGACAAAGACTCACAAACTGGAATCATCTAACCCTTCGCGTGAACTTTGCGGGTGTTTAAGATACATACATATATGCATATGTAAAATTATAATTCGTTATGAATGCTTTGAAAACTATTATTTTATTACAGATTGAAAGTCATTTTCTACTCAACCTTATGGGACAGTTATTTTAATTCTCTTTGCTCTGAATATCTAGTAATGCTACATCTTATTATGTTAAGTGTGACATAAAACCTCGACGATTCATACGACATCATTCACCATTGCTTCAGAATTGCCAACGAATTACAAACCATAGCTCAGAAATATATCTGTTATATAGGGTATAGCGCTGTACGAGTACGAGTACCTAGAAGCCGATGTCTCATCAATTCGACCACCGCCAAAGATCAATAATGATACGTATTGATGTGATCCGATTTTAGGGTGAGTAAGGCCGTGTGTGTTCAAAGAATATAACATCTTAGAATCAATGGTTAGCGGTGTTCATACTCCTTGCAGTGTTTGTGTCGATAGACGAATGTGTCCGCTTACCTTCAGGTGGAACATAAAATATTCAAATAGAACTGTTTTTAAATATTTATGTATTTCTCAAACAAGAAAAATGAAAGCCATCCGCCACAGTATTTCTTATGAAACATGATACATAAAGGTATTTTTCTTAGAACTTTTATTCTTTCAAAAAAGACATGATACCCTTAATGTGATTTTTAAGTTTGTATTAAAATCATTTTAAGCAAATATCTTCTGTGACAATAGGAGCTAGATTAACTATAGGTTTGCCCAGTCTCCCCTTTTATATAGTAAACATGGGGACATACGTTAGCCTGAAATTAAATTCAGAATACAAAAGCATGTATGCGATATTTATTGAAACCAATCTAGTTTTATTTTTTTTAGTCATTAATTTATAAGCCATTAATAAAAAAAAATATGTTAAAACGAAGCTTTGATTTTTCTGTTTATTTTAATAGAACAAAAAGGATCTTAGAGACTTAGATAATCTGACATAAAATTGATCATAAGTAAGTAGTTTGAGGATAAACACAAACGCTAACGATTTAGCATTTATTTATAAAGTAATCTTGAAGTAGATTGATAATATAAAATAGATTGAAATCCATTCTCCTTATCAAAATCCGTTAACAATATTAACTACAAATTTGAAAACATGTACAACGCATCCCTTAGGCTCATAAGGCTTAGGTTTACAATGTTACCTATAGATACGAGCAACATGGTTGATTATTGTAAATCGCATGACGTAGAATCGGTTCAAGCCACTTTCAGGTCACTAGGACATATTTAATTATTTAGCTATTAAACAATAATCCTACGTACCTATACATTTTTACATTTCTGAGTTCATTTAAAGAGTAAATGTAGGCATGCAATCCACAAATAAGTTGAGCCATAAATCGTGGCATTATTTCAGTAACATAAAATGTATACAAAGCCTACTGCAGAGCCCGCGCCATTGGTTCGTCGGTATTGTAAAGAGCAAGCAGATGCTGACATTGCACGATCAATGCCGTACCGTATTCATTGGCCTTGTCTCACCGATAGCCGATGCTATTTTAAGCAAAAAAAAACTGACATTCATGAAAAGGTTTCTTACAACTTGCTAACTTTTAAAAGTTGACTTCGCGACGACGTTGTTATTCTTATACATATTTAAGTTTTATGTGAATGTATATTTAAAATCACGCGATATTTCAACTAGACATTTTTCCCTTCAGAGTTGAAATATATCGAAGCGTTGTATTTTTTGAGGCTATATCGGAATATACGCAAGAAATAATCTTTTCAATAATATTTTGCGTGCAAACCGGATCTAATATCGGTAATATAGAGCCAATTTCATCTTCGTAACTAACAGTCTAACGAATTTCACCATAGCCGAATGGTGATAAGATTGCATGTATGTACGAATAAACATTTACATATAACCTACATTTCATTGAAGTTATTAATTTCTGGTATTTACCATGTTTGTTCAAAGTGGACATGGAAAATATCCCGAAATTAATAACTTTAATAATAAAAATAACCCTGTTATTTAAAATCTTAACGTATATTTGTTAGAAAAACATCGCATATTAAATACTAAATGAAACATATAAATATTACTTTTGAATTCTTAAAGACAATATAATTAAGCTTAATGAAGGAACAAAGCAATTTAATGTAAACCTAATGGAATCATTGACACAAATTACTTCAAATCGCTTATGGCAAGTTCTGTAAACATACCTTTGTATCTAATTTATGGGGTTCATTGATCCTAAATTAAATATTATTACAATTCCGATGTAGCTAGTTAAGCTCATTGTCGAATAGGGACATACACTTTAAAAGTATTACAAGCAAAGAGTGTCTGATTTTTTTATTTTAATACAAACATTTTTCTTTCTTTTGAATCATTCGACATCAAAGCTATCTGCATTGCAGATGTTTTGTTTTGATAACGGATCTTTATTAATGTTTTATTTTCTATTTTTTGTTAGCGTTAAAACAAATACCGATTAGCAAGAATATCTGTATTAACTTATTACTTATTATTATTCATATTTCGCGGCTCTGACGAGCTGAATTATGTTTTTATGGATCAAAATGGCCTTATTCAAATTAACTTGTATAATAGAGTAGGTCATTTATAGATAAAAAGGAAAGTTTTAAAATGAAAAATAAAAATTTCAATTTTATTAGTGTTAATAGATGAAATTAAATTATTTTTGAATATCATTTGTTTTATTTTTTATGCGAAAAAGGAAAAAGATAAAAAAATGGATCGAAATGAAAGAAAATTAAGAAAAAAAGGTATGTTTTGTAAATATTAAAATTCATGACAACATACTTACTTATACTCTAACAATTTCTTCAAAAATTTCTACGTATAGTCTAAATAAATGTAGATGCAAAATCAAAGGTGATACTAATCACGCTCGGCCGTCAGTACACTCGCCTACATCGGTGACCCAGTTACAAACCGTGCCAGCCGCACCGACAACTAAGTCGCCGCAAAACAGGGGAGTTCCTAGAACGTGATTTTTTTCTAATTACCCTACATGACTAGTGTCGTTATAATCAATCCATTGCACATGTTTATTATAAACATTTTCAATATATCTTATATTATTACAGAATGCGTTGGACACATTGTTGTAAGATCTTCAATTTGTTAGAAATGAGAGCCTCATTGTCTAGTCTTTATTTTGGCAAAGAAAGAATTCTCTTAAGAATTTAATTCAAACAGTATTAAAACCAAGTGTATCAATTAACATCGCTTTATAATATTAAGTGAAATTACATTTATGTATGCCATTAGCGATGCTTTTTAATTGCGATAAAAGTTATTAATTTTCCTGTATTTTTTGATTGTTTTTATTGACTTTAAAACTGAAACTTTGTAACGAAATTTAACGACTAAAATAAGTATAATTTGTTTTATAACTTAAATGTTGTTAAGTTTAAAAAGTTAAAAAACGAACACATCACTTATTATTATAGTTAAATAATATTGAAACATAAAAATACACTATTTCAAGATACTGAAAATTTAATTTTAATATATGAACATAGTTATACAAAATTAGTCGTCGGACTGATAAAGAAAAACACAAGGAGAGTTTTTCGAGGCCGGAGTGGGTGGGGCGTGAGGCATCGCGTGGAGTGAGGGGGTGCTGGTTCAAGGTTCCAAGTTTCAGGCGCCATTGCGGGACTATGCGTACATCTACGCGTATTACCCGACTAAATTAAAATTCCACAATTATTTCACAAAATCAGTCAACGCGACCTCGCAGTTAATATTAATTAATTATTTTTTAATCCATTAAAATAACATTTACGTCCTGATCTGTGACATTAATAAGACAATAATGTGAATAAGTGACTCGTGTTTTCAGGTACTTTTGTTTTCTATAGTAACGTATTATTACGTTGTGTGTGCGTGCTGCCTACAAACGTAAACATACTATTTACATCTGGTAAACAACAAAGTACTATGGAATGACTTCATTATAACATCCCTAAAAAGGTTACACTACACGTCCTAAGGCCAAATAAAATAAAAAGCTATCAGTTTTAGGCTGTCATAAAGTAAATTCACAAAACGATTATAGAAAAAAATTAATATCGTTTGAGTAACATTTAATCTATAGATCAAGCGTAGAAGTTTAAGGAGTAGGAAATAATTGAAAAATTTTAATTTTTACATTAACATAAGTTAACAAAGGGTTTTCTTAATAAAACCATAATTTGTATTTATCTAATGAAAATATAACGAAACTATTCATAAATATTTAATATAACAAAGAAAAGAATGATGAAAATTACTTTTAGAAAATTAAAATATATGTTATAATCACAAATGACCTACAAATTTTATTAGGCATACCTAGTCCGAGTTATACTTAGTCTATTGTTATACATTTTACCGTTTAAATAATTGAAATTTACTTATTATATTAATAGGTATACGTGATTTAAGAAGAGACGGCAACATAAAAAAAAAAATTAAAATATGTTCAACGGAATACAAACTATTAATATGACGTAATTTGTAAAGTCTGAAAAGTTTTACATGGAAATTCATGAGCGCAAAAAATAAACTCATAATTGGTGTTTTCACGGACGATTAAAAGGCTTGCTAGGAAATTGCACGGATACAATAAATGTGTAATAAATATAATGTATAATAAGTATATATATATAAGTTTTTCGACATTTGCCCACGGACATGACATGTCATGTTAACACGACTTAAAGCTTGCAAACAAATTTATGGAGATAATTGTCGTTAACATATTGAAGCACCAAAATTATAGTTTGTGTATTATTTTTATATGATCAACAATTAGTGATGTAACAATTAGTTTCATTTATTTATTATTAGATTTGAAGTATGAATCATTTCTTTCACCGTCAATGAACCGGCAACGCTATTTTAATCGAAGAAGGAATTAACAGAAACAAACCTTTGATTAACACATTCCATGCAATTTGCTAATAGCTCAGCTGTATTGTGCACTACTAACAATCCTTGATTAATATATTTATACTTATTTATTCATAAAAAACTGCTCCAAGTAACTACTAAGGTATATTCTCTTTAATTTTACTTTCAAAGATCCATTAACATTTTCGTGGACATTGAAAACGCCATGTTCTCGCAAATCAACTGACCAATGATTTCTCGTCATCGCAATTTCAAATGATAATTGTTTCGGTTTTGTCCTTGTGGTTGAAATCTATTCCAACTTTATGGTCTATTATAGGATCTCAAATGTTATTTTCCTCACATACTAGCTTACTCAACCTATACAGTATCAAAATAAATGATTTGTTTGTCGATAAAATAGTATTGAGTAGGTGGCTTTTAACTTGCATGAAGCCATACAACGGGGAAAATCTAGACTCTTATAAATATTAACTCATGAACATGATGTTATTGACCTCCGTATTTTATATGTCATAGTATATTTACATATCACATAAATTTACTTATATTTAAAATACTTTTTTTTATTATAAATAAACCTACTATGTATTTCTTTTATTTTAAACTAATTTACAATTAGAATTTGAAATTAAATAAATATTATTCGAGTTAGTTCTTTGTAATGTTTGTAATATATCATACGACGTTTTTTCAGTTTGGTAAGTGAAATTTCGATTTTGGTAGCCAAGATTCACGACAAAACTAATCTAGAATGTCTAGTCTATCGAAAATGTACAAATATTTTATTTACCTAGTCTCAGTTTTAAAATATTTAGGTGCGATTCAGCATAGCTATATTTATTTTGTCATTAAGAGTTGATGACGATTTTTCTACATGTGACTAGAATCATCCATTCGGCTATTCGAACGTAAAGTACAAACACTGTGCATAGCCTTTGATGCACCTTTCTGTTATTTCGTCACTCAATATAGTTCGTTTATATTTTTATTTTGCTTACATTGCTTTTGTGCACTTATTGTGTTTGCGCATTAATAGTTTGTTAATATTTATGAAGTTGTTTCATTTTGCGTTTAGGAATTTGAAATGTTTCTTTATATTAACCTTTAAGTTAATTGAATATCGTTTTGCACTCTCTGTAAGCAATAGCATTTGTGCAAAAGTGCAAATGTCTGCCCACCTTATGTATAACTATTGTCGTAACGTTCTGTTAGTGGACCTCTAAAAATAAATAAATCAATATACTAGATTTCATATAATCAATTATTCATCTTTCATGTACTTGGAAATAAGGCTTTGTCAGGGCAAGCCCGTCTCGGTTGGGGCTACTATCTGATTAAAAATTCCCACCAAAGAGCTAATATAAGTGTTGTTTTGTTTTGGCTTCAAAGATGAGTTATACAGTATAACTTCATAAAGATGGGACATAACATCTTAGTTCCCAATTTTACTTTTCATCAGACAGACTGCTGCCCTTTTCAAATTAAAAAATGTATACACATTACTTAATATAAACATTTAAGAAAAACACATCTTTCAATATTTACTTTTTCTTGATTTTAAAAACAAATACTGATAACACTAGTGTCTTTAATAGTAACCAAATAAAAAATATGTTGGCAAAAAGAGAAGAAAAAGGTGCTGAACTGTCTACCTTTGCTATTTTATGTATACTAATTTCAAACAGTTGCAAACATCTCCGGTATTGTGAACGCATAAGTTGGTAATGTTACATTTGAGCAGACGCTGTTTTATACGACTATAGAGTTGCATATAATATAATTAAAAGTTTGATGGAAGTCATAAGGCAACTACATGCAAATATTGAGAATTACACGAAACCATTACGTTAGGAGAAATATCTGTTAAAACCTCTTCATTAAAACATGAAAAACAAAGTTAGGGCATACTAACTGTTTTACATAGATACCTAAAGATATTTTAGGCAGATGATATGCCTTAATAGTAAAACTGAAGAGTTTGTTTGTTTAAAAGCGTTAATCGCAGAAACTACTAGTTGAATAAAATATTTTATATCAGATAGGCCGTTTATTGAGAAAGGTTACAAAGTATATTATAATATAACGCATTACGGCGTAATGTATTGCGTGGCGTGGTAATGCCGAAAACCTTCACGTTGGTATCAACAATAATCGCGCAAGGTTCCAACTGAATCGGATGAATACTATAGGCCTTCCTATCAAAAAGTCAAGGCATTGTTTTTTATATAATTAACGTCGAAGTAAAATAAAGGCCTGTAATATATATAATAGATTTGTTGAAGAATTTGATTTGTTTGTGCATATTCTTTTGGCGAATTTTTATTCGACGCAACCATCTCAAATGTCACCGCTGAACACTAAGATGAATTCGCAACACAAATTAATCACAAGACAATTCACCTGGGTTTCGACCCGCAATTATCAATTAAGATTCACGTATGATGCCAACCACAAAGTTCAATTATTGACGAGTAAATATACATACATACTATAATTTATCATCATCATTTATCATTATACAAGATTTACTTTAAACCAAATATAGTAAAGTGAAATATAAAAACTAAGAACTGAATATTAAATTTATACATGCATGTATCTTATTATATATATTATATAGACACTATGGAAGTCGCTTTAGGGTCAGTTCTCAACTAAATTGCTTTACCTCGAGCTTAACTTATGTAATCAATACTCCGAAAATTTAGTAGTAAAGTGAAAATTATTAGGAACTAAATATTTATGAATAAAATAATTTCCATAATCTGACCTTACATAATTTAAAACAGTCCATAGTAGGTAACATATTGATATTCTTATGTTGTTTGTCTTTGAAAACATTATTTCATGTTTCATTGAACTTGGATGAGATAGTCGATATATCTAGAGGTATACAATACACATATAAAGCAATATGTGTTTAATGTGAACGGTATCTTATCGTCGGAACATTTCATGCGACTTGAAAACCGCTTTTATATAATAGAACAGTTGGCATCATTCATGTTTCATTATTTGATTCACTGATATAGTCTGTACTTTGAGATTACTCATAACAACGATCTTACTTTTGTCTTAAATATTCGAAATGCTTCGATAATTTTGTCCGTAATACAATGTAACATATTCATAATACATCATTATTATTTATATTGCAACTACAACAATTGATACTATTTACTTACAATTTTAATATAATTTAAAATTTATCATACTTGTGTATGTAGTACGACGAATGATGCTTTCTGAGTTTATATATGAGTAGAGATACATAACCAGAAAAAAAGTCTTTTATTAAAATGTTGTTAAAAAATGTTAAATAAGAAATATTACTAAAATATTATGTTAAATGTTTTGATAAAAAACATGGAATGAAAACAAAACATATTTAGAATATATATGTACTTAATATTGTTACGTGGCAGCAATTCAAGACTCATTTCAACAAAGACCCACGTCAAGAGTGTCATCGCGCCTTGAGAAATAAAAGCGACGCCGAAACGTAAACGATAAAACAGTGTTGCCAATAATATAAACATATTCGTCGAGATACGACCCCACTTCAAATCGAAATATCGAAAAAAGAATTGATTTAAGTAGAAAAAAATGATGTGTGTTATGACTTTGTTCGTTAGTTATGTTATGTTATTTCTCTTTCCGACCAATTACACGCTGTAGTTCTAAGAAGTTTACGTTGCGTGTAAACCACCAACCACCAATCAAAATTGACTTTGTATGTACCTCTAACGACATTTAGGGACTGAGCGAGGTTAACAGTTATTGGTATTTGATTGATTTCACTATACTTTTATATATATGGAATAATCCAGTATTGTATGTTGCAACGGACTAATTTCTAAGGTAACGGTTTAATTAAACACTTTAAAAATATTTTATATATTTTTTAAAAATATGCAATTAATATATACAATCGGGGGTATATAGCAACACTGAAGCGATTGTATTTTTACAAGACATATTGCAAAAAAATATATTAATATACGTATGTTTCCAAGCAGCCGATTTTGTTCTAAAATATTACATAAAAATTCTAAAATATTACATCAATGTTGCACAGTTAGTTAACAACAAATGTTAATAAGTCAAAGTCACAGCATGCCGGACAATAGCACACATAAAGTGGTGCAACCACTAGAAAATTACGAAAGTTAAATAATTGGCCCGGGTCGAATTATAACTTAAGCAAGGCCGAGCTTCATTATACAAAATGGTTTGAAAAATAAAGTCAAATGAAACATGCATTCGCGTGTTTTAAAAAAAAATAAAAGCAGTTCAAACAAGCAATGAAAACATAATGTTTCAAAGAATTCCAAAGGTTAATATATCACGCTAGGGCTGTGGGCCTGGCGTAGCATCACGTTGTATCGATCGGGCCCTTATCTCAACTCGCCCGACATCTCTAGATGTCGGTGTGCGGCACTTGATCGCCCATCAAAAGCGACAACTCAGGTCAGCTTAAGATGTAGGTGACGCTGACGTGATCTTGATTGGTGTCGAAGTTTTTAAAATTTTCTCCATTCAATTTATCTTTTATGTATTTATACATATTTCCCTTTGATGAGTAAATTATATGATATTAATTCTTGTATAACGCTCTTTCAGAAAACGATTAGAACAATAACAATAGCTAGCTAATATAAATGACTTATAAATTGGATTGTTATCTTGTTTCTGGATTTTTTTTGTGATATATATGATAGGTCGCGAACGGGCAAGAGGAACATTTGCAAGCATTTTTCTTGTAGATTCCCAAGTCGTATCGGTTCGGTGGATGGCAAGAATATGTATTGTTGAGGTTAAAAACCAAAAGTATTATGCTTGATGGTGGTAAAAGATCACCTTCACTCACATATAACAACTAAAATAAATAAAATACTTATTACACCGTCAATTTGCTAACAAATATGGCATTTAAGATGTTCTAACCCTTGTGCCTATAATAACACTATCCCAACATACATGCGGATAAAAAACATTATGTAAATTTGCCGATGAAGGAATGTTACAACCCTTGGCCTGCAAACAGATCAACCACTAGTTCTAAGAATATATTAATTTGGATAAATTATAAAGTTATTAAAAACGTTAAAATGTAGAAAAAGTAGGTAAGTATTTCGTAAATCATGAAATTAAATATAAATTAAATAAGTACTTTACTTATTACATTATAAGTCAAGAAAAATAAATGTAAAAAGGTTGGTTGTGATAATATAACAAGTTCTTTGTAAAACAAAATAAATTTTAATGAACAAACTGTATATTTTTAGTTGAAATAAATTGATATACAGTTTAATTTTCAATATTTTTATTCGCGTATATCGTCCACGTAACGCCATGTTCTGTCTGGATTCACCGCAAAAGTTCCTAGTTAAGACTAATGAACATAATAATTATTGTATCTATATTAAATTGAAATAAAACATTATTATCTTATAGTTAATAAATAAACATTACTTATTTGCTACTAAATGTTGCATCTGTGGTATGCATTAGTAATGTGCTCAGAAAATGTCTTGCAGCATTTTGCTACATAGAATTAAAGTTACCGGTGTGCTGACCATTCAACGAACTGTTAATCCCAAAGTCAACAGCAAATAGTGTTTCAGATGATAGCATAAAATAAATCTTTAGTGATATTGTGATCCATAGAACGTCACAAATCTTATGCGTAAATACATTTGACGCTAATGTTTATTAAATTCCAGCTATTCCAGCTATTACGCCTTAGACGTTACCGATCCGGTTCCATTCTCCATAAATCAATTTCTAATTAAAATGAAAAATAGTGAGATCTTAAACAGCATGAAATTAGTGCATTTACATTACAATTATCATTCCTTAACATAAATTTTTTTGACAGACTATTAACGTACATCCTACTACCGAGTCTAGACTCCTATAATCCGTTAATAGTATATTCGTTAATAGTACCTTTCTAGAAAGAGGAGTTTTTTTAATAGAAACACAAGTTCGTATGAATTTTACACATACTAGAAATGCAGTATTTTTTGTTAGATCAGTGAAAACTTGAACATAATTACGATACGATATGAATTTTTCAATTTATTTATTAATTAATATACATATATTGAAAAGGTTATAAAATTGTTAGGGATAAATAATAATAATTTTTTTAATACTCTTTGTATACGGGATTTACATGTGCAATACAAATATTACATTTCCGTACACATCCCCGCTTTATTATTTAGATGAAATAGGATTGCATTATTATAAAGCTTTTTCATAACCATAACCAAATCAATTTAGATAAACTGTTCCGAATTGAGCTAAATGCTTTACTAACCATATCCTATGAATGTGCTTAGTAAATTGAATATACAGAATAATTTGATAATTCAATCAAAATAACCAATGGTAGAGCATAAAAAAAAGTTTCCGCAAATATTTTTACAGCTGAGATATAAGCCTTCACTCCTTTTGATTAAATTTTGAGAGATTATAACAAGATTCAGATCTGTAACGATTTTTGCCAGTGACAGATTTTCAGGTATGTAATGGTTCATTCTAGGTTTTTCCATAATTGTATTATAAACATTTCAATTTATGCACATTAAAAACTCACCAGTGCAAGCCCAGGGTTAAACCCGCAATCACCGGTTAAAATTCACGTATTCTTATTACTGGTGCAGCTAAGCTAAAATCAAAGAAGATAACCAACATTATATACTTACCTATATATGGAAAGCAATGTTGCTGTGGTCGAAACCATCTATTGTAGGATTATTATTAGACTGATGACTAATTAACCATTCATCAACGGCTCGGTTGCCTTCAATAACGTGGTAACTACACTTTACAGCTCGTATTACTTTATTCAACATATCCTACTTAGTTGCAACTATTAATTCTCTTACTAAAAGCAATTTTAGCTTATTATCATTTTATTTCCTAATTATCCCTTTTATTTATACAAATTTTATTATTTGAACGACAGAACTTTGAAAACGAATATATTGGTACCGATACGGATCTTTTCAATGAAAAGTATTACAATAATTGGATAAAATTAATCGCGCTTAATATCAGAATGCCTGAAAAAATAAGATAACTACCAATATATAAGAGAAAAACAAGAAACAAAGAAATTAAACATGGAGGAGAGAGAAGAACCGGTCAGTTACCATCGCTACTATTCTGTTACAAAATGTTTACAGCTGTATACTTTTAATAATAAAATGATTGCTGGCTAAGAAACAGACAACAACTCGAAATAAACAAAATGCATGTTGAAATAAGCTTATCCTCAAAAAGGAAGGGCTCTTTTGCCAGCAATGGGACATAAGCCGACTTAAAGTTTACTTGTAACTAAAACGATTCGTATAGTGCGCAGTATAAAGTACATGATGGAAGTTTTATATATACAAAACGGACAGTGGCGTAATTCTACTTGGCCCGCTTGAGTATAGATATTTATATAGTGGCAAATTTATGAACATCAGTGACCTTACCATCAAGTAGCTCACCTGCTCATAATAAAGATGGGCAGGCATTCAAATATTTAATCATTAAAATAATTCTTTTACAGTGTGGTATTTAGTTAGTGAAAATCCATATTATGTATTGGTATCTTCTAATATGTATTACACACTTGGAAAAGTTATAGATATAAGATATTTTAATTATTAAGAAACAGCGTTACTTTAATGTAGAGGATGGTATCCTGCAACGCAAAAGTACCATCGATAACACGTCATTTTCGAACTCTTCTAAGTTAGATTTTTCTGTGAATTTATCAGTGAAAAAAGACACACTGTATGGCAGAAAGTTCTCAATTAGATGTTTTTTTAAGGCCTAGGTTAGTGGACGAGCATTTGCGCCAACACCGCTTATAAACAATGGCGCTGTAAGAAATATTGACCATTCCTTACATCGCCAATGCGCCATCAAACGAGGGAACTAAGATGATATGACCTCAACTTGGTCATTGTTATGGATTACACATTTTCTACTTCAAAGAGCAGTCAGTGCCCAATGCTGCTGTTATTTATACTAATATTTCATAGATGAGCTATCAATGCGTCGTGTGTGCTTGAATTTTACAAAATAGTTGTTGTTGTAGCCTAACTTTTTTATTACATCAGCTTTGTGCCGGTGAAAGTCCTGTCAAAATCGGTCCAGTTATTTCAAAGATAACCCCGAACAAACAGACAGACAGACAAAAATTGTTATTTTGATATATGTAGCTCGTAGGTATGCTTTCATATGCATTTAGTAAAAAGTGGTTATTAAAATAACAAACAGACACTTCAATTTTACTTACATATGTATAGATATTACTAGAGATAACAATAATACTCTATTTACATGTACAACAACGATCACATAAAACAAAGAAGAAACACAACATAAATATAATTATCTTATTTAAAAATGGAACATTACTTTAAAAACAAAACATGATTAAGGAAGAACTTATCTGTAAGGCTTATTCATTTTACTTATCAAGATAAAGACTGTTGCATTTACCTTATATATTTATTTAAATATAGTATTTAAATATTATTTTTTTAAAACAACTAACTTACTCTAAGTAACAAACGATCTCAACACAATTGTACTTTTGTTGTTACTATAACGTCACGCTCCCCCGATTTTTTTACTGTGTGTTTAATTGAAATACCACATAATAATAACTGTTATGTGGTATCATGTGGTAAAGCTGCAAATTCCAATCCAAATTTAAAAATTTAAACGGCTATTTTTTAAAAACATAAGCGATTATTTTTATTTTTTTTTCATTAAATGAGGACTAATATTGTGACAAAGGAAATCGTTAATGATTCACCATTTTGAACAGTATTTATAATATGAAGATTTTATGTCGACGTCTTGAAAATCTACATATCATTTTTACGAACATTTCGTTTGTCGACAAAAGTTTTGATAGTTCACAAGGAATGTACCTGCAACGACAAACTTGCACAATGTTTCAAAAAACGAAAACTTACATAACCTTATCACATCATGTTAAAGTTTCATATGCAATTTTTAACGGAAGATTCCAGAAAAAGAAACAAACAAAATTTCCTATGAAATGTAATTACATAATTAACGCGAAAGTAAATCTGTTTGTCTGTCTGTCGGTACATCTGTTGTTCTTTCACGACCAAAACCTACTAGTTCTAACATGAGCTGACTACCAACCCCTAAAACAGCAAAGCCGCGTGCGACAAGTTGTATAAGCGGCAAAGTGACTAGTTATATAATTTAGTGCGTAGTTTAATTGTAGTAGTACTTTTAACAATTATTTAATTCGAAATGCGTCACAAGTAAATGAGGTCCTTCACGAAGAAAGTCGTCGGTTTTCAATCGACTACTTGGCTTGCTTGGTCAAGTGATATAACTTTTCAGTCCCCGCCTTATAGGTCAAGAGTTTTAAATATTATAATTATACATATTTAGGTGAAAATACTAAGTCAGTAAAATTGATACCTAAGCTATTTATTTCAATCAATAATTGTGTCCTATCTTGAGAATTCGATTAAAGAATCATTTTCTTTTTACAATTTAAAATTAAATGCAACATTATACATATCCTTCAAAGTATACGATTTCGAATTTTCTCACTTTAATTTTTATTAATGGAAATTTTTATATAATGCTTACAAGTAATGTATGATATTGATGAAATATGTTGTGACTAAACATAAATATTATTATATTAAATATTCCTCTTAAATTCCCGAAATAAAAATACAACGAACCCTTTTTTTAGAGTCGAGAATAAATACAGATTCCATATGTATTTGTAATAACAAATAATTAACTAATTATGCGTGATGACACATGAAGGATATATGGAAAAATAAAAACAAATTGTAGTAATTGAGCAGTATCAACATCAGTATTTGTGTAAATATTTTTAGTAGCATTTTAAGTGTGGGTTGCGTAATTTAATAATTCTATTAAATTTTCGTTTACGTTGACCTAAAAATATATCTTTAACCCTTATATTTTTTAAATAAAAAAAATATAATCTTTTCAAAAATAATGCAATATGTTAAAATTAGCAAGAAATTAATGATTAAAAATTTGTTAATGACAGGATGAATAAGAATTATATCGAAATATGAAGTATAGGTATGCATTACCAATGTTTTGATTTCTAATTTAATAAATTGTTGCGTAACTACATTTGAACAAATACAAAAATGCATCAGCTAAAAATATTAGGTAAAAATTGGAGCTATAAATACGGAATGATATATATCACAATAATTCGCATTCCCTCATTCCATTTATTTGGGTTCGGTGTATGAAAAACAATTTGGCAGACGTTTACGACCGTCCTGGCACCAACCCTTCTTGAGAATACTTTTGCTGGTGCTTACTCTGCTGGAACCTTACGGCAAGAAGCGACCGTGTCATAAAGGTATTAATGAAGTTTACCGAATAACTTTTAGAATGATTTACTATTCAGAGTAGTAGTTAATTAATATAAGCGCATAATAGCTAGATTTTGCGTGTAAAGCAATGTGGCATTTCATTCATAAACCCTAGTTACACCTAGTTACGTCCTTTCCCACAGATAAATTACGGATTCAAATATACACATAATATATTATATCGATCACGACTGACTGATATGTTGTCAAACATTTCATTCATAACTTTCATTTGAGGAGGATAGATGCTGTGTGTACTTTGCAAATAAATGGTAGTTACGTATATTATAGAGTTATGTTATATATAGTTATATTTTCTCATTTTTGAGAAAAATATTAAATACATTTAATACATAATGTTTTGCACAAAACTTATTTCTGACATCGAATCATATAAACGAAGTATATAAGTGAGTGAGGCATAAAGTTACAGTTTTTTTAAGAGAGAGAAATATCTTATTCGATTTTGAAACATTAAAAAGAAATTTTATGGTCTAAAAGTAATCAAGCTTACTTAAAATAATCTTTTCGAGAGTTTATGTATTGATATTTATATATTTTTTAAACAATAATAATTGAAAATATTTTGTCAGCCAAATTATTTATTTTAATTTAGATTTATTACTAAGATTATTTCTTAACAATAAATGTTGTCAATTTTTACTTGTTTACTTAATAATTCATTTACATTTAATAAATTCATGTAAATAAGATATATAAGGCATTGTTCAACATGATAATGCAAATTAAAAAATGCAGACAAATAAAATATTAAATAATTAACTTACTATGTGTGTTGTGTATATGTGCGGTGAAGGAAAACATCGTGAGGAAACCTGCATGTGTCTAATTTCATCGAAATTCTGCCACATGTGCATTCCACCAACCCGCATTGGAACAGCGTGGTGGAATATGTTCCAAACTTTCTCCTCAAAGGAAGAGGAGGCCTTTAGCCTTGGGAATTTACAGGCTGTTATTGTTGTTGTTGTGTGTTACAACATTATATGGAAATGAGGCAGGTTCATGTTATACAGCACGTGTTTATTGAGACACGAGCATCTTTTAACGTCCAATCAGGGCCACCAATGACGTGACCTACGATGTCTAACTTAACAATCTAACTTTTCACAAAGACATTTTGTGACACCTATTTTTATGCGTCTAGTTCACGAAGTCAAAAGCAGGTTATATAAGTTTTATTCGTTCGTTCTGGTCTGTGTAAAAAAATTGTAATAGAGTAGTAATAGAGAGTATGAGAAAGTTGTAATATAGAGTTTAATAGTCTAATTTAATGCCAACTCTATTAAAGTTATTATTACATACTGAATAAATTTTTAAATTGAACCTTTACTTGAAATTGATATACGATTTACATATAAGCAGAGTAATGATCGTTATTTTGAGTAAAAAGGATATGTGTTTAATAAGAAAATATTAAATATATAATTACTGTATTTTGTAACGTTTATCTATTTATTGTGTTAAATATAACTATGTCGTAGTTAAGTAAAGGAGTATTATAAAAATTGATCCGAGTTATAGCATTATGTTATTGTAGGTCAAATAAAAATTTATCAAAATTGTCTCAAGATACGTTGTGTGGTAAATTCTGCTATCGGTGTCTACAGACAGTGACAGAAAATGATTTAGTTTTTTACTATTTATAGATTTAGGTATTCGGAAGTTTTGTCTAAGCCACATCAATAAAATTTAATAAAATATTTACATAATTCTAACTGAAACTATTGTTAATTGTAATCATTTGAAACTTAGATTTCTTATTTTACAGGTTGTTATGATATAATATAGTTGTCTAATATATTGCGCCCATTACTCGTAATACATATATTTCCCATTGTATATGAATATTACGATAAAAGCCCTTACCACGACGTATCACCACCAAACAAGTGTTTCTAGATCTATATAAAAATGGAATCATCGTAAGAATGCATTTGTCAGCAATGAAGGTATGGTCTTTTAAAGTTATGTTTAATTCATAATTAAAATAATGTATATAAAATAGACTTACAGGCTTAGATGCTTCTATTATAGTTACATGATGTCGAAAGATTGAACAATAGCATGCCAGTAAATGTACCAAATCCAGCGATTGCTTTGCGACATACCTGCGCAATAGCCTTTTGTATTATGAGCTAGAATAAAAAGTATTTAAACTAAAATAACTTAGTTACTTGAAACAATCTGGGAACCTTGCTGATTGTTATAATAGTCCAATTTATATTGAGGTATTCAAAAAATATTACATGGTACTGAGCCGCTACGCACTTGCTACGAGTACTACGAAAAAGTTAAGTAACTGATTGTTCATCGATAACTAAAAGATCATTAATGAAACAGCCTAATGTACACTAAATGGCATGTTAAGCTTAGTCTTAACTCATTCACTGTTGAAACTCTCAATTATGTAATTGACACTAGACTTATCTTATCATAACCCTAGCTTTTATGTAACTATAAAAATAAGTCACCTTGGAATAATATTGACCTCTTTTATTGTGCAGACATTTCTGTGTGAACAAAGTGACTTAGAACCTGGAGGTTCGGTACAACAGCTACTAGAGTATTCTTTTGACTATAAGCATAAATGGTATAGTGTTTTTAGCAGTAATCGTTTATTATATAAATATAAAGACTACATGCTATAAAGAAAAAAAATGAAAATATATAGTATCTTACCTGAAAAAGTTGAATAAAATTATAGATTAAAGAGCTAATATCGGTAATGTTGCAAATATGACAATAGGAATCGATAACATAAAACATAATAGTGTCGAGAAGAGCGTGCGAGGCGGACGGCGATGACGGCGGCGGTAGCGGCGCGGAGCAGTGCCGCAGCCAGCGCGGCGTCCTTGCCGCGGGTAATACGCTCGAGTCACGCGAGCGGGGTCGATAGCGGCCACCGGCCAGCCTCCGCGTCAATTATTCAGCACGCGACGCCACCACCGCCACCGCCACCACCGTCACCACGCGCCCGAACAAAGAAGAGCGCGCACTGCGACACCTACCGGCCCACCGTCGGCCCGCCGCTCCGTCTCCTCCAAATATAAAGCCAGAAGCGTTGAAAGCCAAAACGAAGCACACTTATTGTGTATCACTCCAAACCTTATCCTGTGAGGCGATCGTCGATGAGTCGCGGGATCGCGCGCGATGGTCGCGCGTTACGTAAAGGGCGCGACGTTGCGCGTGTTTGCGCGTGTGACGCGCTCGCGGCGGGCGCTCGGAGCGGGATCGCGCGCGGAGTGCCGTCGCACGGTTATGCAACGCGCCGCCACCGTCGCCCGGACGGGAAAATCGAACGCGAGGGACGCGGGAGCGTGCGCGCGCAACCGCATCGATACCCTCCGCCCGTAGACCTACGAATACGAGGACGTGCCGTAGGTAGGCGACCTCGCTCACCGCGGTTCTGCGAATCCGTATCGGTCGCTGCGATCGTCACATACAACCGACTCCACAGTTGAAAGAAGATTGAGGAACGATGTACGCTAGCTCCGTCTCCCTCTGTCCGCAGAAGCGGTAGTTTTCGGAACGATACTAAAAGTTCCTAGGTGCATGGCGCCCGCCCGCCCGATGGCGCCTACCGCGCCGCAACGCCCGTCCTCGCATACCGACCACTACCCGCAATTGACATTACAGTATACGCGCTGAAGGTTCAGGGAAAGCTCATCTTAGCATGAAGTAAAATAAGTCTATAGAACGAAGGTTACTGTTCAACGCGAGACTTTTTATCTCCAAAGCCTTTATATAAATCAAGGCCTAACTCGGCATCTTAACTTTTTACGTAACCTTTTATATTTTAAATTCTTGCACTACTTTAACTTTTAACTTTTTTATTTTGTTAATACTTAAAATAATAATATTAACTTATTATATTTACTTTTACTAACACATAGTCTTTACTATTATCGTTATGGCTCAAAATTTTGAAAAACCTTTAGAACATTTTGAGTCATCTCAATTGTATCCTTTGGGAAAGAGTCGTTCCAACATGTAAAAACTTTGATAAATAATAATAAAAAAGAATTCGCGCGACTTTAAAAGCTAAATGTTAGTAATTAAATTCTAGGTTCATTTACATTTAATTATTGTATTTCATATCGTGTTTGTAATTGACCATAATTGACTGATATAATTAGACTATATTAATATAATTCTTCTGCACATGTGTGAGTCACTGAATCGGATTTGACGATAATGTGATGCGTTTATTGAGTGAAATAAACCAGTCGAATATAAACGGGTTCCAGGCTCTGATTATAAAACAAAAGGCAGATGAAACGCGCTAACATTGTAGTGAAACTCCAAAAGCGAATTGAAATTAAAAGGGATTGCAGATTCCCAATAATGCGAGTTCTAATTAACAATTTTTGAAAACGTCAATAATAATACGTAAGAGTTACATTATTTTTAGCATATTAATAAAAAAATACACGTCGTTTCACTAACGGTAATTTGCTGTAGATTGTGATTTTGTATTTGCTTCTGTTGCTTAACTATAATGTTCAGCGCGCTCCATTTATGTTTTCAACCGACTTCCAAAAGGAGGAGGTTATCAATTCGTCTGTATTTTTTTTTTTTTTTTTTTTTTTTTTTTTTTTTTTATGTTTGTTACCTCATAACTTTTCACTGGGTGGACCGATTTTGATAATTTTTTTTTTGTTTGAAAGGTAGTGCTTCCCGTGGGGTCCCATTTTTTTTATTTTTTTTTCCGATGATGGTATCCATGTGAAAAAGACATAAGTCTTAAATTTGCATTATGTATATGCGCGACAAATAGGTGAATAACTGAAAATCACGTTAACCAATTTTGATAATTCTTTTTTTATTATAAAATATATACTTCAAGGGTAATTTGGTGAAAGTTTGGTAAGGTTCTGAGCACAGGATCCATAACAAAGTAACGGAACGGAAGGGAACGGAACAATTCTGAGGAGCACGTTAGCGATACTCAGTCGAATCTTTTATTTATAGGTTATTTGGATATTTGAGTCACCTTCCGTAATGTGGTTATGTTTATGTAATTATCATAGTCGAATATTATAATCAACTAGCTACCCACCCCGGCTTCGCACGGGTGCAATACTGATACTAAATATACTACAGAATTTGTTTATATACGACATCACATCGCAAACTTCTAAAATTATCAGTGTTTCTTTACTATACTGTTCATGTTTTATATACACAAACATTCCCCTTGAATCACACTATCTTTTAAAAAAAACCGCATCAAAATCCGTTGCGTAGATTTAAAGATATAGGGACAGAGAAAGCGACTTTGTTTTATACTATGTAGTGATGGAACTCCTATACGGCTCGCAGTTAGGGTGCGATATGGGGCAAAATTTCTTACTATCTTTAATCAAATTTTGTGTATGTGATGTGATGTCATATGATGTATGAAATATAGTTGATCTTTTTCAAAGTTTTTTTGCTGAGTTCGATTACAGCTCTTTCGAGGTATCCTTGTAGTTTACGCCGCGTGACGTATTAAATCCGCATTTTCGAAAGTCTATTTTTGCTTTATTCGCAAGTTTCCTTTGAAATTGTCCTCGAAGTAGTTTCTGACTCATATAAACGGAACGTTTAATCTATCCATATTAAAAAAAATTAGTTAGTCAACATCAGCTTCACTTTTAAATCAAAAAATAAATAAAATTTTAACAAAAAGAAAAACCGACTTCAAACAAAACACTACTTTAAAACAAATGAATATGCACGAAAAAGTAATAAAAATAATTGCGTATTCAACATATTTTTTAGAGTCTTCCTAAGTTAAATGAAATGAAAAATATTAGACTACTTAAAAGTCGATTAACGATTATATCATGTAGTTATAATTATTGTTATATTTGGAGTCGGTGTCAGCCAATAAAACCCTACAGTATATCTATCAAAAAACAATACGAGAATACTTTAACAAATATGTTTTTTACAAATTACCTTTTACACAATAATATACTGGATCAATCAAGGGGCTCGTATCGCTTCTTTCTTTTGATTGTTGGGGCAAGGGCACCGTGGCTGACACCGGCTCCAAATATACCAATAACTATAACTACATGATATAATCGTTAATCGACTTTTAAGTAGTCTAATATTTTTCATTTCATTTAACTTAGGAAGACTCTAAAAAATATGTTGAATACGCAATTATTTTTATTACTTTTTCGTGCATATTCATTTGTTTTAAAGTAGTGTTTTGTTTGAAGTCGGTTTTTCTTTTTGTTAAAATTTTATTTATTATTTACTGATCTCAGATTCAGGACTTCTTTTTTCCGTTCTTTCATCCTTACGTCGCTGTTGGTATAAAACGCAACGAATTAATATAATAGCTTCTGCTCTATTCATTCACCATCTTTACTAATCCAGCAGAGTATTAAAAACGTACCGTCTATTTACGGAAATGATTATGACTCGAGCTACCGACAAATAATATATATTTACTTCTGAATTGATAAATTAGCGAATAATTTTGTAAGCGAGTTACTTTATAAATTTTAGCGATTCAATATATATCTGTTAATAGAATGAAATCCCAGCATGCTTGTTTTGTTTTAATTTTCCCTAAGGGTGTATACGAATTCAAACAAACATATAGTAGGAGATGTTTGTTTTTGTGTTAACAATTCTTCGCAGGGAATTGGCATGGAGGCATCCACCTGTAACCGTCATGTTCCAGAAGGAGACGGTGGAGCAGGAACGGGTGAGGGCCGATTCCACTCGGCTGAGAGACAATGATTACATTTCAGCACTCGCAGAGCCCTGATGCCTGGAGCTTAAAAGGTAGGCGTTGAATCTGGGGCCGTGGATGCATGGGAGCCTCCCGTGCCACCACTACGATTACTTCTTTCTCCAATACTGCCAAAAAGGGTCATTGCAGTGGTTTTAGTGATTGGAGATACGATGGAATCCAATTCAACCTTTAATTATAGCTTACAGTGAATAGTCAATATGTGATCTATATATGTGTCGCGGATTTCAATGGATCTAAATTATTGTCATCCGACATGTTGTAATTATTACTTCAGTCAATACGAACGTCTGGCGCTGTAGCCGTTCCAAGACTAAGAGACCCAAGAGCCTCATTCAACAAAGGAACATACGATGACAGATTTTTAAACCATTGACATCTCAACTGACAACCTATAAAACTTAATCACGTTGTCTTTCTAATAAATGACTTGTAAATTCATAATCTCCGACATAAATATCTGATGACCGTAATAAGGTGCCTCGACATCAAGAGCATATGCCATAAGCGATTGTTGAAATTATTTTATGGATGCAGTTAACACACTTATAAGAAGCTACGATACATAAACATATCAACATTTTCGCATATTCGAGGTGCAGAGATAGCCCAGTGGTTAGAACGCATACATCTTAACCAGTGGTTGCAGGTTCAAACCCAGGCAAGCAGCATTGATTTTCATGTGCTTAATTTGTGTTTATAATTCATTTCGTTTTCGGCGGTGAAGGAAAACATCGTGAGAAAACCTGCATGTGTCTAATTTCAAAGAAATTCTGTGATATGTGAAACCACCTACCCGCAGTGGAGCAGCGAGGTTGAATATGCTCCAAACCTTCTCCTCAAAGGGCTTAAGCCCAGGTGTGAGAAATTCGTTGGCTGTTGTTGTATGAATTATTACGTTGCTGCGTTATATTAATAGTAGCTTGTTTTAGAAAATAAGGACGTTTGAAAACCATGTACTAGACGCCAAACCTCTGTCGACCTCATTATTAATTCATACGACAACTAAATAAATTTGAAGACGAGAATGGCATTTTAAAGAACCGATCTTAATTAACCGCTTTTAGAAAACTACCTGGAAATACCACATCTATTTTAATAACAAAGGTGTATAGATACCTTAACTTAAAAGTGGTGTAGAGTTAAGATCTTCAAAGAGCTATATTAAAATTATAAATGTGAAAGTAGTTCTGTCTGTCCGTCCATTGCTTTCACGACCAAACCACTGAACTGAATTTTATGAAATTTGGTATGAAGCAAACTTAAACTCCAAGAAAGAACATGGGCTACTTTTCTCTTTTTTCTTTGCCTAACACATGATAACCAACACCCTTATTTTTATAATAAAAAGCGAGCGAAGCCGCGGCGATTATTAGTCACATATAATTTACACGATATTTTACAATAATAATTTAACTATTTAGCAGTACATGACCACATACATTAATAATATACAAGATGCCTTTGAAATTAACATTTTAACCAAGCATTCAAACTTTTATACAAATTTAAATAGAAACCTATAATTTGGTTCGTTAACTTCATATCAGAGTTTACAATAAAAAGAGCAAAGTGAACAGGTTTTTTTTTAATAAGATGCATAGCCTGTACGTGCTTATTCTACTCGATTACAGATTCTAATCGGTTCAGCATGGACCTTATTAAGGCAACTAAACAGTCATGCGAACATTTTTCCTTTCTTGTGAATTTGCACAGAATTTGTCACAATTACAATCGTGAATGTCTCCCGGGTTACGGCACCAGAAATGTCTACACTGCACTATTGTACTGATACACACTACTCACTAGATGAATTAAACTTCTATGCTCTTGAAGAAGTCATATAATTAACTCGCATACAACATTAATATGTAAATCATTTGCACAAAACATCAGCGCGATTTAAAAGACTAGTAATTCCATCTATACAATTTTAAGAGAAATAAAACTAATTGACATAAATGATCTGAAGAGTGGCGTACCTTGACGGGGCTACCTATAAATAATTGTTTGGGGGCCCGTAGGAACGGCAAAGATTTCACACAAAAGTAATAGCAAAAATAAAATAAATATTTATTTATCATAATAATCTATCTATCTGTCGTTATCATGATTGTCTGTGTGTATTAATTATATCTGTCTGTCATGTGTCTGTTACTTACTTGCGTTTGGGGCCCTCATAGCCCGGGGGGCCCGTATAATTGATACGACAGATACGGCAGTAGATACGCCTCTGTAAATGAAAATATTTAAGAATATTGTTTTTAAACTGTCCCAAATGTACTCAATTGGATTAATATAATAGGAAAATTATACGGAGAGAAAAGTTAATTATTTAAGGATATTGAAGGTCTAAAATATCTTACTTAGAATAAACGACACAGGATACAGATAAACTTTATACCTTATCCTTTAAATTCATATTTGTTTAATTTAAAAATAAGCTTAAAAGTGACTGTAGAAAATTGAAATTGAAATTTAGCGATTGGACTACTATTGGAATTTATTTAAGTAGAAATCAATTATATAAATTATTTATTGAGAGCCAGTGGAATCAGGACCGCCTTTGTGGAACATGTTAAACTTTTAAATGAGTTTATATTCATGCTACATCTGTTTAAATTATTTATTTAAAGATATAAAATCGCAGATTCAAATGATACAACTAAGGCTACTTGGGATTTAATTAAGAGTATTTGCTGTAAGCCTACAAAGAAAATATTGTCTATGGAAGTAACCTGTGGAAATGGATTTGTATATTTGGATTTGGAAATGACATTTGCTTTTGAAACCTTTTTCGATTAAATATCCACTGAAATAACTTCTCACTTACAACTATCTACTTTATAAGTTAGTAATTTAGTAACAAATTAAATTTCCAAACGCATTGAATTTTCATTAGAACAAGTTACTGTATTAGTTTTTATAACAGGATCTAAAAGCGTAAACATTAAAGGAATTATTAACTTATAGGGTCTTGCCTTAGACCTAATCAATAGTATTATTTATGATATCGCTCCGTATGCAGCCTTAATTTTTGTTCTGTAACGGGTTTATTTTACTAGAAACAAAAGAGATTCTATTAATTGTAAGCCTATTTAATACTTGAGTCGTTGAGCAAAATATTTGAAAAAAAATGTAAAAAAAGAACTTCTGCTTCATTTTGATATTATTATTTTTTTCCCATTGTGCCTTTTCTAGAGGCTCCACAAGGGATGCTAGAATGCCACTATTAAGACATATGTATGTCATATACAAAGCATAGGAGAAATCACAGAATGCGATTGGCGTGTTTTGCAATTTATCCAAAGCATTGGATTGTGTAGAGCACAAAACGCTTTTGTAAAGCTTTTGATCTCATTGCTTCATACTTGCATTTAAACATTCAACAGACCTATATTAATGCACTAAATTCTTCTGGATCTTCACTAACATTCCACTGTTCCACCAGGGTTTAGGCAATTTTAGATCCCTTTCCAATTTCCTAGTATATAAATGATTTTTTTTTTATGTTAAAGGTGTTTGTTGATAAAAGTTAATTTTATAAAGAATAATTTATTTCTACATGCTGAAAGTATAAAATGTTTATCATTCACCTTACCCAATATAAGAACGAAAATTTTGAAACTTTAACTTTGAATATTATTAATAATCAATTTAATCTCAAAACTTTAGTTGAATCCTTGTATATCGTCTCTGACAGGGTTACTCAGCTCCACAGTATACGAAGTTACAAAACTTAGACATCTATCTGTTGCTGATACTGCTCAATACGATATATGTATGTAGGCTACTTTCATAATAGTTTTATGGTATTTTTCTTTGGAGTAACGCTGAGGTTATTAAAATTGTCTTTATACTAAATAAAAATATAGAACTGTCCGTTCTATTTATAATCTTAGAGGTCCCTTCGGGATGTTTTAGTGGAGTGGGTATACAGTTGCTTCACAATATGTTTACAACAATATTATGTATATTATTTGTCTCCACGTGTCTATATAACAATCATTATTTAGACACGTGGAGGAAAGGTACACTAATTACACCGAGTTTCCAACTCCGCCGTGTTATATACACATACATACATACATCCTTCCTGGAGCGGGGTATTTATTTATATAATAAGATGCTCCTGTTATTTTTAACTTAGTACATATATTACTCAATACAAGACTATATTAATGACAAAAAAGCGTGGACTTTATATTTTTTAATTGCATTGATGCAATATAAAAAAAATATAGTAGTTAAGTGATATAATTACCTGTAATTAAAATGGTGGAATAGAGTAACTACTGAGTTTTTGGCGGTTCTTCTCGGTAGAATCTACTTTCCGAATAATTAGTAGCTTATCACTGAACGCAACGCAGTAACATGACAAGTTGAAAGTGCTTTTCCGAGCCTAATTGAGTAAGGAATATTTTTATTTGATTCGATTTGAAAGGAGGTGATCACCGCTTCCTAAGTTTCCTTCTAATTGTTCGTGCAATTACGTTTACTGCAGACAAACCATTCGGTTCTATATTGATATTTACTGCTGTGAGGAAACAATTTCATAGGGAAGTTGAAACAATAAATCGGCCATCACGACGGGTTGCTCGAATTCCGCCTTTTATAAAATCCTGTCGCTTAAAACCTTCGCCGTCTTTTAGAAACTGAGGGCTGGCTTAAATTCAAATTTCTAGCAATCGTTATTTGACGGAAATATAATGTAAATTGCAAAAGAAAAAAAAATAGGAGTAAAGGACAGTCAGGACAAACAAGACAGATCTTCATTTATTTTAACCTAAAAAGTTTTATTATTATAATACTCCTGAACTTCGATTCAGTTTATGGGTCCGTCAGTGTAAGTCTAAGTTCAAAAAGTTGAAATAAAGTCATTGAGTTTTTTTTTAAATAACTTTTAATACACTGAAATTTGAAAATTGTACCTGTTTTCTACCGTGCCTCAGAAAGAACTAAAAAGCATTGTTCCCTTCTTATTATGAGAGTGAGATAGAAAATAATGCACCTGCGTTTACGTACTTATGTACTTAAATTTTTCCTGCGCAGTTGACTATTGCAGTCTCAATTGAAAATGACCAACATCACCGATGTTGGTCAAAACTACATATATTAACTATCTTTATGTAAAACTGAATATATTTTATTTTTATTTTTGCAAATTTCATACCTTTTGTAATAAGAAAACATGTTATCGGTTTTGCTTTATATGAATGATGACCATTTCCAGTATTTTATTATCTTAAAACAACCTTGAGAGCTGAGATGGCCCAGTAGTTAGAATGCGTGCATCTAAACCGATGATTGCAGGTTCAAATTCAGACAAGTACAACTATAAATATGTGCTTAATTTGTGTTTATAATTCATCTCGTGCTCGGCGGTGAAAGAAAACATCGTGAGGAAACCTGCATGTATCTAATTTCATCGAAATTCTGCCACATGGGCATTTCACCAACCCGCATTGAAACAGCGTGGTGGAATATGTTCCAAACCCTCTCCTTAATAGAAGAGGAGGCCTTATCGCAGCAGTGGGAAATTTACAGGCAGTTACTTTAATTTTAATAAAAAAACAATCAAGGTCTGAAATACTTCTTCGTTTTATTTCAATAAAATATTAAGTATGACTAAAATAAAATAGACTGTATATTATGCTTTTTAATAAGTATAGATATACATTCGCACTAAAACTGGCAACAGCTAAAATGCTTTAATTTACTTACCCACAGTACGTAGCAAATTATTTCATTCACCTTATTTAAAGCAGGAAAGAAACAATGAGATTAAGTGTAGTTAATGATTGAGTACATGCAAAGTTAACGCTGCGTAAAACTTGATACTGATTACTCATGCCGTCAGTTAATTTATTTCAAGAAGTTCCAATTCGTAACGTAATCAACTTAAAGACAAATTACCCAATAGATTAAATAACATATAAACGGAGAAACGAGCTGGCTCAACGGCTAGATCATGAGCCTTAACCGGTAATATATGGTTCATATTAGGGCAAAACCTGTTAAATTTCCCTGTTCTTTTTTTGTTTATAATTTATCTCTTGCTCTGTGGTGAAGGAAAACTTTATGAGGATGCTCTCCTTATTCTGGTGAAATAATCTAAGCACCGACCTGCATTGGAGCAACTTGGTGATTGGTGAATTAAGCTCAAAATTTTCTCTCCAAAAGCGTTTATGAGCTGATTTTCAAATATTTTATACATCGAATCATTGATGTACTTCGCATTTTTTCAATGGAAAATAAATGACAGTAATTGATTAACAAATGTTGACTTCATAGTTTCAATATTACAATACAATAAAAGGTAATTTAAGCAGAAAAAGCAACAAAGGAAGGAAAATATATTAAAGTAAAGTAACAGCCTGTACATTTCCCACTGCTGAGATAAGGCCTCCTCTTCCATTAAGGAGAGGGTTTGGAACATATTCCACCACGCTGTTCCAATGCGGGTTGGTGGAATGCACATGTGGCAGAATTTCGATGAAATTAGACACATGTAGGTTTCCTCGCGATGTTTTCCTTCACCGCCGAGCATGAGTTGAATTATAAACACAAATTAAGCACATAATGCTTAAATATATTATTTATTTGTAAAATAAGTATGAATCAAATTAAATGTTTATATGTTTGCGTCTAAATAAAATAACCTTGTAACATGACTGACTGACTGCGATCAGCTTTTAATATGACAAATGGTAATATTGGGAATTTTAATGCTTTTGATGTCACTAAATCGACATCTAGATATTTCTGGTGAAATAAAAATATGCGTCGGTAAGGCACCATAAAAAGCTCTGGTAACAGCTTGTAAATTTCCCAATGCTGGACTCTCTCTCCCTTTAGAGGAGAAGATTTGGAGCTAATTCCACTACGCTACTCTAATGCGGATTGTTATTTTGCAAAATTAGACACATTCAGATTTTCTTGCGATATTTTCGTGCAATACCAAGCGCGAAAGCACATTCAAGGATACCAACCTAGGTTTAAACCCAAGAGGTGCACGTCAGTCGCCTTCTCGTGGCGCACCCTGGGCAAGAGGGCCAGCTTGAGCTTGCTCGTCGGCCACGGCTAAGACTGTTGGGAGGGATGCCGCTGGGCTGCTCCTGGTACGTTCCTGGTTGGCGTCAGGGCGGATCATGTGAGTGGCCTTGTTGACTAGGAGGGAATGGGAGGGCTTACTACTCGAGCCTCACAGGTGTTTTACATCGGCGGTAAGCGGCGCAGCCTACCATCTTTTCCGCCGCAGGGCGTCAGCTTCGTTGACTGGTGGGGTCGCGGTTACATGCCGTGGGCGATCCCGTTACCTCACCACTCGGCAGCATGGCGGAAATCCGAAGATGGTTTTAGTGGGTAGGACAGGGCATAAGGCCCTGGCACGGGGCCTTTATGGCCCCGGTTGTGTGCCACATACCCTTCCTGGTCCCCCGATCGGACGGCATGCGTAAACGCATTTCATCCACTCACCAGATATTCTACCGCTAAACAACCGTACTCAGTTTTATTGTGTTCCGGTTTAAAAGGTGAGTGAGCCAGTATAACCGACACAATGTATATAACATCTTAGTTATCAAGGTGACGCATTGGTGATGTAAGGAATGGTTATCATCAGATGGCCTATTTACTCGTCCGCCAACCATAAAAATCATTGGTTAAGACGTAACTTGGCCATCTCGACTTTGAAAAAAGCTCTACGAAACATTTACGATCACATTACCATCGTAATAATTAACAGATTGTTTTCTTAAATAAACACGATTACATTTATAACGAAGGAAAATTACATCACCGGAATAAAAAAGTACGAAAAATCACTGGAACAATTAGTGGAAATCCTCATCGCATTTCCAATATATTCCACTGCCAAGAATAGAACAAGGAAATAAATAATTAACGAGAACATAGATCTGATTTGGCAATGACATATATGTAAGACGATGGGTATTTGTTTGAATTGAAAATTCTGACGTTGAACCCTTTTGGTTGTTTCCGTATTGCTATATGTGAAAAAACGAATATTCAACCGATACTATAACTACAAAATTCGCGTTGCCAGGTGATAAAGTATTATTATCAGAGTATTATTAATAACTAGCTTTACCCGCCCGCTTCGCTGGGCATTACATTAATGTTACATTAACAGCCTGTAAATTTTCCACTGCTGGGCTAATGTCTCTTCTCAATTTGAGAATAAGGTTTTCGAGCATATTCCACCATGCTGCCCCAATGCGGGTTGGTAATCTACTAATGAAATTCGGCTACATGTTTATCATACATTAGTACATCTATACATTTCATTGAAATAAGACACACATTGGTTTTCGCTCGATGTTTTCCATCACCGTCGAGCACTTTGAAATTTAGTTGCTTGCGCCTTTGAACCCACAGTCATCGGTTAAGATACTGGTTGCTGGGCATTTGTCGCAGCAAAATGTTTTTTTTTAATTTTCACAATGTAATTTATTTTTGATTATTAACGATGCACAAATAACAAAGGAACAAAAATATTTCATTTAATGTTTGTCATCTATTTCCAATATAGTTTATGAGTCTGTAGATGGCAGACATACAAACACATCCTTTGGTATAATTTAATTTTCTTCTTTCAAATACATAATATATAAGAAAATAAAAAAAAATAACTCTAAACTAGTAGCCGCTCAATATTTACTACTAGAACAAGTGAAACATGATGAGACCGTATGACCTTTAAAACTTTTTACATAAAGTTAATTCTGCAATCATTTTAATGTCGTTCCGGGTTCCAATGACAGTCTTGGATTAAAATTATACATAATGTATAATATAAGATCACCCGAGCATATCTGCTAAATTAACAAATTTCACCCACCCCTACATATCGGAACGTTTTGATCTACAAGAGGATGATGAAGAAACAAACCTCGATCTGATTACATTTTTTAAGAAATCACGTCGTCGTCACAATAACCCTCGAGATAAGTTGAAATTAAAAAATGTACGTCGAACTGAAGAAAACATTAAATTAATGTAAAGTTTTTTCAAATAGATCTATATATGTATTGTATTAATTATAAACTTGCCAATTATATTTGTTATGGCTATCGGTACTATCTAATAATTACGAAAATAATATCCATTTTTGCTATTATTTTTTATTCTTATCTTTTTGCCGAGCACTTCTGGGCGAAATGTGTCCCTATAGACTCCACACGGCGTCCTACACTACGTTTGCATTTTGCCTAAGCGTGGTGCACACTATAAGATGGGTCGACTTCATTGTTAACCAAGATACCTGGAGACATGACAGCCCACTTCCACTTCAGCGAGCTAATTCTGTACACAACGCCAATGACTAGTTCATTAATGAATATCTTTCCATCAGCTAGAGAAATTGCAAGCATCATGTATTTTATTTCTCGCCGAGCGACCTTTGAATTTGTAGACCAGTTATATGGAGACTGTCCAGGTTTCGGCGATTAGGTATGACACACTGATAAAATATCTCAAGTGACTGTGAAGTCAACGATTCAAAAATATGCCGTAACTTCCCGAATGCCGCCAGGCCAAAAGGTATCCTTGTTTTAGTTTATGATATAGGTTGGCGGACGAGCATATGAGCCACCTGATGGTAAGAGTTCACCATCACCCATAGGCAATGACGATGTAAGAAATATTAACTATTTTTTACATCGTCAATGTGCCACCATCCTTTAAACCGGAACACAACAATACTGAGTACTGTTATTTGGCGGTAGAATAACTGATGAACGGGTTACGGATTAGCACAAAGCCCTGCCAGTAAAGTGGTTTCAGCTATAGTGTTGGTTAACCATTATTTTTATATCGAAACAGCTCAAGTCTCAGCGGTTTCGAAGGCTTTTCGCCTCAAACACTAGGCATAGAAGATGGTTATATTTCTGAGTCTTCTGTATTATTCGCCTAAGGATATGATCAAAGTCAAAGTCAAAAATCTTTATTCAAAATAGAAGTGATTACACTTTCTTATTGGTAGTCGAAAATCTACCACCGTATCTCTGTGACCACGATCTAGGGAGTATGGTATTGTACTGTAGTGTACAGAGAGTAGAATTGCGCCAGCCAGCCGCCATCATTAGAAGAACATCAAAACAAAACAACTTCATACGCGCAATACATTATTATCTTTTCAATCTAATTTTAATTAAGAACTTCTTGACAAGGCTAATTACAAATATTGTGCAGCAAATTTCTAGGTATATGTAAACTTATGTGATAATGTCATTTGAAATTGTAACTTGTGTTTTACATTTAGGTATATGTGACAAAAGTTAATAAAGAGTTTGTTTTATGTCAATATTATACATAATTAACATTGATATTTATTGTTTCTGAGATGTTACCTAGTTGTCTAATTTGGTAACCTATCCAAAAATACTAACTTAACGAACTGATTTTAATTACCTCATTAAGGTCTACTTTCTAGTAACTGTTAAATTAATAATATGTGCTTATTTTACCAAATATCTAAAATTAGATTTAATTTAAAAAAAAAATTTTAGTCGCATCTTAAATCTTCAACTTCATTTCTTCAGATCAATAAGCCTTCGGGTTCGGCTTCAGATAATATCATACATTAAAACGTATGATAGCATTGACCTTCGATTGTACACTATTAATTATTCTGTCCCATAATTATAGTTCATACAATAAACGCTTTCAGTGCGGATTAACATGGATTTCAGAATGTAAAGTCACTGATTATAAACGTACTTACGTAATTAACATATGACTTTAAATCGTTGATAGTAGTAGTAGCAGATGCTGGTTCTGAAATAAATTCTTTATATACTAGCCCCAGTACATAATTCGTTTGATTTTTTATTGATTTATGAAAATATTATAAAAGGTATATCCAGAGTCGGATTTAAAGGTCTGGAGGCCCCGGGGCCACAAAGCAGTGAGGGTCCTAGACATACAGAAGCGTGAACCCCCTAATAATTATATTATTATGAATTAATTAGTTTTTTTTTATATTTCAATAAGTAAGCTATGATTTGTTAGTAACATTATTATAATTTGACTATATCTCAGTATTTGTTAACTTGCTGAAAACTGTGGCCCCCTCTCATGTGGAGGCCCCAGGGCAGTTGCCCCGGTTGCCCTCCCCTAAATACGGCCCTGGGTATATCTTCTTTTGTGGACGTATGTTTACTTTTTTGTTTATTTGTGGTAGCAAATTGTCTTGTTTTTAAAACGTCATACAAAAAAATAAAAGCAATCTGTAAGAGAAGTTTTTAAGACACAGAGAAATGTATGTTTTGTGTGTGTGAGTAAAATAGTGAAGACAACACCTAGATTATTCTCCCATCAATCGTTTAATCAGTCTTTAGCTTGCATATCCGCTCAAAAGAAATCTGTACATTTGTGTCAGCAACCCCGTCCGAATTTCCGAGGATTCAGCGTCATTCGCCCTCGTTATTGATGTCATTTTAATAGGAGCTTCTACCAAAATAATAACCCTATATAGTACGACACAAATTAGATGTAGCATCGGAAAATGCAATGGAATGAAAATAAAACCGATTATTGCCGATTTACACATCCAATAGAAATAGCTCCCTATCGCGCCATTCGACGCTATTCGTCGCTATAGATTCTCGCGTTCTGACGCGAGAATCTATAGCGAAAGCAAGTGCATGTAAATCGACGTGTCAAATACGAATATATTAGGTCATATGATATTACAAGTTATTACGTTTGTGCAAAGATCATATTCGCATGAGAAATAAATATTGATAATTTTGGATAGCGTACTCAATTCGGATGTGATCGCTTTTACGAATTTTGCCGATGCGACATCTAAGTTGTGTCGTACTATACGATGTTATGGATTGCACTTTAAAAATACATACAACACAACACAACAAAGCAAATATGTGTCTACCACGTTTCAAGTCTATCAAGACAGCAGTAGCATTAAGGAGCTTAAGACCGTCCAATTCCAGGTCCAGGTATTTCATCCAGACCTGGCATGCTTGATTTTATACAGTTTTACTGATTGACAATATATGTCTTATATGTATATTATGTCAATGTAATATACCTATATGTAATACACATATTAAATGCATTATGAATTTATGTTATTGGCCATTACATTGTTATTTATAAAACATGCCAATGCAGACAGATAATCAATGAGTCAGAATTATTTCAAGATGAATCAATGTACAGAATTATTTTACATAAGATTTTACTCTTTACACTAACAATTTCGACACAATTTAAATTTAAAATAAAATATTGCACCTTTGAGTTTTAATTGATTTTTATTATAATAACAGAGCATTATTTACTATTTTTAAATTAATGTGTAAAGGAGATTAAAAAAAAACGTAAAAAGGAAATAAACCTTAGTTTTAATAATTTATAAACAAATGCAAAAACTTGAATTTTTATAGTATCAGTAATAAATACAGAATAAAGTAAAATCTGATACAGACAATTAAAAAAATTATAAATACTAGAAACAAAATTGGATATAATCATGGATGCATTGGATATATAAAATGAAATATTTATTATAAAGATACATAATTTATCAATATAATTAGTAGAAATACATTAACAGTAATTTTTTTCACACATTTTTTAAAGTAACATAATATAGACTTTGGTACCGTTCAAATAAAACTTTAAATTCTAAGTAACTATTAAAGCATACAGTTACTTAGGATTTTAAAAATTATTACTACCAACATTATATATTGTCCTTTAAATATAGAAGGCAATGTAAATGTGTTCTTATTACTGACTAACAGATTGGAGAGTTCATACATTTATTAGAGATGCTAATGTAACACAAAACAATGAAACAGGGAAAACTATGCAATCAATAAAAAAAACATAAATACATCATACTTTAGTTCAAATAAATTAACTGCCTTAAGGCACAAGTTTGAAAAGGGTCTTATTACTATTCTATGATTATTGATTATTATACTATTTAAGCTTTTAGCCTGCACCATGCACCACTTCCAAAACCTTTCAGTCTTTTCATATACAAATAGAATATTATATTAAAGTTACTTATTATTAATTAAGCAATAACAATACTACCACCACAATAACCCTATACCAAGGAGATTCAAAACTTGTATGCTATAAAGAAGTCATGATCATAAGCTATTTATTAATTCCATTACACTACTCAGCTGGTTATCTAAAGTCTTTCTATTTTTACCATTGTCAATAATAAGATCCCATTCACTGTAATCATCCAACCCACACTCTGAGACAACATCGTCAACTCCACTCTTAAACTTAAATCCTCTCTCTTTTCTTGTTTCTTCATCTGCTGTCAATCTTATTGTCTTTATTAAATTCCCATAATTTTCCTTAAACCATTTTATGTCAGTTTGCCTTCGAATATCACTAACAATCCATACAGGTTTGTCTGTTGCTAAAAACAAAATGTTTATTTTAAGAATAAATTAGTACAAACTGGAAATGTGATTAAAATACATACAAATAATAAAATAATGTTTATAATTACTTATGAAATTAAACCTATCTTTCAAACATGTTAGTTTAAAATACATCAACTTAATCAATCATCTACTAAAGAATACATTTTATGTAAATTCTGTGTGCAAACACAATACACTTATTTACCATTTTGACAAGCTGCTCTACAAAAACATCCATAATCTTGTTCCCTCATCTCATCGCTCCATTTGATCATATCTAGTCTGTATTTTTCCTTGTATTCACCGTCACTCAATAACTCTGCTAAATTTAAACACTTCTCCTTAGCCCAATGGCTTTTTATTGGTTGCGAAATTTTTATAATCTCACACTCATCACCAAGTCTGAAAATGAATTATATCTGTTTTATAATATTAAACCTTAATTATAATTCAATTTAGTTAAAAATAACTAAAATGTGTGTGTAACTTTACACAGTTTGAAGTTTAAGGGATAATAAAAAAGAGTAGGTATATTTTATGAATTGTAGTATAAAAAATGTATTACCTTGTTTTTAAATGATCTGTTAAAAAGTCTTTACCGCATTTTCTTTTACCACTAAATAATAGAATTACTTTTGGTGTCATTGTGTATCTGAAAGTATAAAAAATATAAGTAAAAGTAGTTGAAATAAGACATATTCTTTAAATTCAGATAATTAAACAAATACCGATTGAAATAATATCAGCCAATAAACAATACTTAATTCCGTTATGCAAGCCTTAAAACTATTTAATATTCTTAATTAAGCTTATTAAATTCGGTTAAGCAGTATTTGAAATAAACAGTAAACTCTACATACAGTTTGAAAATTGTCACAAATGACAACTAAAATGTCTATTTTAATGTTGTCATTTGTTATAAATGAAAGTGAAAATCATTAAAGTATTAAAAAAAAATAGTTAATTTTAGTTTAACCACATAAAAATACTAACCGCAAACTCAGCAAAGAACAAAGACATGCTTAATAGTTTTTAGTAATTTTAATAAAAATAAAATTAGGTATAACGTGTAAAAAACTTACGCTAAGTCGTATTCTTCGTGGCTTATTTTTACGCAAATATTTTTATTAAATCTAAAAACAAAAATAGAAGTCAAACAAATAATAACAGTAAGTTGAGTAATAGTAATCGCAGTAACAGTACTTATTGCTTATATAATTTTAACGCCATCTTTCATTTCATTTTGGAACTATTACTAAAATATGTCATTTATATTTTCACAACTTCCTCAAGAGATGGCGCGCGAGAGAGAGATGACTAATAATCTACAGATGGCGTTACAATTGCAATATTTATATCAACACCGCTAAGATTTTAAATTAAGCTAGTTGTAGGCTTTTTTCATGAGGTAAACTAGATGGCGCACGATTTTATAAACAAAATAAAATAAAAGTCATAAATTTTGAAACAAAGCAACATCATGTTTACTTTATTGATGCTGCTGGAAAATAAAATTTAACAATTTTACATCTTATACTATTCTAATAACCACAATGTTAACAATTTAATAAGCATTAATTAGAAATGTAAAACGTTCTTAAATTGATAACAGACTTAAGAAAAAGTAATTTTAATATATTATATAATAAATTTAATTATTTATCCTCATATTTGCGGATACTTATTTTTATTTTGGATATGTATGTGAAATGAAAACCATCAGTAATGGCCTAGATACTAATATTGGACAAGTAGGTATATAAAATATTGTAAATGTAAACAAATAATTTTATCCCTTTTATTCATTTTGGACCATGTCTTCAATTAAAGAGGACATTAATTTAATTTATTCCTCATAAAAACTAAATAAAAAAAAATTAAGAATGACATAAATAATATTCAAACGAACTAAATAGCAAAGTATAAAATATAGTAAGTAGGTATTACAAATCCATTTTATAATTATTATATTAAAATATACAACATACTACTTATGTTATACGAAATTTAAAAAAAAAATGATCTTCTATAGATATTACTTTATTCAACCACAACAAAATATCTACCCTATATTTGAATTCGATATGGGACGTATCGTATCGCCCACACTGCATTATTATATTCACCATAACACATAACTATAAATAAAATCGTGCCGACACGAAAAAATGGCGTTATTTGAATGCCGGACGATAATTTAAATGTAGCAACAACCGCTTTTAGCTTACAACCTTAATTGACTTAAAAATGCTTATCAATACGTGATACTTAAAAAATAATAAACACAAAAAAGTTTTATACAAATATAAACCATAATAGTAAGGCATTCGACCTAAATTTTAAAGTTCACCTGTTTAAACATAATGCCTTTAGCAATACGGACGAAGTTCGAAGCACGATGCACGCTCACGACTTTCTGAACGACTCCGGACATGACATTCCACGTTTCGTTGTAGATTAGAATGGGATGGATAGCGAGCCACCCGCCGAAAAAAACGAGACAAGCAACCGCGGAACAGTCCACGTGGACTGCTTAATATCAACACAGGAGCAACGACCAATGGAAAACGGTACCACTAATGTATTTCTCACCTCCGCACTCACACCCAGGTCGCCTGCTGTTTTTGAATTATTTATACGATTTTCAACTTTCCGTGGCTCGCCTAGAGTTTCAAGTTTCGCGATCGTGTCTACGCGGTCGTTTTCGAAATGACTTATGGCATCCTGCTGATGTCATTTTCGTACGTAAGGCTAGTAAATAAGGCAGATTGTCGCTCGCAAAGTGCTCTGCGGCTCTTGAATTTAAAACGATTCCCAAGAACACGGGCGCAAGTTGATGAAGGTTGGAAGAGGCCGCGGTGCAAACTGCATCGTCTCGTCACAACGGCTCCCCCCGGCTCACCCCGCTCTGCTCTCCCGCCTTTATTGTAGTAAGTTCAGCGTATACGGTACGTGTGTGTATGGCTGTTCCGAGTCAACTGTTGTGCTGAGGCACGACGTTTTCATAGCTCTACGAGGTGCATGCGGCCGCGGCATTCGATGTTTGCAATATATTGCCGTTGCAATATTACGCTTTTTGTTTGTTCAGTGTGGGCGTCTTACCAGCAGATCACCGAGAAAATAAACAGCGATCCACTCATATACTAAATAAAATATTTGTTTGAATAAAATGTATAGACAGATCCACTCCTATCTACCTACGTAAACTTTACAAGCATTCGAATAAATATAAGCTAATAGGTAGTACCTACCTATGAACTTAAATGATAACTAAGTATGGGATATTATTACGAATTAAAATTATGAAATAACTTAATCTCATCACTACTTTATTCCATTACTAGGTGGCTGAGGAGACAGAGGGGATAAAGCGTATTCTTTTATAAAAACAATTTAACTTCTTTAAGAGGAAAAAATAACAAATGAGCGGTAATAAAGTGGGGTCCTTTGAACACGTCTACTAGATCGTGATTATAGGTATTTTTGATTCAATGAAAGGGATCGTTGGGGTAGCGACGGAAATATTAGGGCGCCCCTTGCTCACGTGACGGTCCTAAAGGGCTAGTCGTGACACTGCGCTCTATTTGCTTATTAAACTCGTTAAGCGGTGTCAGATTTTACTTTTGAGTCACGATTATGCTTGTATCACAAAGTCATTTTTAATAAATATCTACTTAGATATTCATATATAGCTAATAAACTCAATTCATTTATTATCTATTGAATGTTTTTGTGTATTAAAATTGAAGAAAATACCTGTATACTATGTTGCGTTGTAGGTTAAATCTAATTGTAAATATTAAGTAGAACTTACTGTTCTCTGCGACTCTAATTTATACTTGTCTAGGCGAGGTGGCCTGGCACGGCACCTCTATGACAAATTTAATTACGATCGGCTCTGTATTTTGGGTGGGATGAGGTGACAAACAGAAAGAAAAAGTTACTTTCGCATCCATTTTGTTCTGATATAGATTTTCAAGTATAACCTATTGTCAGATAATATGATTTACAATGTATAAGTAATTAGCTTCTTAACATCTTAACATAGAGTTAAAACTAAAAACTTATACATAGGTTATATAAATACATAGGTAGGTACATTTTTGTAGCTGATTTAAATTTAGTTGTGAAACTATTTACGGGACCATTAAATCTTAATTTCTAATTCATAAAGACAGTCACGCAAATAACAAACAATTAAACCAGACAACACTTTTTTAATATTTGTACCTATTTGTAAATATACTTAAGCATATTAAACAACGTGCGCGCAAGTAATCTCTGTTATTTGTTTAAGCAATGCAAAAATACACGAAGGGCTGTTTTGTTTGAACACATGCGGCAAGCGAGTCCGGTCCTGTGTAAATTCACTTATCTTACCCTACCATTAAGAATATTTTAAAAATGAAATACAAAGAAATTAATTATTATAAAATTTGGAATAAATAATCTTTTAATTAAAAAAAAAATTAAGTATATTTTATAATTTTACTTTTTAACGTGAGTTATTTTTCATTTATTGTACCGATTACATTGTAACTAGCGATTCGCCCCGGCTTCGCACTGGTGCAATGCTGATATTAAATATATAGGTACAGAATTTGTTTATTTACAACATTACATTAGAAACTTCTAAAATTATCAGTGTTTCTTTACTACATTATCCATGTATTATATAGTCGAGTCACTCTATCTATTAAAAAAGGGTCTAACAAAAGAATCGCATAAACCAAACTACACTTTAGATAAATACATATCATACAAATGAAATCAAATATTTGTATTTACAATTCAATAGCAATTTAAAATAAAAATGTCTTCGTGTCGTGGAATCGAGAGGACAAACTGAAACTAAATACACTCCTACTTTAATATAATTTGCCGGGAAGTGAAACGTTGTTAATGGTATCTAGCCGAATTTGATCCGACGAAGCGGCGCGGATAAATGAGAAAAATCAGTACCAACGTCCCTTGGAGAGTTAGGGGACCACGGCAGGGGTGCAATACGCAAACTAATGAACTTAATTTCTTGCTCGAATACAAGATTCAGGGGCTTTACGTATACCTATATGGGGATACTGAATAATAATAAAACAATTTAAATAATTTAAATCCTCAAACTTTAAAATGTATTATCAAAAACGTGGACGGACTTATAAAATTTTGTAAAAATAAACACGAAAAATTAATAATGAATTCAATTTTTTTTATACTCATATAAATCCATATTTTCAATACGATATCTAAAATCTATCCATGTGATACGTGTGTATGTTAATAAAAATTAGTAACAATAAATTTAAGCAAATTATGTTGAAACGTATAAAAACGCTAGTTCATATTTAAATCATAACGAAAAAAATCAGCGGTGTCAAGTTTATTACGTCCGCAATAAGGCCGCAATGGAAGAGCGAACATCTCGCGCTAACGTACACGGCTATCAATATGTTCTCATCCGTCATACAGCGGCGCGCGTGTCGGACACACCGCACGACGCTCACATTATTCAGCACAAACAAAAAGGGAATAAATGCTGGAATAAAATACTTTTAATTTCCCCGGGCGCCGCTAATCGGGCAACGGCGATGGAGGGCGCCAAATCGCCCTTTTTATTTTACTGCATGAACGCAAATCCGGCGGGAAAACGAAGAGGACGAGAGCGGGGTGAGGGCGAGACGGGGGTGCGGTCACGCGCACGGAATTAGCGCTCCCCTCTCCGCCCCACCCCGGCCCGCACTTGACCCGCGCGAGGTGTCACCGAGCACGTTACCTACCCGCAAAAAATGGGGGTGAGCCGCTACCGCGCTCCGACGCCCTCGCCACTCGCCACTCTACAACAGGGAGCACGGATTTTGTTTTTAATTTATTACGATTGTTTCGATAACCTTAACGCGCGCCACTTAACCTACATACCTAGTGAATACAATCCAGTGATTCCTATCAAATTAAGCACAAAAATACCTTAGGTAGCTATTACTAAATTTTCTACTATAATAATTAACCTTCGTATAATCTCTGAATGTGTTTCCGTTGGGCGCGCATTTATTAAATTAAAGCCACTAATTGACACGCAAAACAACTCGTGTAAACCACAAATAGTGATATTCCAGCTTCAGACTTAAACAATGACTCATATTGTATGTATGTAGCTGCCGCGTAAAAACATATTAATGACACTATTTCTTTTCCTCGACCATATTAACTAAAACAATAACAATTGTTTATTATATTTCATAACTGTAATAAATAAGATTACTTGATCGATCTCCCAAAGATTTATAAACCACAACTCTCTCAACTTTATTTAGTATCGCATAAGTAAATTCCTGGAGGAGACTTAAAATAAGTGAATTTCAAAGTCAACGAATTAAAGAAGAGTACTATTTCCATCGAACCAAAAGCTTAATGGCATGTACGGGGCTGTTCGCAATTCGACATGGATGGAGCCATGAACGAAACTAGACATCAGCGAAGTTGTTATTATGTTAGAACTTTTACTATTTTAATGTTCAGTTCTTTCGATCTTATTATTGTTGGATTTCGTGTTCTCATTGTGGAAGTTTGAACAAAAGTATAACAGTTTGTGTGTTTTATTGCTGAAGTAAATCATCTTCGCTCAGAAACGCTGAGCTGACATTACGTAGTTTTGCAGTAACTCCAGACTTTGTTGAGCTATTACTCACCTCGCATAAAGTGCACTACATATGTCTCCGACGGACAAGCATTGGTTTGTTTTGCAAATAGTATTTTCTTGTTTCGAACAGAAATACATATTTGTATGAGGATAAATTATATCTACATGAGAAATCAATTAATGTTTGTCGGTATTATTTTAATTTAATTAGGATTACCACGTAGGTTTAAGGATACATACCTAATATTATTTTTATCGTTTGTTTGTTTTCCTGTTTTGTGCACATGGGTACATTCCAAACACAATTTGTTTTATAGGATATGTTGGCACGCATGACGTAATACTCCAGTGGTAATGTGTTAGTAAAGTTTACGACTCTTATGACAAGGATAAGAGCCCTCTATGCGTCATTAGGCACATGTAACTCGGATGCTTTGTGAAGAACTTGGCTTTATAAATTGAACAAACAGCTCAATTGTTGGCTCGACGATACGTCGCTCGTAGCTCCTTGGTCCTCAACAGCCCGAGACAATAAAGCTCAGGCGACAATTGCGTACAATTGACACAGTTGCAGTCCTATACTTGCGTCTTATATGCACTTGAGAACGCAATGCTAAATTCTAATAGTGTTATTACACTGTTTGTACTGTCAGACCGAAAGTTGTATGTCTAGAAAAGGAGATTTTAATTATTAAAATACATGCACGAATTATTAAAAACTGGATACTGTTTAAAGCATAGTAATATACGAGTATAGAAGTCAATTTCTCATTTTTGTCATACGATTAAATACAAATTGTCCAATGTTTAGTTGGCATTTTGTCTTTTGAAAATAAATTACAATATTCTTTAATCAGGATTTGAGATAGTCCTTAATTATTAAAAGTGGATGAGTGAATGTCACATGCGTGGATAATAAATGTGGATGCTTCAAGCTTTACTGTGGTCGCGAGATCAACCGATTAATGACTAGAGTCCATCTGTAAAATTTAAACGCTTAGTATTATTATAAATTTTGTTCTAAAAGTGCCAATGGCGTATGAGATTTCGTATATTCAATTGCACACAGCGACCCAATAGTTTGTTTTAAACTGAAAAGATATTAACCGAAATGAATAATAATTATTTACAAACATTGAAAAATGTATATTAATTCTTACACTGAAAAATATATATTGATATAGTTTTTGTCCATATACCATGGACTGGATAAGACATTACTATTTCCCCGAATCCATTAACATTTTTAAACAAACTAAATATTAAACAATGAAAATTGAAATGTCCATTAACAAGCTGTAACAAGTTGTGAGATGGTGTATCAAATAACTTTGGAGTTATAGTATAATTGCGGTCAGCTGTGGGAAAGCGTTGCATGAGATCTTTCATATGTAGTCACGGCCGGACACCTCAATTCATCAGATCACGATCATTTCCGCTGTAGTTTACACGAACGCCGTTCTTTAATACTACTTTAGTGTAAAAAATATAGGTAATCTAAGCTTCACTGAAAAATATGTTTATGTGATATTACAATAATGGCTCTACTTTATTATCATCAATATCATCAAAGTTTAGTTTAATTATGCCATTAAAGTTAACATATTTCGATTATAAGACAACTTCGGTCTACGAACAATAGTCCATTCTTAAACTTAGTACTCGTATCGAAGTATTAATATATTTCTTATGTCTCAATTAATATGATACATCTATTAATTCACAGAGAACAGGTACAAATAAACTGGCTTCCATCATATTTTTTGATTTACACAACATAAATAATGTTCATAATTAGTTACATCCTCAATATTGGAGCTCGATAATTAGAACATTAATTTAACTGCTTATTAAAATGTCTAAACGAGTTCGACACTCGAGTTTCGAAGTGCGAAAGTTATTGAAAAACACGTCTCACACTATTATGTTTATGTGTTATAATGACACGCGTCTATTAGTCGGTCCAACAATATATAGAGTGTACTTGCGCCTCGAAGCGCACTCGTAAATTGATAAGGCGTAAAGTGACTAGTACGTTCGAGATGCGAGCCTAGATATAAGTCAGCAGAACTGTTAAGTGGAGTGGAACTCGCCGCTAGTTGACACCGCTCTCGCCCCCCGAGAGATGTCGCTAGGTTTCGCGCGCTGCTCAGCCGCTAGTAAAAATACGTGCGGGTATTTCCTGTCCCCGCGGCTGCGAGGGCGGAGGGGGCGATAAATAACTCAGTTTGCGGCGTGTGGGTGCGGGGCGCGCGGGCAGCGGGGTCGCAGCGTTATTTGTAGGGCTCGCGTGTGAATTATTCGTGGGTTCACGCGCGCTGTTTGCCCGCCGTCTTGTGGAGTGGTGCGCGCCGACCCTCGTTAATGAAATTTCATATCGTTCGCCCGCCGCGTCTCGTTCCATTGTCGCTGCTCACTAGTCTCAAACTCTTGCCAGGCGCTCGCTACCCTATTCTCTGCCCGTTGAATGAGCCGAATTGTTACACTTGACTGTGGAACTGTGGAGAAAGACTATTATGTTTGCTCAACTTGAATAGAAATTAGGCGGCGATTGTTACATATGAAACTGTAAGCAAGTAGGTTAAACGAATAATATGTACAAAATTATTCTTACTTTATGATTTCACCATTAAATCCGCTTCGAGCTTAACGGGCTTAGTGTCTATAAATATTAAATGCTTCGCTATCTAATCTGGGTACGCATCATAACATTTCCGAATTTATCGATGTACGTACAGTTGATCGTAAACATGACGAGCTTTAATACATGGACACATTAAACGCTATTTCTAAGTGCCCACGAACCCACGAGCGCCGCCCCTGACTATGCGTGTACTTTTAACACATCGGACATTTATTGAGAGACCTTTTTTGTAGGGCATAGTATAATAAGTATCCTACACCTTACAAAATTGATTGACCGACCAATGTGAAACGATAAAACCTACCGTCTCATTTCAATGATAAAGAACCGCACGATTATAGATTAATCGATTTCCAAAGAGGTACTTGAATTATGTACACAATAGTTCCCATTAAAAGTAGGAATGTATATATAAATATATGAAGGCGTTATTGTAAATATGAATATCGAGTATAAATGAGTGGGTAAACAAGAAATAGAAACAATGAACTACGGCGTGACGTCGCGAGACAATGACGCGGTACAATTGCTCACAATTGACACAGTTGCACGCCCACAGCGCGCTTTGTAGTGATTAGTACAGCGTTATAGCGCGTTATAGCCGGCGCAGGTATGGCGCTTATGTAAGGCTCAATGAATGAGCTAAATTATAAAATCATTCTAATTGAACTATTAAAAAGTTACTCTTCTATATTTAAAATTTAATTTAATGTTTTTTTTGTTGATTCATAAATAGCCTAAAAAAACATAGACCTAGAGTTTTGTTACGTTTTTTTTACTTATAAGTATACAAGGAAGAAGGTGGTAAGGCAGAACAAATCCGTCTCATTTCGTACCATTCATCCCAAATTCTACCGCTAAACAGCAAAATTTAGTAAATATTATTATGCTCCGGTTTGAAGGGTGAGTGAGCCAGTGTAAATACAGGCAAAAGGGCATAACATATCAGTCCCCGAGGTTAGTGGCGCATTGGCGATGTAAAGAATGTTTAATATTTCTTAAAGCGCAAATAACTGTGGACGGTAGAGACCACTTAGGTACTAGGTACTATATGGATCATTTGCTTACTTATTTTACATATAAAATAAACCTTTATTTTCTTAATACAAACAAATAATTATAAACATAATTTAGACAAGATGTAATGATTTTTAGGTAAGAAGGTAAATTTTATTACTATCAGCTCGCAGGTAACAAGCATTTGGCAATATAAGAAATCATAAAACATAACTCGTATTAAGCTTAATATCTACTTATCGAATCGTTTGACGAATTCTAACGAAATACTTGAGAGTCAATAATGCTGGGGAATAGACAGAGGGAACCGTTTTAATGATTCATAAAAAAGTTATTACTAAAATTTAATTTTCGCCAAACCCAGCCGAGCGGATAACAGTCAGTTACGAACAAACAAATGTTTCATTATAAAACATGGTTCTTTAATGCCACACTTCCCCTAACAACTACTTAGTCAGGCTTAATATCTATCCATTGTACTGAACGAGCATTATAGTAATTATTTAATACAAATTAAGGCTCAGCTATAATTCTTTATTTAACTTTTTTAGAGATATCTTAAGAAAAACAAAAGAAGGAAAGCAAGTAATGGCAACATTCTGAATTTTTCAATTCGTCCTCATTTCACATGTATCTTGTTATTCACGTACGGCCGCTTTATATCCAGCCACTTGTATTCGGAGCTCACTGGCATGCATTTATTATTCGCATGCGTTGGACCGCATGTGTACCGCATGCCGAGAGCCGCCCTTTACCCATTCGCATGCATTCGCCCGCTTAATATGCGGGCTCGTATTGCGCCTTTCACGCTTCTCTATAACTCGTACACGTTGTTCAGTAATTTAATCGACTTTAAAGAATAGAGGTACCGTCCTACGTAGTTTGTATTTATTATACGATTCATTGATTTATTTTAATTGTCGCTCCTAATCTTATTATAGATAAATATTTTATACGTTCGAAAAATAAACAAAATAAAAGTTATATGTATAGTAAAGTGTAAAAAAATAAAAGTATGGCCGTCTATTCTACAGGTAGTCGAGTCAAACCGATCTTAATGTCACAGTGCTCTCGTTTATCTGATCTTCAATCAGATACGGCACTCGCATGTCTGTGTCAAGGCCGTTGTCTGAGCTGAAAAAAATAATTAATTACAAACTCTGCGTACGAGAGCAAAGACCGAATAGAACACGTTATAAATATTATTAAAACGTTCGTGACAAGCAAGTAAATGAAATTACTTACAAACAATTTGTTTCATGTTTTAGAACTTAGGTGAGTACTTAATTATCTACAAGCTATTCGTGATTAGGAGAACCTCGTTAGAAGACTACTTGTGTGATTCGTATATATTTCAATTAGAACAATTTTATAGTACTCAATTAAGCATAGGCAACGTAGCAAGAAATTAATTCAAAGCTCGAAAAAAAATATTAAAAATATTTTGTACTTATACATGTATGTAATATGATACCTATTCCTATTACCCATAATGATCCATCATAAATTCTATCATTGTTAAAGTATTTTATCGAAGTATATATCAGGCAGGTAAAACACGTAAACATAATAATAGTAGGTATATTTTAACTTCTTTGAAAACATAAAAATTTCAATCCATCCGATAAAAAAGTTCAAAGCCATTAAATTCTATTACCTACTTATACCTAATTACAGCGGGTCAGTAAATACTGTTATTATTAGTTGTAAACATGTAATCCAACACAATTGTGATGGTCAAACAAAACAGCTAAGCGGCTTCGTAATTTTAGAAATTCATTTCTTAATAAATATACGGATGATTTAACAGATCATTCCGAGAAATAGTACCTAGTTGACGTTCGAATAAAACTAGACGACGTTCACGTTTCCTTCCTAAATCGGTATGCAGAGTAAGTGCGATGTCTAGGAGGAGCGTTAAAATTGCGTTCTAACATGGTTTCAGGACAGAATGTGGGCAGCGCGGGCGTGTTCTCGTGTAGTGTTGCGCCGCGCGGTGTCGATACCCGATAGTGATTGCGGTGGCCGCTGCTCCCAATCATTGCAATTCAATTTGCGCGGATGTAGCGGTGCCGCGGCCGAGGCGGTCGAGGCGCTTTGTTTACATTACGCCGAGCCGTGTCTCATCGCTCCACCGCGGTTCGATTAAGGACAAATCAATAAGGCAGTCGATAGCGAGCGAGTTTAATAGAGTGAGCGAGCCGAGTGGAGCGCCCTCATTACCCCCGCAATTAGCGCACGCCGCGCTCCCGTCGCCGACGCACCCCGCGCGAAAAACGAATAAAAAGAGCTGCCCTCAAAATGGCCGCCGCCTCCCCCCCGGACGCCCGCCGACCCCCGCGCCGCTTCGTGATTGCATCCCCGCAGCTCTTATAAATATGGCCGTATTCCTCCCGCCTTTACTGATTGCCCGTATACCCCCCGGCCTCCCCCCGCGACCGCGCCGCCGGCGTCTGAATAGATAAACGAGTCCACGTGGACTGCCGCGCTTATAAAAATCACCTCCTCCAATCGGAACGACTCCACGTAGCACTCGCACCAATAGAGACGCCGAATCGCGTGTAACTCCGCCCTTAATAAGCGATCCGGCCGTTTCAACCAATCGGAGGGTCGTATTCGACGGATTCCGCTCGACGACGACGAAGCAGTCCACGTGGACTGACACACACACGTACGTGAGTATAATGCCTCGAGTGGAAATAGCTATGACGGCGAAATGTGCGACAGCGAAAAAATAAAATGCGGTCGGTCGGTGCGGCGGCGGATCGAGCGAACGAGTGGGTGTAAACAGGGGATATTTTGGTGCGGCTCGTTCATTATTATTGAATGCGCGGCGCTAATGGCACGTCGCGGGTCGCGGGTCGCGCTCACGACTCGCGCTCGCCGATCACACACTTCCTGCTCCTCCGACAACGGGCACCGTTCCTTTGCCGGCTCACCTTTACCGTACTATTATAAACATAACTCTATTATTGTACTCTTAACTTGGTACGATTGTTGTTTAAAAAAACTTGTTAAGAACACCGAAATAAATCTGAAGACCAGTAATAAAAACCGTAAGATTTCTAATAATCTAAAGCAACGCTTATATTCGTTGAAGAAAACGGCTGTGGTAAAAACCTGTCTAAAAGGAAATAAAAGCAAGCGGTGCCGGTGGAACGCAAGATAGCTATCGACGTAGGCGTATTGTGTCGACCGCCATCCGATAAAGTATGCTTGTCCGGTAGCCGCAATCGCTATTCAACACACAAGCGTCTTGTCTAAAAAATTAATGATACCTACCGCTAGTACTCGCTACACAGTGTCCAGCGCTCGCCTCGTCTCGGCGGACACACACTACACCTCTGCGGGCAAAAATTGCAACATGTGTGCACGCGCATTGTACTTACTTTTGTTTTGAATTGATTGACAAGGAGTAGGTATTTGGAACACATTATAAGCATGTTGTAATATATTAAAATAAGTAGTAAAAATATTAATGTACGTAGTACAAAGTAAGGTTTATAACCAGTGTCACAATCTGTTGCAAATCGTATTACCTGAAAGGCCATTTAACGGTGTATTAATAACAGGTAAGAGTCGGTCCGGTACGGGGGTGTCACAACAAAGCAAATCATAAATCAATCTCTGCACAAATTTACTGAGCAGGCTGCGATCGAGTGAGTGAACGAAATTGAACAATCGCCTAGTTAGGCCGAACCGAGAGGAGAGAATCAAGTGAAATACTTGGGCAGCTCTTAAACTACGATGACGCACGCCGCCCGAACAATGCCGCGGTCATTAAAATGGCATTCCTTCACGAACATTATTATACTCACTGTGCAGTGTACACTCCACATTAAACAGTGTAGTCGGCAGTCGGCAGTCGGCAGTCGGCAGTCGGCATCGCTATGATTTATACAACACTAGCACCAGCCCGCCACTTCACTATCTTCATTTGGATAGTAGCTGTGGCAGACGAAACGCCAAAGTATTGTAATAAAACAAGCTAGAAACATGTTCATTCGTAAAGAAATATATGACTTTATTTTCATGATTATAAATAAGTAATTAACATAGGTAAGTCATAACAACTTCTATAAATAGTGTAAATATTTTACACAACGTCCAAAAAACTAAATTTTAAATTAAGAACATGCTATAAAAGTAATTATAAGTAAGTATAATATTATCATATATCAACAGTCGAAGTTAGTAATTTTTAAATCCCCGCCCACGGCAGATCACAAATGTCGGACATATTAATTATAATGTTAAATTAATAAATAGGTTCCGCGCCAAGAAATAAGCAACACGCTTTACGACTTCGACACCTTGATAATACCTCGTTCGCAATTAATATATTTGGAGACAAGAGTAATTATCGTTAAATAAAATTGTTCGTAAATTTATCTTAGATAAGAATATTTTTTTTGATAATTTTTGTATCAAACACCTAATTAGATTATATCTACCTACTTAGGTACAATTTAGTTGCTACTTGTGTACTTGTTATTATCGTGTATTTATAAGTAAGCTGAATTTCCCGCTATACAACATAAAACTTCATTTACGTTTAGATATTTCTATAATTTGATTTTGTAATTGCTTTACTTTAATAAAGCAAAGACTGTCCTCAAAGAAAAGGTTTATTCTGCTCTATTGCTAGTTTTTGGCACAAGAACGTTCAACGATGCTTGTTTGGGTTTGAACTCGCAAACATCGGTTAAAATTTCCATGTCTATACCATCTCGACTTTGAGCTGCGATCGTATCAAAAAATTCCAATCGAATACCTTACTATGCAAGTAAACAAACGGCAATTAAACATGATGTATCAATCTGACACGTGAAATCGCTATAATGACTATTGTCTCAAGACCTTTTAGCGGGCAATAATTATTTAACTAATTATACTATTTCGTGCCAAGTGTACATGATGTATACGTAATAGGTACACGTTCACACAGCGTTTAATGCGGGCGAGCAGGCGAGCGGGCGAGCTGCGGCCGAGTGTCAATCACGCTATAAGTGCGATATTACACTCGCTGCCCCATCACAATTATTTGAACGGAGAATGTGTTGATTTATAAATTAATGTTGTTTAATCACGCTGTATACTTTGCATAGAATTCAAGTTTTTTTTTTTTTTCTTTCTTGTTTTAACTGGCACGTAATGCTATTAGTTGTTTTAGGTTATTTAAATATGTATTGTTCGTATTTGGTAGGTATACAGTTTGTTACGTCATTTTAAAAAATAGGTACAACTATTTGCACATTCAATACTATTGCAATGTGTGGAAAAACTTTCTAAGCAATGTTGCTATTTTGATTGTTCCTAGTTATTGATTTGTTTTGTTTTATGTATAAAAAAACAAAACGAAGTAGGTAAAACACCTAAGAAATAAACTATTTGCTCATCAGATTTATAAGTAAAATTACCTGTATTATCTAGAAAATTTTCAATTATTTTAACGACAAATTGCCCATAAATTCGGTATTCGATTGTATAATTCTTAGTAAAACGTTCGACTAATCGCTACGGCCGTTTAAATAGAACGCTAATCAAAAACACCGTTCGCTCCGATCTAGCTCTGATTTACAAACGCACTAATCAAGCAATTGTAATTACGAAATCGTAGAGATAATATCCGAGTAATTTCTCAAGAACATAACCTATTGCTCGATAACTCGAATGGTGATGAACATTTGTAACAAATCAATGACTGCTAAATCGTGTTTAAAGATCATTTAATCATTTTATAACTGGCACGATTGAGATCAAAGAAATCATCTTTAAAGTTAGTTTTCTATGTCAAATAATCTCAACAGCCATTAAGCATTAATTCGCAAACAAAAAAGCTTTAAGAAGAATGGAATGGAATCTGTGCCTTCTGGGAATCGCGGGACGGTTTCAAAGGCTGGCGTTGGCACAATGGCCGGGTTATACAACTAATTGTTCGCGCCGGTTAATAATGCAGCTCGTTTTGTTTGCGAGTGTGCGCCGGTGTAAGCCCGCCACCTAAATATCGCGATGAAATCTCACAACTGCGAGACGTTCGTTCCTCTCCTTTAATTGATAAAATTAAACGTCTCTTTACGATTTCAATATTTTAATATGAATAGGTACCTAAGTTTTTACACATAAACATTTCTCAGAAGATAAAATCGACTATAAAATCGGTAATTTATTCGACCACCTGCTGATAAAGTAACACGCTGAAGATTTTGTATTGCCTTTTTTAGTGTTACTCTGACTTACATTATTATTTGTGGTATTTTTAAGAGCAGAGTTATTTATGTTATTTGCTGTATTTAATATCAGTTTAAAAAAAAAAAAGTCTAAGTAATTAAAAATGTCCGAGCAGCCCTACGTGTGCGGCAGTCGGCGAGTCGGCGAGTCGGCGACGCTTCGGGCGCGATATCGCGAGTCGCGCGGCTGTCCGACGTTTGTCGCTGCCCGCTGACCGGCGACCGGCGACCGCTGACTTGCCAATTAATCGCCTGTTTACATTGTCGTAATGAACCAACTGATCTTTGATCGCTACTATAAGGAATACTGTGCTGATAAATATATATACATGGACAATATTATTTTACTTCTGATTCACCTTTGACTTTAAGTTATCGTTAGTTTATGCTTTATGTATTACAGTATTAGTCTGCCTATAGGTAATCATAATCATTGTTGGTAATACTAAGACTAATAAAACTTATTTTTACTACTTTAAAATGAAAACATGATGAACGTATTGTTGTGTTATTGTGTTCTTCTTGTGCTAAATTGATTATAAGGTTTATGGAAGAAAATATATGTTATACCTTACACTTCTCAAAAGCAATTCTATGATATCATGGTAGGTGGGATTGCATTCATTTTCCATAACCTCTAACACGTAACGGAGAAAAGGCTTTTGAAGAGAGTAAATGAAATAATGAGTAGTATCAATTGACATTTTTAATTCGTTCTGTATCAATATTAACATCACATTCGTGTATATATTGATATAGACGAATGCTAGTATGACGTTTTAGATCGACGCTCGTCAGACACATATAGCTATAGACATATAGATAAGGAAAGGAATTGCTCGTTGTTGGACAGTGGCGATAAAATAGTGCTTAGGGTGCGACTTGGTGACGTCTCCGCGATATCGCTTGATTGCTGTTTATTTGTTATCGTGACGACGGCGCACCGCCATCGCGTTCGCCGAGGGACCCATTCCGCGGGAAAACACTATAAACTTTATTTTAGGAGACCACATTGTGAATGTACGCTTTAAACCCGAACGAACGATTATTTTTTTTTATATCGCGCTGTAATCGAGAAGCTTAGTGGGGCGAAATAAAAACGAAAAGAAAACGTAAAAATAGAAGCGTACAAACAGACGATAAAAGCTATAAAATACACTGCGTCCATTGTCAAGGAGTCGTGTCCCACACTTCTGTGGGCGCGACATATCTTCGTTGAACAAAAAGGATTGAAGAATTAAGAAAACGACGAAAAAAAACGAAGAAATTCGAGACAAGAATTAAGGAGTTAAGGTTTTTGTCAAGGCTCGTTACTTCCCACTTTGTAAGCGCTTCGTAAATTACGAGACGTACGAATACTTTTATAATTCCCGTAAATGATTCACATTAAGGTCCTAAGGAGATATCAGAAATATTCGAAGTGTGTATTTGCTGTACGCCATTATGCAAACGTTTTCCAAAAAAAAAACAATATCAATTGAGTGTCTTTTTTAATTTACTCTAAATTCAATTCTGAAATATCTGTCTTATCTATTCATTCAGTAATTTTCTTTAAATTACAATTATATATTTAGCATTTTAAAAGATTTAGTTTACATTGTATTAATAGATTTTCTATTTATAAATATATATTAATGCTTTATGTACATGTTTATGTTATGTATAAGTTTAAATAAAAAAGAAAAACTTGTGTTTAAACCTTAAAATCACAGGAGTTGCGGTTGCTGTCAAGTAAGTAATGATATTACTCTATAGATTTATGTTCAAGTGTCTCTGAGTTGATTATTTCATTAAACATTCCTACACATTGGATATTATTCATTGCGGTTTGTTTGCAAATCCGTTTGAGTCTATTGTAATATCGTTACATTGGTTTTTCGTTCAGAGACCGCCGATTATCTTCAATTGATAATAACGTCTAATTGTTTTTATTAGCATTACTACATATTGTTTCCATTAACTTGATTAAAACTTACAAGAGTAATTATTATACTTAAATAATTGTTTTGCTTATGTACGAGGACTATCAAATGAGATAATTTGTTATTCTTAAAAGATAACTTTATTTAAATTCACTAATAAATACCTACGTACTTAAACAATGATTAAATATATGCGCAATAGTTATTTTCCAAGAATACGGATAAGAATTAAAAATAATGAGCTTACGTTATTTAATAATAAAATCATAGTAAATCCTTTACAATATCCGCGGCAATTGGATAACCGAGCGAGGTCCATGTAACAGAAAACAAGCTTATAATATTTCTTACACGCCTCCGCACACCCTTAAGCCCAGTGACACACTTAAGGTGTGTCCGTAATCTCAAAGTGTCCCAGTAACTCCACCTATCTTGGCTTTCTTTTCTTGCCAGACCTGACATAAATTGCCCTATTATTTAACTTTGCTGAAAACAATAAAGCTAAGTGGGTGTACATCTGTCCTTGTTTCTCGGGTACCTATCTACTCTAAACTTTCGCTAAAGTAGATATCTGTCAAACTTTGTCCTATTCTAGGCGTTGCCGAGTGCCGACTCATCTATTCTGTTGCAAGTTTACTGCGTGACTTGAAACAAAAGAAGTTGTCTGCTTTCGCATTAAAAGTTGCTCTATGCATCATCCTTTTAATAACAAGGTTTATACAAATCGAACAACTAATGTAACTCGCGAAACATTTCTAGATTTACACAGCCGTATTCCCTCAAAGCTACTAGAGAATTCCCAAATAATACGTATCTATTAAAGCACATATCTCCGATTCGCCTAAGTATTCCTCAAACATAAAGATAGTCGACGAAAAATTCGAGTGGAGAAAATATGTATGGCAGCGGCATGCAAAGGGTGGTCGAGGAGGTGGGGTACCGGGGGAGTTGTAGCGGTCCCCCCGCTGCCGTTCGCTTTAGTTCACTTGCGACTCTTGTGTATGACGGTTGTGTGTCGTGTCTACTACGGTTACTAGTCGCGTGTTACTTATTGCACGGATTTGCGCGCGTATTTGTGTTGATCTAGTGGCTAAGTGAAGTGAGTGTTGTGTCCTGTTTTTTTGTGTGCTTCAGACGATGACCGCGTGTGTTTGACGTGGGGATGTATCCTAGCGCGGGCGCAATGAACGCCGCCGCAGCCGCCGCTGCCGTGGCGGCCGCTAGGCATCCGGTGAGCCGAACATACTTACATAAATCATTGTGGAGATAATCAACTTGCCTTCCATTATCAAGTTGCATTGTTATGATAAATCGTCTTCGGTGTGAAAGCTCGAGGAAAGTCTATCATATTTAAATGTAGCGTTCATGTTTAACGGTTTCTATTATTTGCATGGGAAATGTAAATACTTAGTCATTCACTCGAGCGTTATTTCCTTTCATAAGAAAAACGGAATACAATGAAAAGTTTTTGTTTCTGATATGGCCGTTCGAAAATAGTAATAATAAAGAAAGCAGGGGTACAAACAAATGCGCCCCCCGCTGAGGTCGGCTCGCTGTCGGAGCGTTGTCGGACACACTCAATTACCCGTGTAATTGTCTGTTAACTTTTATACTTAACATCTGACTAGCTACTTTTTCTAGAAAAAAATAATCACAAATATATATATTTCAACCAAAGTAAATTAGATTTTTTTTAAATGACGTGTTTAAGTAATGTTGAATATTATTTGTTCATTTAAAGTTAACTTCTTAATTTAAGATAAAATTTCATATGACTACTACATATACCTTGGTGCCGCCGACGGCGATCATACAACTTAAAAACCAATCCATATAATTTTGTATACCTATTATTTTAAAAGTCTACAAATGTCATCTGTCGAATGTTCTTGTACGAATTATATTTTAATTGAATCAATGTCAGACCTATCATCATATCATGTGTTTAAATATTAATTTGTAGTAATTAAAAATATCCTTTTATTTTATTAACGAAGGATGTTTATAAATTTAACTAAGCTCTATTAAACATTTAAATCAAATACTAAAATATAACCTTTTATTTGTGGTTGAGTGGCTTAAATGCATTATCGTTATTACACATTGGTTTATAAGCATTGTTAAACATTACAAATCATTAAACTATGTTAAACCATAAACAATTACGTATTGTGATCCTTTTACTAGTCGAATATAATTTAAATTTAATATTCATGCATTCCTATTTATTGCCATCACGTGAGCCGTGTATTTTATTTCAAATTGCGGTATTTTTTTTAAATTTATGAATAAATTATTTAATTTAATATTGCTTGAATGTAAAATGCTAATTTAACAATGTAATACTTTCACAATTCCAAAAACAGATTGAATTAAATTAAAGAAATATTAAACATTTTTGTTGTTTCATCATGTAAATAAAGTCTTTGAAAGTCTAGTGTCATTATTGGTGTAGATGACATTTAAAGTTCGAATCTCACAATAAGTCAATATTCAGTTTTATATGGGATACTTACAGGTCCCCACAACTAAAAAGGCGTGAACTGTATTACGTATGACAGTAGGTTGTACTCTTTTACGACTTCACTTTTATGGCTCGTATAGAGGTAGAGGGGTAGAGGGGGGCGGGTGGTAATGTAAATGCCTATTTGTATGTTTGCTTGAAATCCGTGTCGCGTCCTAGGTACTCTCTCTCACTCGGTCAATATTTGACTTACGGAATTACCGCTACGAACAAATGATGGCGTCTCGCGTTTTCACGTCTTCACAAATAACCGCTTTATTTACTTGTTTTTTGTTGAATCGCTTTATAGAAGCAAGTCACCCGTACGATCTTGTTATTACATTCGTTATAATAGGTATCATGATATACTCAAAAATATAAAACAACTTCAATAATAGACATTTTTTATAAAGAAGGTAAATTTTCATTTCGTCAATGTAACCTTAGTAATACTTCCCGTGATATGCTTTCACGTTTATCGACGGAAACATATCTTGTTAGGATTACGTATCAGGGCTGACGATAGGGCACTCTTGAGTCAATGCTCTGAAATAATTCCCCACATTCGTGCTGATAACGTCGTTATCAGTTCGCACAAACACGGCATTTAGAGTATGCTAACAGTGTCCGCCGTAATCAACGCACCATCAATTTATACAGTCTTTACGTGTGTTTGTAGATCCATTTTCCATGTATTGGATTATTGCTCAAATAAAAAAAAGCCTTAAATACTTTTATAATGATAGTTATTTTATTTCAAAAGGAAATCTCTGTTAATCTTCTATAAGTACCCAAATTATAATTTCAAAATTGATTTAGATTGAAATATTTCTTTGAATAATGCAGTTAGTACTTAAATGGTGGCTAATATTTTAAAACTTTTTAGGTATATCGTTCAAAAAGCCTAACGTTTCATGGTATTCAAATCGATATACAATGAGGCAGGTATCACCTTTCTAACCGAACTCGTCGGTAAGTGCAAGCGCTGTTTCTCGGAAAGTAAAATCTGATTTCTGATCCCTGCGCTACCATATTAGACTTGCATTCATAAATCCAACTATACATATACACCCTAATGTAATGAATATAAGGTTCAAAATAGCCTGCATTATGATATTCGACCATAACGTTTCAAAACCAATCTCTGAGTTTAAATATTTGTCTACGCTTGTTTGCTCTGTAAGTGTGAATAGTGCTTAGTTGTTTACAGTGCTGCTGAACCTATGAATGCTTTTCGGAGTTGCCATCTAATATCACTAATAAACACTTGACATCGATCTATTTTCCTGTTTCTGAGAAGACGGAGATGATAATAAGTTCGTGACAGAAACAACGAATCTGCGTGTAGCACCGTATGTCGCGTGACTCTTTCAATTATGGAAAATTATGCAAATTCAACATTTACCTTTAAATATATAATAATTGGAGGAAACGAACATGTATTATGCTTTATCTCCTTAAAAAAAGAACCGTATTTCGATTCAATAAATAAAGATACAGCAATAATAAGGAAATATTTAAAAAAAACATACATTTTATCTTATACAGCTTAAAACAAAAATCTAGGAACAACATCAGATTTTTATCAATGACTATTTAAAATGTTCTAATGTAATGACATCAACATATAAATCATCAACATTTTTTGTCTATTTATTATATTCTAAACGATTAAGAAAAAAAAAACAAAATGCGTCTCAACAAATTTTTACGGATAAAATTTCGCTTGAATTCATTCAGTTCATTCGAATTTTAAATTCCAACAAAAGAAGTCCTCTCGCCGAGTGAACAGGTAGACGTGGGCAGACAGACGTATTCAATAATTTGAAATAAGAACACGTATTTCTTTTTATATCCGTTTAAACGCATTCTGTTTAGTTTTGTTTTTGTGAGCGTCGCTGGATGCGGGCCTTTCATCCGGGCGGCCGGCCCTCCGCACAATACTGCCACTCAAAAACTCTTCATTGTATTTTAATTTGACCTTTTCGGCGATAATTTATGAGAATCTTTTTTCTTGAGGGGAACGTTTACTCAGTCTATTATTGTCAGAATTTTTTGTGATCGATTTAAAGATGGGGCGATCGAATTTAGGGACTATTAAATATTGTAAGTGATTCGAGGGATGTATAATTTCTTGCTGCTTTGATAAATGTTGAACAGAATATGTGCTGTCTCGCAAATATATTTATTATGAATTTGATTTCAATATAATGTGGTATAAGAGTAATTTATTGAATCTAATTATAAAAATAATTAATCAAATGTTAATTCCATAAAATCGTCAATTAATTTGATATTGTATATCATAAATTGACATATTAAAGGATATAATTGCGGCTAACCGGTATCTATTAAACGTTGCTATAATATATTTTATCTGTATATAATTTCATCTGTCATAAAGAAAACTGTTTACAGAGGTTTTTTTTTTAACATGTTAATATATATTATCAACTGCTAATTTATTTATTATCGGTACACTACTGAATAAGTTGAATAATAGAATAAAAAAAATGGTTGACCTCACTTTAAAAGTAAGACATTTCTAAAGATAGTCAACGTTATATAATTACTGTATTTATAATAATAAAAAAAAAACGTTTTAAAGAGTAAAAAGTGATACAAAGTATACTCAAGTATTTTTAGCATGTATAAGAGTACAAAACGAAGGGCACCACAGGCCATGTATCATGCATACCGTTTGGACAATCGGCGTGCCTCTGAACAGCTACCGAAACGAACATTTTACTTTTATTGCATTAAGATTGCGACTCTTAAGTTAAATTTATATTATTATCAATAGATAATACAGCTTAAGCGTAATGGTTTGCATTTAAGTTTTTTCTTAAGTACATTCTGGTTAAGTGGAACGTTTCAAAAACTTGAGCAATGTTGTAAAGCTTGTAATTTATGTTTGTGAATTCCGAGACACAATAAACTATGCACTCAGTGGACTCACTTGCGGTTGTGGTTGGGTATTACGTTATTAAGTGTGATCACCCATCGCGGCGAGGAGTCGCGGGCCGAGGTCGGTGCGACCGCAGAGCTATCTCCTCGGTTACATTCACTAAATTCCCGGCCACATTTTTCCCGAGCCCGATTGTCCGCAGCTCCATTTACAACGTCTACACGCCGCGCCAGTTCCTTTTACGCTTTTATTTACGCTCCTTTTATTATTTTTAAAGTCCGTTTGTTCCTCGCGCGCCGGCGAGCGACGGTTATTTATTTTTTGCCGCCCGGCCTCCCGGCGACCGTGTGTTGTTGTGTCCCTCGCTTTATTTTTATTTTCCTGCTTCTTATTATGGAGTTGGTTTTTTATTTATTTTTTTACTTTATTATTAGGTGCTTGCGTGTTCGTATTTTATTTTTGTGTTAAGAGGCGAGCAGTCGGCGTTGTTGTTTTTTTCATTAATCGAGCCTCACACCGAATTATGGTCATTATAGGATAATTTGTATTATGGTAATTTGGGATGCGTGTAATTTTTGTTTCGTGATAGGAACGTTTTTGTTCGCTGTTCAGATTGATGAGTTATGTTATTATTCTCTCCGTCATATGTTTGCCAATCTACTCAACCATTCAAATGCCTTTATTGGTGTTTTAAATTATTGTTCAGATTTTAATTAAAAATTTGCTTTGGTTGTATAAATGTTTCATTTAAACATCGCTTCATGATATCATAACAAAGTATCGCAGCCGTAATTATTAAGCCACGTAAATTGTTAGCTTTTCTTTAAGCAAATTAGACGGAATATTTATATTAAAATACTTAAAGCCGTAACATGTTTTAACTTCACAGAAAAGTACCTATTTAAAAAAAGTATTTGTACGATTCAATTCTTTGTATAGTTCTTCGGTTTAGAAAAAAGTGGACGCCAACTGTTTTATTGTGTGCAAATAAATAAAAGCGTCATTCTTACAGGGTCCACCGCAACCCGGGCAACCTATCAAATTCACCGTGGGTGAATCTTGTGACCGAATTAAAGAGGAGTTCAACTTTCTTCAAGCTCAATATCACAAGTGAGTATACTTGGAAGCAATACATATTTTTTGTTATCTCATCGTACTGTATGTCGGCACCGAGATGATTCAATAAATGTTAAATCAATTACGTTATACTTCATACTTTTTAATTAACTTCATAGTTACCTTGATGTTCGTATTGTAAAACATATTTTATACAAGTTTGAATAATAAAAATAAGAATCAAAATCGGAAAAGTTAATTAATACTCTATTGTATGTAAAAATAAAATTTGACGATGGTTATACAAAACAGAAGTTCTTTTTATATTTAAGATTTTAACAAATAAATATATGTCAATGATTTATATACTGAACTTAGTATAATTAATAAAGGAACTACTTTTAGACTGAATTTATTTATTATTTATTTAATGTATTTTTGGCTACGAGATAAAACAAAGATACGAACTAAAAATATTACAAAGGTACACGAAATTGAAGAACATTAGACATACATCTCGAAAAGGATATAAAAGTAAATCAGCTAAAAAGGGCTCATCCGGGATTTCTCCTGTCGCTGAGTATCAGTGAATCATCCCCTATCAGCCCCTTTGTGAGCTAAGTAGTCCCTTTTACAAGCAGACCCTTTATGACCCTTTGCTGTTAACTTAAAAAATCTGTTACAGGTAGAAATAAAAAAAAAATCACGATATATTCTGTACATTTTCCTCCAAAGAAATTAAAATACCAACAATAGTTCAATAAAACTCATGAAGCATAACAAATAATTCCAATACTAATGGACTGTGTATTTTATAATTTGAAGTCACTTAAGAATGTTCTTAAACTTTAGAATCGTGAAGTAGAACAGTCGAGCATTGATAAAGCTCTTTACAAGTTTGACCTATTACTGACGATAACAGCTATAAAACAAGCTATTTGTTATAAAACCGCTTATCTCGTTGTATAATATGGAGTGCTCTTTAAACATAATGTGAATTTTGATTTATTGAGCCTCTACTTTCAAGCTATTTCAATTACAAAACATTTACAACGATGTAAAATTATAATTTAAAAACGCAAGGTTTTATTTGCGATTGTAAATTCTGGACTTGAATAATTGTGTATGAATTTTAAATTAAAAGAATAATTGACGAAATTTCACTTCTATTGTATATTGTTTCAGTTTAAAATTAGAATGCGAGAAACTGGCTAGTGAAAAAATTGAAATACAAAGGCATTACGTTATGGTGAGTATTAAGAAATAAATTTATTTGTTCGCTCCTTAATAGAGATGTATTAAATCATAATCGATGTTTGTTTTTAACGAGCTGTTAGATGATTATCGTATTATGTTCGTGTGTGTACGCACAATCAATAAAATGTATCTTTTGTTCGACGCCCGCATGGCGCGTACGACGTATCACGTCGACAACGAGGCTATTGGAACCGACAGTACATTTAGTGCCCCCCTGTTATTTAGAGATAATCGTCGACGTGAATAATATGTGTAGCGTGTACGCTCACTTGTCAAGACCGGCTGTTTTGATAAATTACGCTTGTATATCTATTATTACGCATAAATTGTTAACATATTAACAAGTAACAGGAATTCGTAATGTTACATCGTATGTAACAAATTTGTTTAAATCTCTTTTTAAATATTATTCATCTGAGATTTTTTTTATGTTACCGTTCATACATCACCGTTAACTGTGCATGTGAGAACTTTAAAGTTTTAAACTACATTCACCATTAAAAATCCCAAAAATTTTCAAGCTCAGACATATCGTTAAATAAATCGAGAATAGAACGAAACCATATGGTTTTGCTATTAAGATCAATTTCCCAGAATGATGTAAAAATTATAAGTGGCAACATTTTTCAGTAAAAGCGAATAGATATTATTTGGCAGTGCTTAATCCCCGCGTGGTCGTTCCGGTTTGATATGAATCACGATTAAGTGTTGCCAAATCGCTTGCAATTTATTTTAATACGCTCTAGAGGAAATTTTCGCGAGCGTTTTTATGTGTCGGAAACACTTCTGGCGGCGCTCCAGAATGTGCCATTGCGGATGTTTAGTCACTCGCCTCAAATGATTCGAGGAAGCTAATCCCTGCCAAAAGCTTTCTGTGTCACATAAACATTGTTTCAGCGGACTAATGTAATTGATCTCCTTAATCTGTGCCGTTTATGTTTCAGTACTATGAAATGTCGTATGGACTCAATGTGGAAATGCACAAACAGGTATGTTAAAACATTTGTTATATTATTATACGAATACGTTACATTTGCGAAACAGAAAATCCTTTAAGCCGAATAGTAAAACTGTCAGTTACCATAATCTATTAAAGCAAACAAAGAGTAAAAAATGTTTCCACATTCCGATATATTGTGTGATGTTTAAAACGGTATGATGAAGGTGAAAACTAGCGATATTTTATTAGTAGCCGAGCAAAGTGGCGCACGGGGAAAATGAATGTTGTAAAATTGAAAAAAAAAGTGTTATTGCTGCGCCCGCTTGTTGGATAAACGTTGTTTGACAGCAGCCCGCAGCCCGGGGGTCCAGGAGGCAATGTTGGGGAGGCTGGGGACTCGGGGCCGCTTGGCAAAGTATGGTCAAACCATTTTGTTTACATTTTCCTTTTTAATTTATAGCCTTCTTTGTTTACCGGGCAATCAAGATTTGCGTTTCTTTCCTCTCACTAATATTGCTTGAGAAAAAAACCTTGCCTGTGTAATAACTTTGTTATGATCCTATTTCGATGCCGTAAAGTATATTGAAACTGTGATTGGGGACCGATTATTAAAACCGCTCCCCTAAAGTGTGCGTTTGAAACTCGTAATACGGTTAGCGATATATCTTTATGTTAGTGACGCGTACAAAACTTGACTGTCGTATTATTTTAGGGCTTTCACCCTAATATTTGATTTTATTTAAAAGCTTCTTTATAACTCTCTTAAATTAATCAATCAATAAAGAATTACTCGATTTAACTTTAAAATTTTTATTATATATTTAATAATATTTTTTACTTTTATTTATTTACAAAAAAACGAACCCTAATAAACGAAGTAAACTCCAATTCATAAATTTAATTCTTCAATAGTGTACTTGACAACCCTTACCGCAGGGCATCAATAGCTTTGGTAACGAATAGTTATTACTTTTGTGCGACAGGGGTTCCTTGCGCTGTAGGGGCAATCGATGGGGTTCTGTAGTAATCTGTTGATTTTACGCTCAAAGAACCGTCAGTTGCCATACTCGATCCCCTATTTTATTAATAATAGCTCTACCTTAACACGTCTTAGAGCGGAAAAAACAATTTACAATGTACCCACACCAGCCTAATATAAACCAGTCCATCTGGTATTTAAGAAATATTCCCACGTAAATATTTTATGATGGATAAACATGCGGTGTTTATTCCGTGTCGTCATATACTTACTTTTACTTAAAATCGGATGAAACAAACAGAACAGATAATGAAATTACAAGTTTCTTCATAAATGATTCAAAGTTGGAACGGCATGAAACTATGTTTGTTTAGGTTCTGGCAAACAAGCAACGAGGGTGATTTAGAAGGGTCGTATTGTTTGCGCTGCGGCGGACAGATGGCTCGCTGGCTCAATGCTTGAATGCGCTATTTAGCGTACACGGTACAGTACAGTGCTGCGCTTCATTGTAATGGATTATTACATTAGCACTTAACACGCTCAGTCGAACGGCAACCAGAAATGCACCCCTTTAACCATGTATAGATATCGCACGATATTATTAGAACAAAAACAAATATTTTTTCTGTCCAACTTCATGCTTATTTTTATCAGCAACGTTGCGTGACGCTTAACCGCTCAATAAGCAAGATATTGAGTTCGGAATATCCATTTCGAATCACTCAAATGCGTTCTTTTAATGCCATACCTACGTGTAATTTAATTACACTGAATATTCAAGGTCGTCACATTTATTTCCGTCGAGTAATATAAAAATAAATAGGAAAGTCAATAAGGTTGAATTTGTTTCGTTTGGACGGATTGCGTCGTGACCGCATCGTGTCGGTCGGCGTGACCGCGTCTAACGCGCGTTTTCCGCTCTTTCTGGCGACGACTAATTGCTTAGATTTTCTTTTGTTAGTCGTGGGGCCGGACCGCAGTCAGACCGTGCCGAATTACACCTACTTACGTCGTGAATTGATTGTTTCGTCTTTGTGTGGCTGTATCGACACGGAGTCGTATTGTTCTGCTCCTCTACCCATTATTTACGCCCGAACCGGCTTTACGTTCTCAATTATTATAATTATTTCCGTATATATTCAATCAAGCAAGCATATAGGACATGTATTTTATTAACATTTTGTCGCACACAATTAACTATTCGTTATGGCGTAAAAAGGTTTGCAGATATTAACTTTCATTGTATCATTACATAAAACTTGAGTAGAACATTAAACAAACAAATCATATTAGAAATAATGTATGTAATGTTGGGCCGAACACGCCTTCTACTAAATTATCATGTGCCGAGCTGATAGAGCGCTTCGAATGGAAGTCAATAGTTGAAGAGCAATAAATTCATAACGCTGGAGTGATTTCATGAAGTGTCACGAGTGGCGACAGCGAAACAATAGGGTTGTGCAATGTGCAATGTTCTCAACGCTCCACGGGATATCGATAAAATACTTCGACGTGTTTTACGAGCGTTGACACCCCTACACTATACGCTCCAGTGCACATATTTCCCCTATATCTGGTACTCGTTTGTTGTAAAATATTTGTTCGTGAGCTTTACAGTACAATGTTTAAAATAAACATAATTTTCGTTACGATTATTTCAATATTGTTCTCAAAAAGGATACCTGTGTCTACATATAGACAAAAAAAACCGATCGCAAGCTTTTGTCATTTTACGAGATTAATTTATAAGTCGCGAACTGCTGACCGACATACAAAGTGGACGAAAACAAGAAGCAAAAATTGAGCTCGTCGGCATAATTTAATAATTTACGGTTTATTGCGACTCCACGCCAATGTTCCCTCACCCTTAATGCGAAATTATTCATATGCGGGGCGGAGGATTGTTTACCCTTGCATTAGGGGCGTCCGCGCTGCGCCAGCTCTCGTTGATAAAAACATTGCACGTGCCCGATCCGCTTAGCTACTATTTATAATGAAACAACAGGGGCTCGGGGACGCTCGAGATGTCCCTAATCCTGTTTGTTTTACAATACTGCAGCGTTCGTTGCTACTAAATTGTATTCATATTATCTTATTTTGTATTATAACGTTTCTCTATATGCCCATTATTTTGAAACGTAAATCCCCAACTATTTTAGATTTTTCGTAAAGATTTTTATACGATTGGCAGAGATAATTTTCATTCTGTTTTAATCCTCGTAAAGATTGTAGATTGTAGGACGTAATGCGTTAATTACGCATATAATAATTAATTAAGTAATAATCTATGCAAAATGTTTGATTTAACTTTTTTAAATACTTTAAATTATACGATTGGAAGATATATTTCACACAAAACAAGAAACAATGAAAGCCCGATAAAACAACATCATTATGTTTTGTTCTGTATATCAAAGATGATTTCGATTTCGTGTGCAGTGTAGCGTACCGCTTTCCGAATCAAATTATAACTGTGTGTTCATATCCACATAAAGATAGTCGTTAAGGGTCCCGTATAATAATGGGTGCGCTATCTCGCTATATCTACAAGCGGGTACCGCGCTGTGAATTGTCTAAATGAACGCAACAACTCACAATGAACGCTCCGTCGCCCCTCACTGTAAAAGCGAAATTATCTCTCCATCTACAGAGTACGTCGCGCGCGGCAGATGGCGCTTGCAATAAAACCACTAAACGCGATATCGTTCGCTCGGAGCTCGCTGCCCCTTCGCTTTATTATTTGATAGGGGAGCCAAATTAAAGGATTTACCGTAACCCCTCGCCTGCGACCCTTAGTCGACAACAATCACCTCTGTATTAAGTCTAATTGTGTTTTCAAATTCGGACCCTATAATGACACCGGCGATGCTTTGTGCGCCATGTGAAAAAAATGGGGCGTACGTGTCCCTCGGGATTTATTAAATTCCAAAATATTATCTGCACTGAGTTTAATTGATTATCGTAGAAGAAAAATATTGTCATAATAATAAGAATAATTTAAGTAATTCGTTTGAAGGTTTCCGAAGGTAGTTCGAAAGATTATACAGTAAACGTTTTGTAAGAACTAATCTTATTATGTTATCAACAAATAATGTTGTTCGTGACAAATAGCGTGTATGGGCGTTACGTGGAAGCCAGTGCAGTGTCCGGGCGGCGGGCGATGAACACGTTAACGTTAATCTAGCATTTATTCTTATTTATTTACGCCCCTCGCCGGCAGCGACGCACATGGCGCGAAACTAATTACACCAAATACGGCCTCGCTTCGGGGCCGCCTTAATTGCACTGATTGAGACACGGATATTGATTTCGAAACAGTTTGCGTTGATGCCGCCTCACTCGGAGGGCCGCAGCCGGGGTCTGTCGATGGTCGGGCGTGAAACGGCACTCATGAATAATGGACGCCTTGTTCGCTCCTTGACTCTTCATTTAAAACAGACGATTTCTATTCCACTCGTAAACCACACGCCCATGACTCACTCATTTACCATTCACCGTGATACTTCGTAAAAATGCAGCCCGGGCTTTGTGAGAATTTCGAGAGCTCTGCATGCTTAATTTATGTGTAAGATGCCGAACGGTACACCGATGTTCTAGTGGGCTCCGCCGCCGGTGTCATTAAACATCATTTACATATCATGAAAGCAGTATAACAGTTGTGCGGTGATGGGTCCGGGTAGTCTTTGCAAATAGTGAAACAATTCCAACGGGGGAAGGGACACGTACAAATAAAGAGGGTGGCAGCCTGCGGTGCTATTGACGGCTGAATCCCACACAATCTGAGCGTTGTACTACAACACACTTTTAAACGGGGTTGGGGCGAAGTGTAATTACGATGAAAACAAAGTTTTAAATTCGATACAACGAATAACGATGACTTGCTTTTCTGCTCCTTCACATCTCATCGACGAGGGTGAAACGCTTGAGAGCAGCAAGTAATTACGTAATGGCAGTCCTAGTGAATCAGGTTACAATTAATAAACGAAAAACAGTTTTTTATTCCACCTTTTGTAAAAAGGTATCTATTTACAAGGTAATTAAAAAAGGATATGTTTATTTAACAGTAATTGCGTGCGAGGCGTGTTGAATTATTAATAGGCAGCCGATGTGGCTTACGATAATTATACAATTAAAAATGCTGTTGGTGTAATAACGGTTCTCGAGTTAAGTTGAATTGAAACTACAAGCGACGAATTCCGGTTTAAAAAGACATTGTGTTATTTTATTTATATATTCATAACGAGTGATTTTATCGCGACGTTTTAAAACAGTGACATAGAAATGTGTTTTTTTTATCGTATAACATGGATCTTTATTTGATATTTAAATATCCGCTACCTTTATTTATTCTCATAACTCTCAGACGGCAACAGTAATAATTTGCCATATCTACATATTATTAATGTTAAATGTTCGGCATAGGTTTTTTTTGTGATAATATCGTAGGTGTTAGTAGGTGTCATTGATTCGTATAAGTGGATGTCAAGTTAAGTATGAAATGAACGAGACACCTACCTATTGGGTATTTTCTACGTCAATACTTATTTTTCCTACTTATGGCTATCAGCGAGATTTTTATCGTGAAGTGCACAAATTTTGATGTCACTTGTTATTCATGCGAATTGATAAGATTTTATGAGTAATTATTGAGATAAATAAATCATTCTTTATTTAAAACTCGAATAGTTGTGATTTAAATTACTCTATTTTGTTTATATTGTCTTGTAAGTCATATGAACACGAAAAGTTTTTTTGTCATTATTGAATATACAAGTAATATCAATGTATATATAATATATGTTATAATATCAGAAAGCTAAGTAACCTTGGTCAATCGATGGAAATATAAATATTTTACCATATTTATTATTTTTATAAGACATATTATTTATTGAATCAAAGTCGAGTTACATTTATGTATTAGAGGTGCAGTAATTATGGTGGTGCGTGCGGCGCCACGTGTCGAAAACATGGCAATAGGTAGGTACATGCCACCGTGTCACCAAGACCACACAGAGTCACCACATGTAGTACAACATAGTTTGTTTAATAATGATTCATTAACGTTAAAACACCGGTTTTGTTTGTGACGTGTTAATAGTGGATGGGATTATGTTTACCAAGGCATGCAGATACCTACAATAGGTCTACGATATGAATAACTAGAAGTTTTTTGTTGCTTTGCTTACGTATTATGTTGATTTTTCATGAAATCTATAACCATTTATTCACTTTTGTTAGTTTATTTATATGCAAATAGCATAAAAATATGTTTGAATTGTGTCTAAATATAAATCAAGTGAATTCGTTTGTTTTATAAATCAACTTACATACTTTCAATATATAATTACTAAAATAAATAAATGAAAATGCGTAGTTTTTAAAATTAAGCATAATTTTGTTTTTGCTAGTTTATGTAAGGACAAGTTGAGCTTAACTGGGGAGCCTGAGGTAGGTTGGACGTAGCTGTCCGCAGCGTTGCGGTTGTGGTCGCGGCCGACCAATGTGCGCTGCAGCTCCCAAAATACACTTTGTATTTTCCATTTTTTAATCACGTACATACTTAATTTAATAAATTAGGATATTATTAAAAAAAAAAAAAAACATTTAGCTAGTTTTGAATCGATAAATAATTGAGCACAATAATGTAACTAATAGAGTCTTTAAATACAGTAATTTGTAGTAACAATTTAACATAGCCCTGTCTTTATCGCAGCGTGTATGTAAAGACAAGTGGAGCTTAGCGGGGGAGGCTAGGGTGGGTCGGACGTGGCTGTCCGCAGCGCTGTGGTTGCGGTCGCGGTCGCCCAATCCGCGCCGCCGCCGCTTCGAATATACACTTTGTATTCTGTTTTTGTAAATCGTGAATTTAAATACGGTAAAAGCTGTTTTTATTTTATTTAAATAAGTCGTATTTAAAATGTTGTGTTAAGTCATATTAAGTATAATTATTTATAAATATTTTGATATATTTCAATATTCGAGATCTCAATGTTTACATTTTTATTTTTAAGAAATGTAATATATGAGTCAGATTATTGTAATACTATACACTACATACAAAAGTCTTAGAAAAGCGTAATCAAGTAAGTATATGTAAGTATTTTAATTTTGATACGTTTATCTAAATCGAAAAGATGTAAGAGTACTGCTATGCAATATTAGTAAATAGTGTGTATAACTTAATTAATTTGATATTTCATAATGTTATGTAAAATAATCTTTACCGTGTTCAAAATTTGTATGCAAATCACGATATCTCGTAAAATCTAGTCATATAATACAATCATTAATACGCGTGAACATATTGACATTTAAAATTAACATAATATTTATTTATTTAACAGATGCGTTGGCGGGATAATTGGCAAATTTAAAATGTTAAACATTTAAATTGTGAAACCTTATTAAATATGAAGAAATGTTTGACCGCTTATTTAAACACTTCAAATTAAATTTTTAATTAACAAAATCATTTCGTAACATTGATATGTGTTTAAAAGTCAGTAACCGTTACTAAACCGGATAAGAAGTTATTGAAACCCTGACGTCTATTCCATTTCCTACAAAGCTGTCAGATAAAATAAATAATATTGAGCGCAGGTCGAAGCAACGCGTACAATAAGCATCGCTGGGCGTCCAAACAGCCTGCGCAAACACACAGAGTAAACACACCAACTCACCCCGGCCTCCCCCTCCGCCCTGCCCGCGCCGCTCGCGCTGCGACCGTTATGCTTCATATACATAAAATCAAATATTTGTTTAATTTACACTCTAGATGACAGTGTTGCAATCATATATGTATAAGTCATATATTTAAGTCATTATTTTGAAACATCTTATAATTTTCTACGTATCATATTCAGCTAATTAAGGTTCTAATTAATTCAAACGTGGTTAATAGTTCAAATAAGTTACATTAGATATAATTTATTAAATGCTAATCGAAACGATCAATAGTCTGAATGAATACATACAAAATTTAACATAAATTAAATTAAAAATAAATCCATACGTATTGCAAACGACAAGCTATCCATATTCATAAAGGTTAAAAGCTGCAGATGTATATAGTATCTTAAATTAACTATTCGCATTCGTTACGTAGCGAGAGGCCGGGTAGCAATATTTGTTCGCTGCAGTACGAGCTGGCAAACAGCGCTGCAAATGTAAACAAACACGCCTCAATCTCCTCGCATCGCGCTATCGCCGGACAAACTTCGCAGTTATGAACGAGAAAGCTATGAACTCGCCTACCATCAATGAATAACACATTTGCTAATACTGTTTAATTTCACGATTCTTAATAACTGGTTATGGCATAGCTTTTAAATGAACATGTCAAATTAGAACTTGACAAGCAAAATTATGTTATTTAAATTGTTCGTAGGTAGATTTTTTAAGGTATCATTATCTTAAATCTAAGAGTTATGACGTGTCAGACGACGTTTACTACGTTTCTTTTATTAACAGGAGATTATGGCAGGTTTTATATAAGTGTTTATATATCAGGTTTATCTCAAGTTAACACGCCTTTATCAGGTACTTTATCATTTATATGCTGATCGTATAATACATTGTGTATCATATTTATTTATCACGTAAAATTGTTACGATTTGTTGTAATCAATCCAATCAATTTTGTAGCAAATCCATGATACCGACGATATCATGACAAGCGGACAGTGCAAGGAAATCGTAAGATAGCGATTAACTCGGCGCTATCTTATAATGTTAATGTGTTAGCTACCATGTTCTTCACAAAAAATATTCTAGATCATCCTCAATTTATATTCTTAAACGATGTACTTTCTAAAGCTTTCATATGACTTTTAGTTATAATATGATACTGTTATGTATAGTCTCATTTGCATAGAAAGTGGCGGAGCGTCGAATGATTGTATAACTTAGACTTTGAATTAACTACACTAATTGCCGGTATAGCACTACTAAAATAGACTTGTAGCTGTATTGTGTCGGCGCCCCATTGTGCCGGTACACAATGTTCTCACAACTCACAAGGCAGCAGAAACGCGCAGTCATTAGCTGAGGCGGCTCGTTAATGCCGACAAAAACGCGTATGCTCCACTGATTGATTTGTCTACGAAACCTGTCCTTACCTTATATTAGCATATTGGTCAATTCTTGTGATATTCTTATTATAAATCTTATCATTATGTATGTGGTTGATACGAGTCATTAAATTGTTATTTTACGTCGTATTAGGCAATACATTTGGTAAGGCTTTGGTAAAAAATAATAATACACGTAACACGTCACAAAAGGTATTTTGAGCAATCATTTAGTATTTTACATTGCATAAGATAATAATTGCGAAGTGTAACCGAATATATTTATTGCCTAATTTTAAAAGGACTTTAATATTTTGGCTGATTTATTAACAATACAATGGAATGCATTGTAAAGAACTTTAAAGTAATATATATTCAAAGCGGAAGCTTAAAATGAAAACTTGTAAAAAACTCACTCCCAAGTTTACGTCACGTACCCATGCATTGTTAAACAAAAAAAGATTTAAAACCGTATGTATAATGTATCCCGTAGCTTCTAGATCTACTTTAAAAAAATACATCAAAGGTAGCAAAACAACTAAAAACATCTCGATCACGAATATCAAATATGAGGTATTTATGAGAATCCTATGACTAATTGCGATAGTTGATATACATTTATTCTAAGATAAAATGTTTTCATCGATTATCGCATTCGATAACATTAAATGATATTATCAAATATTTGATTTTTTCTTTACACTTTAGATTAGACACGGTCGCAAACAATTCCCTAAGTCCTTGGTTCACACGCAATTATAAGCGCTCTTGAAAAAAGTGCCGAGTCAAAAAGGCTTCACGCTTTAGCGAGAGGCAGGAGACGCAGGATACACAAAGGGCAGTAAACGTTCGGTATGGGCCTAAACAAACAAGGGTAGCTAGGAAGCTGGCTCTTTGTTTGGCGAGAAACATGAGAGTCAACACACTAAACACAGAGCCGTCCAATTGTGAATAGGTACCGGCCGCCGCCGTACTACCGACTCTCGAATCGATATGTCAATTACAAACATCTTTGTGACCCCATTAGTCAAACATTATGGAAATTACGTCTTAATACATTTTAATGACATATTTCTAACTAAATGGCTTTTAAATTGATGTTAATGACGGGTCGATGTTCCCTTTAATTTTCTTAATTTTATGGTGCTTCACAAACGATTAAATGTAATTGGTGTAACATGTTTCTCGAACTTATTTCTTTAATTTATACAACGCGTGTATTTAATTGTTATTAATGAAAAAATACATTCGATTTTAAATTTATAGAGCAACGTCAAGTTATTTCTCAAGTCATTAATTGACAGGCGGTACTCTTTTGTAATTCCATCTTTCGTTGGTCGCGCAATTACGATCTGATTACGAGGCGACGCGACGCTGCCGGGCTGTTACAAGTCGCGATTGAGAGTACGTACTCGATACAGTCACTACTCTCGATATCAAGATAACGATGTCTCTCGCACCGCACCAGTCACCCTCTCGACATCTCTCGAATCGACTTGTTTTTGCCGCATAATTATATTATCCATTTGTTTTTAATGAATATTAATGGCACGCCTCGACCCTCGCTCAGACATCGTGTCGATTATTAATATCGAATAACAAATACATAGAACTGATATTAAACGGAATAGATTACGATATATTATTTTATGTTTGCAATACAACCTCAACCTCAGCGAGAAACGACAGGAGTTGGCGACGTGGCCATGGGATTGCATTATCGATGTGCCAGACAATAATGTCCCGCGGCAGGCTATGTTTAAACAATTATTACTCTGCGAATGCGATACGAATCGATGATAATGTTGGCCTCTGTCTACTGCAATAATAGCCCATTTATCGACTCGAATGCCATTTCGCTTGAGAATTATTTATTACCTTGCCATAAGAGCTATGTCGCTTATAATACAATAGAGCCTTCTCTATGCGCGACTGTTTTGTTTAATAAAGTGGAAACTTAGCAAGAGCGATGCGGGTAAGATAAGCTGAACGCGGCATGCATAAATAATTCATAAAAGAGCTGGCATCCATTAATGAAGGTCGAAATCTCAGTGGAAGCGACCGCGGCTGCCTCTGCGTCCGTTTGGTTCGTTTCGCGAATACAATCGCGGTAAAAGTTCATCGCGCGGAGTGCTCGCCTCGAGGGAGTCCGGTAACTTACTGAATTACCGACTGCCAACTGTCGACTACCTACTTAAATCTGTCTGCCATTATCAATGTTTGTTTTGATTCTATATCGCTACTTGACTAAAGAGAGAAGCACAAGCTGCGATCTATTATACCATCACTTGAGTTACATTTTAATGAGCTACCTTATATTCATATAAAACCTAATAGCAACGTTCGATAATTTATTAGACCTAATTGAAAGGTCCAAATGTCCAGCTTAAACGGTCGTCGCTTGTAATTAACGAAAATATAATTTGCATCCACGATTGATTGTAATGGAAGCTCGCTTTATTGGAGTACGAATGGAAAATATAAAATGTTATTGCTTTTTACTTACTTTTGTGATAAGCATTTAAATTATAAGTAGTAATCGAATTTCTTAGTACTAAAAAGAATTAAAAGGGTCGCGTAATTCATTTGAATGTGTCATGTCTCTTACTAGGTGGATATTTACTTGTTTCGTACAGAATAACAATATATGTATATATATTTTAATCCACTGTCTCTTCTCCATGATACTGTCGGGTCAGACGTGAATATTCCGAGAGAGCTAAGAGACAATAAATTGCGGCGTGCAACCGCGAGCGAGACCTGCATTTAGGTCACCACCGCGCCACTCCGCGCCCTCGCCTTATGCATGCACTCTGCGTCGCGCTCAGCACAACCAAACCACACCGTAACGCCGTCTGCATAGTCACTGCAGCCACTGGAGTCACTCAGACCAATTTGCGCTATGAATCTTCATATTTGTCAAATATACATGCAATACCATACAATTTAACAGTCTACGAAAAGCCTTTCTTATCATTAAATTAATTTATAGTATTCTAAAAAAACAAGCATTTAATAATTTATCAGTAAAATGATCTTTATTAATATATTAATGTATTTTATCATAACATATATAAAATTTTAAAACTACATACACATTATACGTAATAATATATGTAAGCATAGATATAGATTTGTGAACAAATGGAGCGTCACCGCAAGATGCAACTCCAGATTAAAAGCTCGACCGACTAAACCACGTGAAAATCGTGCAAAAAGAGAAGTCACCCGCGGCATTAGCGGATGAGTGTCGGAGCCATTAGTGCGCCCTCCTCCCATGTCTCTTTCACCCCGTCCTCCCTACCTCCTCACGTACCTCTTTTATTTCTCGCGCGGGGATGAACTCCTTAATGACAAACCTTACTATATCTTTTGTGAAGAGCCCGCAAAAGTACGTATTTTGCGGCCCTTTTGTACGATCTTTTTTATTCCCGCGCTGTGCGCAGCTGTTGTTCGGGAGTTATACCGTCTACCTACCTATCTTGCTATGTAACTACGGACTCTAAGGGAAACAATTTGTAAATCTAAGAGCTTTATAACTTATTTAAAAAAATATTTTTTTTTAAAAGGAAGTTATATTATCGATGAAATGAAATAAATTTTAAAACAATATTAACCTATGATCATCTTGTTTTTGTGTTTGAAATGAAGTATAGAATTAATAATTTATAATAATTATTAATGTCAATTTCACTTATCAGAATGATGAGAATACTAAGCATTAAATAAAGCCTTTTTTTATCAATTCTGTTTTAAGAATTCGTTAATAAGCAGAATCCCAGAAGAAGCTCATTACAATAATATTTGCAATTGATTAACAATAGGACTACCGTACAGTCCGTATTTAATATTCACGTAGCGTAAACTATAAAGCACGTGCAATTATGATAGCAGAATAGAGACAGGATAAAAATAAAAACATTTAAGCGAGCAGATGTTTCGCGCGCTGATATCGCGCGGTGTCGGGTGGCGCGATGCGGCGCGGCGCGGCGGATGTAATGTAATTTGCGGTAATTCGGGCGCGTCGCGGCTTGTTCGCGTCACTTGCCCGTGTTATACAACCGACAATACATTTATTTACAATTCGAACAAATATTTTCGTACTCGTTCCCATGTTGAAATCCTATGATTTGAATATTATATTTTTGACTAATATCACTCTACGAACATTGCATTTTTAATTTCTTACAAATCGACCAACATTTTAATTCTAAACATATTGAAAATTAATAGGTTTATTTAATATTGACTTGAAAATAATATGATTGTTTTTTTTATTTGATTTGTAATTATATAAATGTCATTGTAATTATAATTTGAAAAAAAAAACGCAAAGAATTAATCAAGGTAAAATGTAACATAATGAAACGAATGCACCGCTGCAACAGTAAAGTAAAGCAAAGCGAGGTATAAATTACCAGAAGCACGGGTCGCGACAAACAGTCCATTTAGCGTGGAATGAAAGTACAATTTGTGGCGGCGCGGCTCGCTGCGGTCTGCTCGCCGTGTACAATGTACATAACTATTAAATGCAAACAAGAATTAAAATCGTATAGAAATAACTAAAACCAAGCATTTCTATTTCCATTAACTACTGTATCCTGAATGTTGATTAACTATTAAGCTTGGAAAGTATTTCAAGCCAAACGCTACGTTATTATAAATGAAATAAATTTTTTCGTTTCAGTTTTTTATCGTCCATTTATGAAGAACTTATAAATTTCGATATAATATCAATTACATTACTGTGTTCAACGTTTGATCTGCGATCTATTTGACAGGTTTAAAATTTATTTTAAGATTGATCTCTATAACAGTATGTATGTATGTAGCACGTATGTATGTTATGCAAATTTACCTTCATTACAGTATGTAAATATGAATAAAAATATTTATTTAAAACGTTCTTACGTCGGTAAACACGAATTATGAAATGTACCTATACGAGCAGAACAATACCGATTAACAAAACAATTAATAAAAATATTCACAAGGTGATGTTAATATAAGGTGTCATGTTGTAAAACCACTTTCAAAAGGCTCATTATGTTAATTCGTTCTCGATTCACTGCGAATCTGTGAATAAAATTAATGTGCATTTAAACGGAAAATACGAACAAAGCCAATAAACGCGAGTGGCTCGGGTAACACGGCGATTTATCATTTCATTTGACCGCATGCATATTGTTTATAGTGTTAATTTTATTTGTTAGCCGGAGCCGGCCAACTTATCGGCTACAATTATAATACGCTATTATTGAATCGAGTCGTCGCCGGTCCGCGGTGGAATGTGGAAACATTTTCGAATATCTATTTGTATGTAAAACGCGTTCCGCTGTTAGCGGTCTGTTAATAATTGATTACCCCATCTTTATTGAATGTTAATGTCCAATTCATTCATAGATATAGATAATTACTTTTGTCATTTGTTTTAATTGTGTACTAGCTGCGTCTTCGGTGTTTGTCTTCAATGAAACTTAATTTATTTTACAAGTTTTTTAACTCTTTAAATTTAAACGGAGTACATAGTGTAATATTTAAGTAAATGTAAGACTATTCATCTCACTGGCAGTTTTACATTCGAAAGTAAACTATTAACTTAAAGGTTTAAGAAGTGTTTATTTAGAAATCAATCCAGGTATTTTCTTGCAGACGGAGATCGCGAAGAGGTTAAATGCTATAATTGCGCAAATATTGCCCTTTCTCTCACAAGAACACCAGCAGCAAGTGGCGTCGGCGGTGGAGCGGGCGAAGCAGGTCACCATGACTGAACTCAATGCTATCATTGGGGTGAGCATTATAATCACATTTCATATTCATTATTAATATACAAACAAGCGATTTAGATTCAATTACCTTCGACGTTAATGCTTATTTGTAGGTTTTAACGTTAGAAGTAGATATGTTATAATTATGTTATTAAAATAATATCATAAATGTTGAAGCAATTTAAATGAATTAGTATACTGTATGTTATAAATGTTCATAAAAATGATGCAACGTATTATATCAGTATTTAAGCATTAAAACTGTCTTGAGTTAAACGAGCAAACATCAGTTCTATATATATTTTTTATCTACGTAACTAACCGCTCAGTAAATTCGACACTTTAAGAACGTTTACTCAAGCGACACACGTATATACAAACAGAATTTAGCTGTAATATTTTATCTGCAAAAAATTCCATATACCTAGATAATAAAACCAAACGTCTAACCTTGTATTTATTCGAGTTCGTATGATGTTACCTTGTTTTATTTATGTTCGTGTTATAATGTCGTATATTTTATACTAATAGTCAGCAACATTTCGCTTAAATTCGATTTAAATAACACGTGTCTTGTTTGTACAGTTCTGAAGTACTACATCGGTGTGTTGTAAATATGCCGTGGAATGTTTAGCAATGCTATCGCCACATTGCGCTCAGCCCGCTGATTGTGGCAACTGTCCAAACAGTTCACGCCTCCTGTCGCCATCGTCTCAACTACTCGTTAACATTCAGTTTATTGTACTGATTTTACGAACGGATATCAATCCGATCAACATTACAACTATTTCATTAAAAATTAAAATGATCAACAATGTGGCAAGGTGTGATTATTTCTACACCATTTCCTGAAAGTATAATAACTGATAAGCGAGTAAAGGTAATCTGAACACATAGTATATTCGCAGCGAGCGAACGTTACCCAACAAGTTCTAAAATATGCAATATAAAACTTTATTTGTTAAAGCTGTAAGAATGTGTAAAGTAAGTTCATTTTGTAAAGGCACGCGGCTTTCAACAGGTCGAAAGTTCGACGGTCGTTAATTAAACGATCTAAGCCGCGCTACTCGACTTGGCTGCCAGCCAACAACGTCGAATTAATAAAATTGCCACCGAGTAGAATTATTCTATGCTCACTGTATAATACAATTCAATTTATAAAGTCGATGGTCGTTGATTTTTAACACGCTTCTGGCGTTTATATATTTGAAATATTAACATGTTTCACACTCAAAAATGTGTAAAAGATAACATATTACTACTAAAAACGAATCCGTTGACTGGTAACAAATAAGTTTCGAGTGGGGCGGTAAATCAATTCTCAATAGTATTTCTTAAACGAACAATAGTCTAATAGCGTTCTTGATGTTTTGTATCTGTGCAGACTTCATTGCCGTCTATTATTTCAATCGTTAATTTCGCAGTCGGATGCCAAGTCATTAGAGCGACCTAATCTCGTGATGTGTAAAGTGAGAGCGACGAGCACAAGGCTTACAGCCACGGCTTCCAAAATAAATCACTTCAAAGATAATGAGTTCGAAAATAAAGCGGTGAAACTCACTCGTCTCTCATCGGAGTGCGGCCGATAGACTCTTGTTAATCTCGAGTCCTGGGCGCCGAGCCAACTCGATTAGTACTCTTAGAGCTCGCATACTGACGACAATGTTTCCACCTTTGCCAGACACTGATTTATATTTAAAGCTATTTTAAAAATTAACGCACTCATTAAGTACTGCCATATTATTGTTAGGCAAATAGTTGGCGATAATATTGTTTTAGAAGATTACTTATATTAGCACCTGAATGTGATTTGTAGTTTTGGCCGTGAATCAACAATCTCATGAATTATTTAACACGCTCTCAAGAGCTAATGCCTAGTAAATAAAAACCAATTACATGACGCAAAGTATAGATATAAAAAAGTATAATCATCATATGATTTAAATTCTAGTGGAGTGGTTTAAGTGCGGGTTCATCGTCCTCGGGACTTTAGAATTTACCTATCTATACCTTTTTATACAGATTACTGAACGGTCCCCGAGAAACCGGCAAAACGCAATATCGCTCTCCCCCTATAAAACACTCTAATTTAAATAAAAAAGCGGCGCCACCTTCCGTATGTCGGTCCTTTTTTATTACGAACCTTTTTTATTTTCGGGTCAGCTAGGGATCAAAGGGGCTCTCCCTTGAGAGCGCCCTCGCCCTCCTCGTCTGATTTGCGACCATTCCGTCGAGCGCCGATTTGTGAAGAGGGAATACTTCTCAAATTGGGGACTGTTTGCTCGTCTATTAAAATCACTTACCGCTTTGAGTGTCTCGATGAAACGACTTGTTTTGTTTTTGTCATTTTGTATTGCTTAAATCATTTCAAAAACTTCAGCATATAAACATCGAGCATTTTCGTATTGTCGCCCTTTCCCATATCTTTGGATACCTAAAGCATATCGAATGTAATGTTGTCTCTGAACAGCTTTAACGTCCGTAAATTCTGTTACAATAGATAAAGCCTGTAGCGTCTTTGTCGATACATTTTGGGAGCTCATCAATTCTCGTTCTGATTTTATTCCGCGTCGTCGAATCCAAGGGGTGGCTGTCGCCCTCCGACGATGTAATAGCTTTCGATGCAATCTCCTTCTCATGCTCACCTATGACACAATTGTTCACATTGAAAAAATATTCACGTAACTCCAACAGATAGGCAAGACGTGCGACCTCGTGTCACAGATACGCGTATCGAATCCGATAAGGAATTTCATTATTAATAGGTATATAAGTAAGTAATCCGCATTAATTATTTCGATAGTAATTGATAAGCTGTATCGTTGATATGAGTTTATAGAATAAGCGAGTGTATTATGCGTAGTTTATGCAATATTATCTGAAGAGATATGTGAACAAACACGAGTGCTCGTAGTGTAAATAGACCGTATCTGTTTCCCCGTCGATGGCTTTATAAACAAGCGACTCGTGAAAACATTTCTATCTAGTTTACGTCGCGCCGGGTCCCGCACTCTGATAAAAATTACGACGGGCATAAATCAGGGCGCGGGGCGGCCGCAGCGGGTGGGAAACATGAATTTGTCATTTTTTCCTAGGCACGTTCGCGGCCGGCTGATAAATATTGCATTGCAGCCGTTCGGCGTTTCTTGTGCCCATTAACTTTGCGCTATCGAGCGCTTTGGAATAAACTCCGTTGCTGAATCTTTTGTAAATCTTTTTATTTACAGTAAATAATACATTCAATGTTTAAGGTTTCTGAAATATAATACTAACTATTTAATAGCCAACATCAACCAAAGTAAATAAATATAATGATGTTTGGGCTTACTTAAAAGATATTGTGTTAATATTTTAACAAAATTCCTTAATTATCTACATATTTTATTTAAAACATTAAGAATGATTATTACAAACGAGATTACAAAATAAACCCATCGATGTGAAACACAATGCCTTCTCGGATTTATAGGATCCCGCACTCTGATTCGTATTTGTATGTGATTAGACGCAATTATGTTGAAAGCTGATGTTGTAACAAGTGTTGGCGTCGCGTGCCTGCGCCTCGGGCTCGAACTCCGCGTCTAATGGTGCGTGTTCAGACCTCCGCCCCACACCCTCTACCCTCGTAGCTTACACCGTCATATAAACGACTACAAACGTCTATAATTTGATCAACTCGTACGCTCAGACCGCTAACTTACGACTACTTTAATTCGGTTTGTTAAAATAATCTCATTTTAGACTTGATTTTCTTTTACCGAGCGTGATAAAAATACCGTTTACCTACGGATTAAGAAAATGATATATTTTTTTATTGCTGCTATTAAACATCGAAAAAAAGTAGTGAAAAATTATGACAACTGTTATAGTTTTTTATTTAATAATAAAATTAACACTAGTAATATAATTAGAAATGAAATACTCAATTGAATTATAAGACGATAAACTCAAATGATCTCTTATAAATGAATCTTTAAATAGCTCTAATGCGCCGGTAACTCTAAAATAACTGGCCTTAATTTATTTAAATGCGCTAAGAAACTTTCCTCTCGTTGCTATTAGAGTTAACTGATTGTGGGTTAATATTATAGATTATTACGAACGAAGTTGTTCGACGGTAACAGCTGGGTAATTACTGAAGAAATTAAGATTAATCACATACTATCTCCGCCGTCTAGACACATGACATTCTTTTTTTAGTGTTAAACTGTTTTGTATCGTTTCAAGCGTCGTTATACATGAATCGATTTATCCTTTGTATTTTTTTAATAAACAACAACAACAGCCTGTAAATTTCCTCTTGCTGGGCTAAGGTCTCATTTCCCTTTGAGGAGAAGGTTTAGAACATATTCCATCACGCTATTCCAATGCGGGTTGGAGGAATACACGTGGCAGAATTTCTATGAAATTAGACACATGCAGGCTTCCTCAAGATGTTTTCCTGCACCGCCGAGATCGAGATGAATTATAAACTCAAATTAAGCACATGAAAATTCAATGGTGCGTACCTGGGTTTGAACCCACAATCATCGGTCAAGATGCACGCGTTCTAAACACTGGGCCATCTCGGTTTTTAGTAAACGTTAGTTCAAAAATGACTGGGTAAATTCATCTTGTTTTAAGCATAAATGTAATCACGCTCAGATAAAATGAATGTATTTGTAAAGAAAACAAAACAATATTAAATTTATTTATCAAGTTACGTAAATTAAAATCAACAGTGTATGATTGCTGGCCGTGAAAGTGACCGTAATTTTAACGGAATATTCAACACCTAACATTGGACAAATATTTGAACAGGATATCAATGAAACAAGTTTAACAAAACGTTTAAATAAATCCTAAAACGCGGCAATGCTCTGGTTCGAACAGTAGCATTTTACCTAACGTTTTGTTAATGTTTACCGTAAAATATTTCCAGCGAGATTTGATGCGAAGGGAAATATTTAGCGTAAAAATCTACGCTCGGCGAACATCATCCATTTATAAATGGAGAATTATTCGCGGGTGTATAGACAGAGTAAATGTGCCGTGAAACCCAAACGCGTAGAAGCATTTTTTTTCATGACAAAGCGTTCCACGCAAACCGTTTGCTGCACTATTTTCATTATGATTATGATTTTTTTATTAAAGATGTTGCTGTGGACTATTATTTTTACTATGAACTAGATAACTTAATCTAATCATAAAGAAGTAATCTAATAATTCTTAAATTTAAATATTTTATATTTATCCTGTTATTATAATACGACAAAGTATAAATCGTATATTTATAAAGATATCATCCATTAAAACTTCTATCTTATCGCAATTTTAAGTACTCACCCTAAATTATATTGAAAAATAATCTTTTCCCCTCGTTTTCATAACCGAAACTTGAGCAAACTTTAATTTGTAGTTAATATAAACACCGAAAGTTGGCGGCGAGATAAGTAAACGGATGGCGTAGTCGTTAGGGGTAACGAGTTTCGATCCCCCGAGAGCCGCTGGTATTTAATCACTTCTAAAGTAAAATGCACTTCGAAAAAAATATGGCGGTGAGATATGAACGGCACATTATTGTCATTCATAATAACAAGCGAGTGAAGTGGAGAGGGCGCAGGGTGGAAGGGAGGCGAGGCTTTGAGCGCGAGGCGCGAGGCGCGAGGCGTGAGTCTCAATAGCTGGGTCGTGTCATGCCAGCCGTTTCGACGCGCCTCAGCTTTGTTTAGATATCTCTGGTTTCCCACCCGACTTTCAGAAACAACACCTTCACACAAAAAGTAGATACTCTTAAACTTCTTTATATTCACTGATTACATAAATTTTAAGTTGCGGCTAGCTTGATTTTAATTTGTACAATAAACAAGAAATATTTTACATTTTATCGAGTGCGTGATTGTGATTAAGAGTAATTATTGAAATTAGGCAAATGAAAGAGAATTGTAGCATATTAGACGCTAAAGATTTCTTAACTTCTAAATTGAATAGCAAAATAAAAACCTCTCTAAATAATAATATTCCTAGGATAAACGTGGCACGGTTAAGTGCCGCTCGCCACCTTTTGACACACAATAAATCAGAACCATGAGCGGCCAATAAAAAATATGTTCCGCCCTCAGCGAAAAACCAATTAATTTTCGGTGGCTAAATAAAAGATCGTGACCGGCCAAGCGGGAAAAATTTCCGTAGTGAACAGAGACGAGCGAGCGGGAAAGCGGAAGCGGTTCGCGGAGGCGATTATTCGAAGCTCAGGCGAAACCATCCCGTATAATAATAAAGTTAAACGTGACGAGATAGAAACGGGAAGCGCGGGAAAACGAGGGAAGTGGAAAAAGGGGAATAATGGAGAAGGAGTAATCAATTTCGCACAGTCGTCGCCGGCGGCGGCGAAGCTCTCATTTAAATTTTAAAACACCGCGGTGCCGGGTCCGTGGAGGACTTTTTAATTTGCCTCGGCTCTGTTTTAAAAATGCACGCCGTTCTGCGGTGACACATCAATTCACTTTGACCGTCGACAGTTAAGGCTAAAATGTGTCGCACTTTGTTCATGTCTATATTTATGTTAATTCTTCAACAATATTTTATATACAAAATTTCATGTCTATGCTATTGACTGATCGTATCGGGTCACGGCTACCATAAAAATGCATTGTCACCGGAACTGAACCAACATGTTAAATTTCGAATTCATAGGATAGAACTACCTCCAGTTCAAACTTTATTTACAAGATTTGATCTTAAACAATGTATTTAAAAATACTCTATTTTGGTCTGTTAAAATGGAAATAATTTATTTTCGAACGAATTTATCTTGTTAAGACATATTAATGTTTCAAATTGCCTCGATAAAAACAACTTTTCTGTCAACAAAATGTTATTTATTGATTTTATTGACTACAATAAAAATCTTTTAGATTAAACATTTCTACTTTAGATATACTTTAGACTATTAATTTAAATATTAACTAGAATATATTTGTACATGCCATACCTACTTTATATGTGCCGCTTGATTTGAATTTTAAAAAGACTAGACCCTGAATGCTATTTGAAAGGAATGATGTGCCTTATAATGACTAATGTAAACACCGGTAAGAATACTGAACAATCACATTGAAATGCTTAGAGGTAACAAAACACTTTTTAAATATATCATTTTGTCCCCAGCAACAAAGGCCAGACTTGCCTCGACTCCTGCAGCAGATGCATGCAGCACATCTGCCCGCCCACGGCGCGCCACCTCTACCTCTACTAGGGCAAGGTGCCCTACCTCCTGCGGGTCTCCTAGGCCTTGGCGTACCTCATCACCCCCTATCCGTATTAGCAAAACCACCAGATATACACCGACCAGATGATAAAGGCAACGGTAAGAAAACTTCTAATCAATTTCAAATTATTTATACAAAAAAAAACTATATTTACTAATAAGTTATATATATATACCCGAGCTTTTGGTTTCAATTATACAAAACTTACCACCTGTCCGTTCGTCCATTTCTCGGTATTCGTTTGAGAAAAGAGTAGTTTAATATGTCGTTCTTAGCTTTATACCTCACAGTAGGCATAATTCTAAACACATCTAAAAAAACCTGTTGAAGTGTAATATCATAACGGATCAATACATAAGATGAATATTTTAAGAGCTGTCGTGTGTTTGTGATGCTCGTCTTGTTTGCCATGCGCCACTCACTGGAGACTATTAGAGTCCCCCTACCCCCTCCCCCACGCCCCGCTACCACGGCAGACGTCTCCGATCCCACTTCTGTTTCAATATTTACCACCTACGAGAGGCTTTTTGAACCCGCTGTTTGCGTGTTTTCGGATCGCTGACGGCTATGGCTCTCCGATATTACTTTCCGAGTATGAATAAGTCACTTCTGAGAATCGATGTCTACCTATCGTAATGTTTGGATAGGGCATGTAAATAGGCGACTAAATTGACATGGCATATAAAACGCTTGTTTTACGTTGTCGTCGTCACTTTGAACTCGATATTTAAATAGTTAACTAAACATTTTTAGCTTCGCAAACATAAAAGTAGGTTCGAACATTAAACGAATACTCCGCACGAACTGGGAACAAGAGGGCGCCGCAAATGAAAATGTAACACAGAAATGGATTTGGAAGCCGCCCGTCGCTCCGGTTAATTACAAAAGCAAGCGGTAATCTGCGCTCCGGGATGTTCCGGCTTAGTGCCCCCCCAGCCACCCCAGCCGCTCCTCCGCCTGCCACTTCCCTGGCTAATTTGTGCCATTATCGGTGTACTGATGTAAGAGTTACCGTACAGATGGCCCCTCCGTTCCCCGCCCGTCGCCCCGCACCTTGCCCGCGCCCAATTAATTATTCCTTGCTGGTGTGAGCGTCGCGTGTTTTAGTCAATTAGTAACGTAATTTTGCGGGTGACTTGAGTGTACACCCGCGTCGCGCTGCCTCACCGCGGACTGACTCGAGCGCTACGTTTTAACGTTCACTGAATTAAATACATGTTACCTACATGTACATTCGTATATTCTGATTATACATACTGCATACAACATTATATTAAACTAACACTATTGACTCTGAACGACATATTACTTGAAACGTAATCTGCTTAGTTTCTAAATACATGGCTAAAATTTTAATACGTTTTGTAGTAAATGCCATTAGCGATTGGTTATCAATATTGTCAATTTTAGCAAATTGTATTAAATTTTAATCTGTATAGATATCCATAATCATTTGATTAATTTCACATTCAGTATCGCTTGCCTATTGTTGTGGTATGTTTCATGCGCGCATTCCGAATTTGCGTGTATCCATAGATAGCGAGTATACGGCCAATAATTGAGGCTATTGCATTTAAATTAATTGAAGCAATTCATGCACTGCCGCGCCCTATGCTATGTATTAACAACCTAATATGTATGCAATATATGCACATAATCACAAACATATTGCCTCGGTTATTGCTCACAAACTTAGACGAATTAACCGATAGAAGATAATGCCTTTGATGTTCAATATTAACATACGAGTAGATGTGAGTATGGACGTGTGGTCGCTCGAATTAACGCTTATTGTTTCGTAAACGCGCTCAACTTATTCAATTACGATTTTAATTCGCATCTTAAGATTTTTTCCTTCTTGTAGATCGGTTGGTTTATCTTATGAATATTTATGCGATATAAAACGCTCGACTGCATGCATGTGTTTTATAATATCATTCGTATTCAGTCGCCGACGAAACGGGTAATATTATTCACTCACGTTATATCCGAAATTGACTTGGATTCGTTCATGGCAATATGCAATAAATTACAATAGTAGAATCTAAGACTAATTTGTCGCAGTAGGCACGGGCGGCACGGCCTCGCTTGTGTTAGTGCTGAATTATTGTGACGTGTGTGCTGCATAATCTCGGCGTACGTTAGAGGAATAGCAGTGTTATCATTTGATATTGCAATTGCCTCGCTACCTATTTCCATATGCATCTAGCTTACCCAAGATAATGAAATATATTGTCAGGATTCATGACATACTTAGTACTTATGTATTATAAGAAAATAAATAAGTGTTACATGACTAAGACAAATTCTCGAAAATATTACCTTACATTCCGAAGTGTTGACATTTCATAAAATTATTTACATATTAATATTACACCTACCTAATTAATTATCTTTGAAATGCATTTGATAGACATGTGTTTTATAACAAAATTTATTGAACTATTCGAAAAGCACATAATATAAACAACATTCTACATACGTCATCAAATATAGATACGTATCATGGCTTAACAAATTACTTTAAAGTCGTAAACAAACCTTTTGCTATCAAAATATGTTTATTGAGCAAATTCCGAAAAAGTAAACATTCGCTCTGCTACATATATTCAATGCTTTAAACCTTTCAAATGCTAGTAGCGCAAATTAAATTACACCTCGTAGAGTTGCGTGACGCGCCGACAGCGCTTGCAATATTTATTTCCCGCCCCACCTGCCGATCAGAGCATTTACACAAACGAATAAACGTCCTTATTTTATAATCACTTCACACTACATTTATAAGCTTTCTTTCCGAAATTATAAAAGTATTTCATTCGTTATTTCAATTAATTCTCACAATTTTAACATCCTCAATTCATAAATGATTATTTTTCTCGTTATTTTATTATTATTGTATAATTGTATTTTAAATTAAGTATGTGCATATAAGTTTTAATTATGTATTTGAAGTAAAAGTGAAAGCACTTCTCATATAATGCTTTAATAGAATCTAAACAACAAAAGATGAATACGTTCTAACATCGCGCTCCTTGTTCGCAGGTATCAGTTCAGCAGAGGAACGGCATGTGAGTACCAACAGAATTCCAATTTCACAAAGTTGAAGTTGTTAAAATTTCAAACAAAATTTCGCTTTGAAAAATTCTCGTAGAGGTGTACTCCACGTTCTGCTTTTTCCATTTGGGAATGCGAACGTAGAGAGGAGTGTTGTGCTCGAACGCGTTGATTTCATAACACGGCCCTGACTGAAACAAGTGGGTGGTGCAAGTGGCACACCCCGCGTAGGGTTGCCCCTCGCAACAAAACCAACTTTACTTATTGCTCTATTATGAACTTTGACTTTTTGCACGTTCTAATTAAGTACATTTATATTATTCTTTCTCGAATTCAAGTTAGACTAAGCTTATTACTTTTTATTAGCTAGGCATATTTAAAATTGCCATATTATATACCTACCCTTAGCTACGAATGTTAAATTTAAATAAATTAAATTTATGAATCTTAAAGGCACAGTAATAATAAAAAAAAAGTTCTAATCTTTGGGATAATATCATTTCCATCCCTATATTAAAGTGAGCTCGCGACCGAGTGCGTCGTTCGCGAGGTGTTGCGAATGTCGGCTATCGTGCTAGCGCGGTGGTGGCGGTAGCGCGGGCGGTGGGTGGCGACACCCTGTTATGCTCGCTGCACGCAGCAGCGGCGCACCACACAGTTGTGCCACTCACCGGCGATTCCACCGCTGCCGCTACGCCAACAAAACTCGCGCGATATCTGCAAGCCAAATGCATACGGATCCATGCCAGACCTCGCTTCAAAATGTCTTGCTTATCCCACTACCTGTTCTGTTCTTTTCTGTTTCATGAATTATTTGATATTTCAATTTATAAAATCTAAAACATCTAGCGTAAAAGCGTCTTAAAAGATTTAATGCAAAACAACACCGAATAAATTAAGTTAAATGAAGTCAAAAAGTAGAATTCTGCAAGAATGAAACCTTACCTATTTAAAAACAAACAAAAAAAAGTGAGTTATTCTTATTAGTTATTCCGGAGAATTGGCTTCGGCTATACGAAGCGGTGTTGTGTGAAACCGATACGTAGTAGCGAAGGCGATGTTAGCAGTCTGTTCACGGAGCCGTCGATCTGTGCAAACACGCGGCGAGCTGAGTAATGCACCGACGCGTCTTACAATTCGAAGCGAAGGGGGTCCAGGGGGCGTAGGGAGAATGCACGCCTTAATAAAGTTTACATAAACCGTCTTGGCTTCGGCTTCGTGCAAGCCGAGGGGGTGTCAGGTTACACTCCTTGTTCGTACCTCACTAGTTTGTCCGGCGAATGTTTTCACTGCAAATCACGAAGGCGCTACACTGTTGCAAGCGAGTCGTGTGTTTATTGACAACACCGCATACCGCGCAGACCGTTTTATGCATAACACCGTGATGTTTTAAAAATACTGAAATACTTAATATAACTTATTGTTTTCTTACATTTTTATTTAAAAATAAGTTATAAACATCTAACATTTTTTAACAAACTGAATG